>NC_141877.1:452910724-453213754 GCF_056163025.1 Triticum urartu
CAAACAGTAGACATCTAAAATGACAGGATAAGGCTTAACCATTCTGGTAAATTACGAACCTGTACTTAATTCAAATGACAATTAAACCCAATAAGAGTGGCGCAAAGGGCGAACGCTGGTGAGAGCCACGTTCTCGTTTTTACTGTGTCGAGATAAAAAAAATAAAGTCATTGGAAGCGGAGAAGCACATCAAGCCCCACGTCCCCCACCTCCCCCTTCCCCCACGTACATCAAGCCTCTTCTCCTACGCCTATGGCTAACCCTAGCCGCCACCGTCGCCAGCGCACTACGCTGTCTTGGATGCCAGCGCGGCTCCGACGCCTCATGGCGCTCCTCATCGAGGTATCCTGCCCGCTCTACTGCATCACTGAGGCCGTCGAGCGCGAGGGCATGCACTCCCGGCCGCAGCGGTGGTTCCCGATCTGCGCCGCGGCCAGGGGGAGCTGCCGTGCCGGGACCGCGCGGCAAGCATGCAGACCTGCGACTCCTCCGACGGGAGGAGGAGAACATGGTGGCGGCGGGCCAGTGGGAAGGGGGCGTCCGGGTCGACGAGGCGCTGCGATACGAGGCGAAGGACGAGGACGAGGTGGGGATCACCGTTTGCACGCACGGGTAGATCGGCGGCGAGCCCGACGCCAGCGCTACCAACATCGGCACCAGCAGGGTCGCGCTCGAGGAAGGCGCGGGCGTGGCGGACCAGATGCAGAAGCAGTGGACCAGGGCCGACATGGTGCTTGTGGGCGCCTGGCGAATTTGCAGGCGTGGCGTCATGACCGGGCACAGAAGAAGGTATGACCTGCATCTCTCTGTAGGCTGTACCGTTTGGCTGTGTCGCTGTGGTGACGTTCTATTGTTTGAATTTGGATCACGGTGCAGGTCTCGGCAGCACCCAATGGCAGGCTGAACGGCATGGGTGGCATATCAAAATCCTCGTGGCGTCCATAGGGCAGTGGGCAACCATGTTCTTGGGGAAAAAATTGTAGCTCGCGTGGTGAGATGCTCACCAGTAGTCATAGTTGCAGTTTTGGTGCGTCAACGTCAAGTGGTGGATACATTGTTGGCTTGAATTTGCATGTCCCCTGAAGGTTCTAAGTGAGTGTTGCATCAAAGGGTGTTGTTATGATTTCCTCGAAGTATGGATCAGGGGAGTCAGGTTTACATGATTTAGCTCGTTGTTGGCTAGAAGATTACAACAAAGTATGAATGCTGGCCAATTTTATATTCAGTTGCGCTTCACATGTTTGTTTTTCGGATAATTGTTGCTCCTTTTTTTGTGACTATTGATTGTTTGCTTTACCAGGAATATATAGGATGACAATCGTTACAATGCTCTTGGAGTGGGGCACATCTTACGTTTAAGAGGGCCGAGAAAGATCGGATTTTGGTTGACAAGATTCTGGGTACTCCTTAGTTTCAGATGATGTACTGCTTATTTTTTGTTACCACTTCATGTGATTTATAGTTTCTTCACCTTGGGCAGGAATGGTAGATGTTTTGACCACAAAAATCATAGCTTCGGAGAATGAAAGAGGAAGAGTTCACATGATATGATGGCGTACGTCTATTTACTGATACTTCATTTCTAAATGGTGTTTGTTTTTCTTTCTTCCTTGAGGTTTTTTCGTGAACTATTTTGCAGGTACTCCTTCTCTCAATGCTGGATGAATACATGATCGTTTGGCAGGACAAAGAACAGGAAAGAAAAGACAAAGAGTACTGTGCAGTTGCATTTTACTATCTAAATTCCTTACGGCATCATTTTTTCATTTCAGTCAAAAGTTTGAATTCCTCAAATGTGCATAACTGCAGGATCAGAAGAAGCTCCAGGATTAACTCAAAGCTGAGCAGGAAGCTCTCTACGGTTTAAGAAAAAATCCATCCAAGACTCAAAGTATAAAGAAGTCACCTAGACACTCAATTGGTGGTGTAAACCATAGGGTGTCCATTGGTGGAGCCACGATGCAAGCACCCAAAACAGACGTTATATTTGAAGAATGTTCATGCTGCCAAGAGAATTGAAGACATTGCCTGTTTGTCCCCTGGTAAGCCCCTATCAGGTTTCATAGTTTTAGCATGAGTCTCGAGATTCACAGTGGGTGGAACATCAGAAAATTAGGGAACCAGAACATAAACTCTCTGAAAAATATCGTATATTCAGACATAGAAGACTTGATGTGGTAGAGATTGTAGTTATTAAGCAAACAAATTTTTTCTAATTTATATCCAACCATATTTAGTGGGTTTTAACTATAGTTAATTTCTAACAACCAGGCTATTGTTACGCTTTTCTAGAATTTGTTCTAGGCTTGGGCTTATAGATTTGTTGATGAACTTGACTCTAATGCTTATACCACTTACCTTGCAGAAAGGCTTTGTTTTATTGGTGTTTAACCATCATCGATATAGAGGATGAATAAATGTTCTTGGAAGATGTTGCTTGATTTTTGAGCCCATGTGCTATGCTAATATTTTGGTTGGTGTTTTTTGTGTTCTCCACTGGAATAACCATAGCTTGGCTTTCCTGATGTTATTGCTCTGAAGTGTCTACCTTGGTTAAAATCACTTCGTGTTATCTCAACTTTGTGTTGCCTTCATGCCAAATCCTACAGAGCTTTGATGATGTTCTGTGCCAATTTTCTTTTAGAATTATACTTTCTTTCATGTTTGATATTTGATCCTTAATTAGTATCTACTGCCCATGATTTTGTTGTTACTGGAAGCATCGCCTTGAATGTCGTTTAGCTTTGAAAGGGAAAGGTTTCAATAGGGGATTTTATTACTTTTAGAGGGTAGGATGTTCAACCGTGCATTCAATTTTTTTCTCTGACTCTGTATTGCTTTACTATTGCGGTGAATTATATTTTTATCCAGTTTTGCTCCTCTTGATGATTGGAAGTTAGCATTGCTCCTGTTAGAGCAAGAGTATACCAAAGCAAGATCCAACCGAGCTAAGGATGTAAGTTCACTGGATTGTCTTTGAACACTGTTTCGCTTATGCATTATTTACTGCGGTTTGACATGGATTAGCTTGGCTTTGCATCTGGGATCTCTCTTGCTTTCCCAACAACTTCAGAAGAGGTTTCTGGATTAGGTATGGTGTATTCAGTTAGCATTATGTCTATGAGTGCAGGTTATATGAAAGTAAACAAAACCATAGATTTTAGTCCTAAAACAGAGAGGTAGACTGAAGAAAATATGTCCTGCTCGAAAACGACTCGTGTACTTACAACTAAAATTAGAAGAGGTGCTCTAGTTCACTGTGCATAAGATATTAGAGCATACACATGATTATTCCTTTTAATATATCCCATTGTATGAGAATGGAAATACATGTACGCAAGGCCATATTTTCTGCTTAAAGTAAAGAAATACAAACCAAACTTTATCTACTCACAATACGTGTCTACTAAACATGTATGTATAACATATATATCAACTACAATAGCTTACAGTTAGTATCATGGAGTCAATTAGTACAAATAAATTTATTGGAAGTTTCTTGGTCTTAGCAAGCAAGCCCAACTTGCATACAACAGAATAATTAAATTGTACAAAAATCAGATGTCTATGTTCTTAATTATTTAGTACATCAATTTAACCAAGGATCAGCATTAAACTAACCAAGTACTCCCTCCGTTCCTAAATACTTGTCTTTCTAGGCATTTTAACAAGTGACTACATACGGAGCAAAATGAGTGAATCTACACTCTAAAATATGTCTACATACATCCGTATGCAGTAGTCATTTAAAATGTCTAGAAAGACAAGTATTTGGGAACGGAGGGAGTAGATACAATGGACTATAATTAGTTTGCTTTTCTATTGCTGGGTAACCTTCTTATGCCATCATTTTCTGAGTATTTTTATGCTGCAGGTATCTGGTGCAGAGCCGATGGAGAGAAGCAACATCATGATGCTGCTATATCTTTGTGGTCTTTCTTTCACTATGATGATCTGCTTCTTATCTGTTCTAGGTGTCACTGTCATAGCTTGCTTAGCATTACTCAGATATACGCCAGGCAGTGGTTACCTTCCTTCTTTTGAAGGTTGTAAACACGCATTTAAGTCACACATACACCATACAAGGTATTGAATAACATATCCTCTAATTTTTACAGGCGTCTTTTTGTTTTCCAGAATTTTTGGTTATAGCATGCTACTTCTATCTCTTGGATATATAAGCTAAACTCAACTAGAAGTAGTATTTGCTAATTATCTATTTGCAATTCAATTGTTTAGTTATTTTAGGGCCGTTAGTTCATTGATTTAATGACTTGTACCTTTGTTGGGTACATTGCAGATGAGCCTTTGGTATATGCAGCCACACTCCCTTGCCGCCACCTGCTACTTCAAGTCCGCCGACGCCCACATTGGAAACTAGGGCTTCTCCATAGCCCACGTCAATCTCCACCTCGCCCTCCTCGCTGGTATACATGCATCTCATTCAGTCTGTTCGTTGTAAAACTTGTAGTGTCCACAATTCAAAAGTAGGAGTTCACAGAAAACTGCTTCTCTGAATCACTCATTGTTCAGTTTTTGTTTTCTTGTGGTTAATTCAAAGATCCATTGCCAAAAGTGTGAATATGATTGCAAATATGCTTATCTTTTGAACTCTGGAACTGTTGCCTATACATGCCTATTATTGCTGAATATGATGGAAATGTGGATGTTCACTGTGGTACTAATATAAGACCTTTTATAGATCTCTACTTTAGAGATCTATAAAAGGTTTTATATTAGTATATAGAGGGAGTATTTATTAGGAAGCAGCTAATAGGACTTCCAATAAGCAAGAAGTTTCCTATAATTTTCCTGGATGCAATAGGATGAACTTTGATTTTATTGGAAGGTGCTATAGTATAAATTTCAAAGACCCACTTCAGTTGTTGCTGTTATGGATTTATAAATCTTAAACATGGCAGTCTTTTGGTGAATACATCTATTGTATTTTGGTTAATAAAATGTGTCAGACAGATCCCCACTCTTCAGCAGAGCTTATATAACATTCAAATTGTCTATTAGATTAGTTTCTCACTGCACTTTGTTTCATTTTTTTAGTTTGGATCGAGTGTAAATGTAAGGAAGATACTGTTGTCACATAGTTTTTTTTTTGAAAGATCCAGCAATTGCTGGCTTTTCATTGATTATAGCAGGAAGCAGCGGGAAAACAAAGGGGAGGTGAAGATCCGAGGATCAAGTGCGTAGGGCCAGCCACATGCGGCCGAAAACCCTAGTACAGGAGAAGGAAAATTTCTCTCAGGGTGGCTCCCCGAAGGGGCTCTCGATGCACGTTGCACCTGTGATCCTTCAGAGCTCGATGCTGTCTCGGATGCGCCTGATGATTTCTCGCACGCTCGGGAGGTTGCTTCGAAAAGTGCAGTTGTTTCTTTCTTGCCAAATTTCCCAGCAAGTGAGCAGCAGGATTGACCGCGCACCATGTCGTCGTGATGGATCAGTGCGCGCCAAAATGTTGTGGATGATCGTGCTGGAGTTTCTGCGGCTCCAGCAATCCGCAGGGGAGAGGGCGGAGCAGCCGTGCCATTGCCCGATCGCAGTCCAGACCTGTCTAGACTCCGGGCAGTTCCAGAACAGGTGGTGCGATGATTCGAGGCTTCTGACGCAGAGTTGGCAGAAGTAGCCATTCGGCCAGCCCCTTCTCTGCAATCTGTCGTTGCACCAGAGCCTGTCACGCAGCAGTAGCCACGAGAAGATTTTGATCTTCCCCGGTGCCCAGGCTTTCCAGATCAAGTGGTCGAAGTTGGTCGCCGTCCTGCCTTGAAACTGAGCTTGGTATGCGGACCTAGCCGAGTACGTCCTAGAGCTTGAATGCTTCTAGGTCAGGTCGTCTGGCACTCCTGGTTGGAGGGGCGGCGCCGATCGTTGCAACTCGCGGTGCAAGGCTAGAACGTCCTCGAGGAGGTGCTGATTTTGCCTGTGGGCAAGATCTCGGATCCAGGTGTCGTCGCTGAGTGCGTCGTGGACCGATCGGTGCTTTCTCCGAGAGTGGGTGAAGAGCTCGGGGAAGCGTTGGGAGAGGGTTGCATGCCCGAGCCACGGGGAGCGCCAGAAGGATGCCCGCGTCCGTCTCCGATCGTCACCTTCATCGAGGCCGAGAAGATTGCCCAGTCTGCCTCATCGCATGGCAATTCAGAGCCGACCCAGGGCCTTTCCGGGTGGTGCCAGGCGATCCAGAGCCAACGAAGACGGAGTGCTCTACCGAAGCGCTGCAGGTTGGGGATGCCTAGGCCTCCATGCTCCGTGGGGGCACACATTGTCGGCCAATTGACCTTGCAGCTGGCACCCGTGATCTCTTCATCTTGGCGCCAAAGGAAACGTCGCCTGCACTTGTCGATCTCCCTGAGGTCCATCTATGAGTTACTAGGAGGTAGCTCCTGCATGTTGATTGTGCTTCAAGGTACAGTAATTTGTAGCATACTAAATTAGTGGTTCGTATATGTTGTGCATCCTAGGGACAAAGTTTGATCCGTAGGTAGCTGAAGAAGTGAACAACTTCTGCTCTTTGCATTGCAGGTTTCCTATGTTCTAAAAATTGATGTGTATTCAGGCGTGCTATGTGACGCGTTGGAAGAATATGATGGGAGGAGGAGACACAACACTCCACTCCACTTCCTATTATTGCTATCACGTTGTTGCCACACTTGGGCTAGTTCTATTGTGCATGCTTCTTGCTATTTGGAATGCATCGTTCTTATTTTTTTAGGTTAGCTATCGTTTGAATTGATAACAGGACAAGGTTATCAACTCTTTCTTGGCGCGCAACATATTTTTCCAGGCCAGGAGGAAGCTTGAGAACTTGCCGCCCGATCTCGCCAGGGTGATGAGATGGAGGCCTGCTCGCCGCTGCTTCGCTGTTCGCTACACTTTCAAGGGCTCAGGGAGCACCGCCTTTCGCTACACTTTCAAGGGCTCAGGGAGCACCGCCTTACTGACGACCTCTTCCTCAACAAGCTCGTCGTGGAGTGCGTCGTCGGGTCTACTCCAATGTCCTTTATTTTGAGAATTCATCATTCACCGCCTGCAGACAGATCGTTGCTGACCGTCACTGCCACCTATGTATACTTAATGTAGTGTGATTCTTAAGCCCGTCAGAGTTGTACATACGTCAATGTAGTGTGCTTCTTACGCCTGTTTTGGACAGTATCTACAAAGTGTATGCAATGATCAAAACTGGCGTCCCCTTCATTTTGAACCAGCTATACAGTTGATTGCTAGTTCACCAAATTTAATCTACTTTTAGCTCTAATGATTTGGATTACTATAATGGATTTGGCATGCTTTATTGTCATTGATTAACAAGGTTGTCAGTTATACATGCATCTGTGTAGTAAATAAAGAAAAAGACAGCAGAATGGGCGCTTGCAACCTGGCATCGCACAGGCACTGATCAGGAGGCGCGCCACGGGCGTGCCCCGTCCACTAGTACGGACCAAAGGGTGTCATCATATTAAATCTGAAGCCACACTCACTCAATGTGTAGTAAAACACTACAAGAATATTACTCCATACTACATCCTAGCACGAGCATGTCGACTCATAATTGATTGAGGAAAGGTGCGTTGACTTTTATTTGAGGAATGTTCTATAAAACAATGGGATCATCCGATATTGACTTGCAACTAACATTACAGAAATCGCAATATCACCTTCATTGACATAGGGATGTGGATTACAAAATATAGAAACATTCAGTTTTTATAAGATTAAAAGATAGACAAATGCAAGTTGTTTTAGGGGATAGACATGTGCAAGTTTATGTAAGATAATAACACCTGTTTCATACAGAATAACTCACTATAGAGAAGGAGTGGCAGCATACTCGACGCTGTGGTCTGGCTTGTAAGTAATCAATGTTCTGCATAATTGATCCCTCCTCTGCGAAGGTGGATGTGTCGTGTGCATGTCTCCCAGGGGGTAATCCGTATACATTCATTCACTAGCAAGCATATCAACACTTGTTCATGTTGAGTAACAAAACAAGTTAGAAATAGAATTTTGAATTAGAAAGTGTTAGCAATTCTATGTAGTATAATTTTATAACTATAGTTTCACTTTATATATCTTACAGAACACTGCATACATGTCCATAACACATCCACACTCAAAGCTTCAGTATGCACATATATGTACAATTTGACAAACGTATACATATGAAACTTATCTGCTACCGAGCCGCTCTGCTCTTGTACGGAATAAGGATACCAACTTGAAGCCGAAAACAACATTAGCCTGAAATATACAGAAGATTTTTCAATGCCTTTGTAGTTAGGACATGCATTCCAATTCATCACCTAGATGGACCAGACCAACTTAAGCGAGCATGGATGAGTAGTCACAACAAAGCTCAAGCAACTCCTAAGCATGCTAGGATGGTTTAGCTATTTGGTGACAATGACAGGTCATGCAAAGGAATGTGTTCAACTACCGCAACAAGTAACAGTTGAATCGTTGTTGTCCTAATGCAATAAAAGAGAGCAGGAGCAAGAGAGTAGGATTGTGTCAGAGCGATCAAGAGGGTTTGCTTGCCTGGCACTTTAGAAGATAGTATAGCTCTTCATCGGTGTCAACGATCACAATGTCGAAAACGTTGGCTACCGAGAAGGAACAACACCAACTAGCAAAGAAGAAACACAATCAATGCAATGCACATTCATATGAATGACATGTCATGTTAAGGTACCGAATTTACCTAATGCAATATTTAGCCAAGTTAATTGAAGTGGAATTCAAACAAGATCAAATTCCAACTCCAAATGTTATTTCATAAATTTCCCTAATCATCCTTTGTCCTATTCAGTGAGGTTAACTTGTTCAAACATGCATGATCATAGCATAAATAGATTCTTCATATTTTTCTGATCATTTTTCATATATAATTTATTTCATTTGGAGTTACAGTTGAATCTCTATGATTTTTAGAAGTTTTGACTCGGCACAGTCAACATTGACGTCAGCAGTCAACCACAGTCAAACCTGACGTGCGGGACCCATCTATCATTGACAAGTGGCTAACCAGGGTTAGTTAACCTAAACTAACTATTATTTTAGCCGGCTAACCAACAAAGGGGCCCACTTGTCATTGACATGGAGGGGTGGTTAGGCACTAACTAGACTGGGGTTAACCGGGCGTTTAGTCGCCGGCAGCGACCAGGGACGGGCGGAGGGCATCCGAAGCACTCCTCCGACGACCATTTGAGCGGTAGATCTGCCGAAACAGCGCACTATGGCGCGTCGAGTGGTGGCGGTGGGAGGTGCTGGGATGGCCGAGAACGACGTCAACGACGAGCTACGGCGGCGGCCGAAGTATGGGCGCGACACAGTAGTCGATGCAGTGCACGGGGAGACCAGCCGAGGGGTCATATATATATATATATATATATATATATATATATATATATATATATATATATATATATATATATAGGAAAATGGTTGTGTACTCCTGAGAGTACGTACTCCCGCTCCTCATATACCACATAGATGAATCTTTTATACATTTTTATTATTTTTAATATACTTCATTAATAATTATTAGATACCCCAAAATGAGTTTCATGAAAAAATTCATGTGAGTCTATATATTTTTAAATATTTACGTATATACTTATATGTTTGTACGTGAAAAGGTATATTACAAAAAGTACGTCGCAGATGATATTTTTTCAACTAAATTCATATTGGGGTATCTTAGAATATTTAATGAAGTATATTGAGAATAATAAAGAGGTATAATTAATGCATATATGAGGTATATTGAGGATGAGAGTACATACTCCCAAGAGTACAGAAGATGAGTCACATATATATATATATATATATATATATATATATATTTAGTGCTACTATTCATCACCTAGGATGCAGAATAAGTTATTGTTCACCCGAGGTAATCTTACGATCATTTTATAATTAAATTACGTTTGAAATTCAAATAGTTACATTTCTATTGATTCACTACGTAAAATTTGATATAAGAAAATAAAAATATAAGTCATAAGACAAGAAAATTTGTAATTTATGTGTATTTTAGACTATGTTTTTACGTTTGTAATTTTACATAACATAAAATATTTTTTACGGCGATTATATATTTTTTACCGTCTCTTTTTGCGTCAGAAATAAGACAAACTTATGAAACATAAAATTACGGTGCATTGATGGTAAAATAGAGGAGGGTGAAAAATAACTATTCCTCACCCAGGGTGACGAATAACTATATATATATACGGCTGCGCTATTGTTGTAAGCGAGCGCGCATTCTGCTTAATCTACGCTCCGGACGAACCAACTTAGGCGCGCGGATGGCGCTGACCACCACAGAAATTTTGGGGGTAACCGACAGTTCTAGGAAAAGTAACGCATTTAATTCTGTTACCATGTGCTGGTCCGTTACCTCATTCTTTTGGGCTACTAATTATTTTTTTTTTTGAAAGTGGCTAGTAATTATTGAAAGTAACAGATGTAGTGTACACGGTAATAAAGTTAGTTTTATTACCGGGCAGTGAGATATGTAGTAAACATGGCCGAGATATGTAGTAATGTATTACTACATGCTCACAAACTGGCAGTAGTAATTTCTCTTGTAGTGGATCGTAATGCAAACAGATGGGCAGTGAGATATGTAGTAAACCTAGTGTGGACATGTCGAAATGTATTACTACATGCTCACAGTAGGAAAAAAAATGGAGTGCATGCAAATTACTAGATGGTAATGTCATTACTACTACTGCAGGCCCAATTTACTGATGGTAGCAATTAACTGTTGGGCTCTTTTACGATGTGACAATCGTCAGTTACCATAAATTAATGGTCCAAGTGCGAGGTGTTGGATATGTTAACTTGATCGTAACACGTTACTATTGATTTTTTCGGAGGAACGCGGGCCTGGTTAAGTGCATGTACAAAACGATGGTCGTAAATTCTTTACGGTTGATTTTCTGGTGGAGTGAGCGCACTCCGGCTAATTAGCACGTATGGCCCAGTTGGGTCGATGGGCGGCTGGAGTAAGTTATAATGCGCGCACACTGAATTTAGCAGGTCTATATATATACATATATATATATATATATATATATATCCATTGAATATTTAAGTATATTATACACCAATTGACTTAGTGAAATTTTCAAATAATTGTAAAGAAGAAATATCATTTGAGGATATCTAGTCATATTTACCTGATCTTGACTAAGTCTGCTCATTAGCCACATTCAACGGAACAAACCAAAGAGGCCAGGCTACCAAAATTGGTTGCATGGACATAAAATCATCGACAAGTCTAACTTCTCACCGAACTATCTAAAACGTTAGCTCCAACAAGTTTTATTCCTGCCATTCTGAAATATCAATTCCACCATTTTATTGATCGTGCATTGCAGCCTAATAATGGCAAATGCTCTCGCATTCCCTTGTTTCTAAAGCTGCCACATAGCGGTCGCGGAGCTAGACAGAAACCATTGGGTGGGGGGGGGGGGGGGGGGAAGGGGTGGGCAAAAGCTAAATGACAAAGATCTGGAAAGGGCAAAAGGCTAAGTTTTCCTTCATCTAAGCCATTAAAATAAAAAATTCTTCAGACTTTTGACCAAAGCTGGGGGGGGGGGGGGGGGGGGGGGCGGCCCCAACATAGGTCAGCCGGTGCCACCTAGTAAGAATGGCAAATGAGTCAAAACCTTTGCGATCCTTGCCCCGAACCACACATCTTCCTGGCAACCAGCCACCTCTCATCAAAGGAACCAGTTACGTCTGGGCATGGTACATTTGATCCTTAGAGCATCTCCAACAACCTTTGTATATTGGATTGCTAAAAAATGGTGATAGAAAGAGGAGAGAGAAGGTTTAGCAATCCAAACCAAGTTGTGCTTAGCAGCATTTGTATATTTCATTGCTATATCTATACCAATATAAAAAGACCCAAAGGGGCAGATTCAAATCATCTCGACCGTCAAATCATGTTATCGAGCGGTTCAAATCGCTTCAATGTTGAGCACCAAACACGTTTAACGCTCTAATTACCCACCACTGCCATTGGTTATAAACACGTTTTGACTCAATGCTATCCCATGAAATTTGCCATGTAACTAATATCCTACCATTTCCGTGAAAAAGTAATTGATATCTTACCAAATACCAACGTGCAACCGATATATCTTACATAATATAACGTGCATTGCACGTACATTATTACTAGTTTGTACGAAACATACAATGACACGGGACACAGTTTGTCATACACACTACAAACTAGCTTAGATACATGAATACATATACTACCACAACTCGCCACCGTACGCATCACATACACACTAGCAAGTGATCTCTCCAGTTTGCAAATATACAAAGTCCGGGTGCAAGTACAACAAACTTTGTAAAAAAAATGGTGGAGGACCACTCATACAAAGATTGTTGGAGGAGGTTTTTTGGCCAAGATTGCTAAAATAGCAATTGATTGCAAATATACAAAGACTTTTGGAGATCTGGAGAGTGGAGAGAAACTCGGCGAAGAAACTCGTTCAACCGTTGGCTTGCTAGCGCTTCGTAACAGCTTTCCTTTTCAGTAAGTACTTATCCCATGAAACAGAGCTGGTGAAATAAAACCAAAAAGCAAGGTCAAAACGTATTTAGAAAGGGACAAGGTATCCATGGAGCAGTTGTTCAAGTCCTGGTGCTCGCATTTTTCTAGATTAAATCTCAAGATGATATGCCAGCTCAGTCTTAGGTGCTCATACGGATAGGGTATGTGCGTATGTTCATAGGGTCGTTCTTCTGTTCAATGTCTAAAGCCTACGTTGAACCGCAAGCAAGTAAAAATCTTGCACTTGAAAGGTGCCCAGAGCTTCCATATGCACGGAGCAGCTGGCAAACTAACCCAACACTGGCAAAGCAGGCGATACGAGCTTGCCGAATATTCATCCATGGAGGACCAAGGCCAATGAAAAGAATCATGCACCTCAGGTTCAATCTGGACCTCAGCATTTAGAAGTGTCACATACTACGTTGCTACAAAAACCAAATCAGTCAACGACCAAAACCAGTGTCATTTAAACATAGCCAAACCGGTCAACGTAACCACCACACACACACACACACTAGCTCAGATTCAAGTCTACCCTACATGATCCCCACGAGAAAGAAAAAAGATCCGACTACATATGAAGAAAACAGCAGCAGAGATCGAATGCTAAAGCAATGAACCATTGTTGAGTGTGCCAAGATGACCGGATGTCTTGTCCTTGCACGCGGGGCACATGAAGCCAACAGAATCGTTCTGCTGCTCGGCCGTGCCAAAATGCTGGAACCTTGTGTTGCACCACACACATACGGATTGGAGCACGCCAACCATCTTGGACAGGTCCCAACCTAACTGGACCGGAGGGCAGCTCCCGAACTGCGGTGCATAACCCAGCATCAACGTTGGCTCATACCCTAGCATCAGTGTTGGCTCGGGCACCGGCACAGGCACAGGCATGGGATTGTGTCTGCCCATGTTCCCGAACTGCGGAGCTGTTGGAACCGAGGATCGACGAATGATCAGACAAAAACACGAAACACGATGGTTTACCGGACGACGAACGCCCATCGGGCGACGGACGCTCCCAGCGATGAACACTGGCCTTTTCTTTGTATTTTCCCACCTCGGCTCAAACCGAACAAGTCCGTTACATTGGCTTATATAGCCCAGCACACAGCACACGCCCAGCCGTTGCATGCATCTGGCCACTATCCACGCACGCACCCACTAACTGATCGACTTAGCATGACTAAGGCTGGTTGTAATGGGGAGTATCATATACTAGTATCATGCATATGATACTAGTGTATGATACTACCTTCCTAATGCATAGTATCATATATCAGTATCATGTAGTACTCTATTTATTGTCATGCATGACACAAAGTAGCATAGCATTTATTATGATACAGTATCATGATATGATACTCCATCATCTTTTTCTTCATTTAATATTATGACATCTCATCAAAACTGCCTAGTTAACATACATGATACTAGCTATGATACTACCATTACAACCAGCCTAACCACTAAGCCACATGCACGCAACGCCGCGCCTCCACTCTTGCTATCCCGCCCGATCAGCACGCTATGGCCGGCTCAGACGACCCGCTCATATGCGCCTGGACTCGCAACAGATCGTCAACAGCCACAGCCTTACACGGTGAACTCAGGTGCACACACCATCGCGGCACACGTGCACACACGCTTTGAACGTACCGCACCCGGCGCACCCGACGCCGGTCGCCAGCGCACGGACATGGCTTATTGCCAACACTCACCCCCTAAGCCATGACATCGCCGCACGGCCTACCGACAGGAGCTCTGACTCGCCGTCGTCGTCTCGTCCGCCCGATGACACCGCGCACCTTCGCGCCCGCTGCGACGTGCCGTGTGCTCGCCGTTGCCGGAGTTGATGCAGCTCACGTCGTTGTCGTCGTTACGGCCATGACCCAGCCCGCGGGCCCGACCTAGCACATCGACGCCGGTCGCACTGTGCTTCGTCACGACTCCGGCGACATATGCCGAGCTCCTTTTCCGCTGGTGACACACCTAGCGTCCTTCTGCGTCCCGCACGTCCCGCGCGCACCCGGCGCGCCCGACGAGGCCGACCGCACCAGTGCGTCCCGCACATCCCGCGCGCACCCGACGCGCCCGACGAGCCCGACTGCACCAGACGCTCCCGCGCGCCGCCTCCGTGTCCGCCATGGCAGCCGCCAGCGACAAACGCCGGAAGGATGTAGCCGAACTCAAGCACGGACTCGAGCCAACGGCGACATACGCCTCCTCCCAACGTTAACCGCACGCTCGTACGCGCGCCCGCGGTCCGACGCGCCCGACGCTTCCAGTGCGCACCCATAACACGCACCGGTCGCGTCCGGCTCGCCGCCGCGGCTTATTGCCTTGCACCGCTGCAGCCTCAACCGCAGCGCGTCACCTCCATGCCGCCATGCCGCGCCACCGCAGCCTCTGCGCCACCACGCAGGTCCGCCGCGGCTCCGTGCCACGCTCCACGGTTGTCACGCCGAGCCTCTGCGACCTCTGCGCCACCACGCAGGTCCTCCGCGACCTCCTCGTCTCCGCGATCACCGTGCTCTTCGCACGCACGACATCACACCGCACAGCCGCGGACTCATCGCGCGTCGCCGTCGCCACGCGCTTGCCGCGCGCCGCAGCCGATGCCTCCATATGGGCCGCGGACGCCGCGTCCGCTGCGGACGCCACCGCGCGCCACGGCCGCCCCTCGAACCTTGTGGCTCTGATACCAATTGTTGGAACCGAGTATCAACGAACGATCAGACAAAAACACGAGACATGATGGTTTACCGGGCGACGAACGCCCGTCGGGCGACGGACACCCCCAGCGACGAACGCTGGCCTTTTCTCTGTATTTTTCCAACTCAGGCTCAAACCGAACAAGTCCATTACATTAGCTTATATAGCCCAGCACACAGCATACGCCCCAGCCGTTGCAAGCATCTGGCCACTATCCACGCACGCACCCGCTAACTGATCGACCTAGCATGCACTAACCACTAAGCCACATGCACGCAACGCCGCGCCTCCACTGTTGCTAGCCCGCCCGATCAGCACGCTATGGCCGGCTCAGACGACCCGCTCATACGCGCCTAGACTCGCAACAGATCGTCAACAGCCGCAGTCTTACATGGTGAACTCAGGTGCACACACACCATCGCGGCACACGTGCACACACGCCCTGAATGTACCGCACCCGGCGCATCCGACGCCGGTCGCCAGCGCACGGACATGGCTTATTGCCAACAGGAGCTCCAGCTGAGGCCATCCGAAGGTGCTCCGCAAAACTAGGATAAATTTGCTGCTTCTGTGCACCAAATCCAAGTTGCAGATCGCACTGTACAAAATATATTACCAGAGTCAACACGCAGATGGGTAAAAGTGTGAAACACATAATGGATTAACGATGTGTACTGCTGCTATATTTTAGAGAGAATTGTACTGCTGCTATATTTTAGAGAGAATGTTCATAACATAGCATACGATGGTTATAGCAGCAATTACATCTGTTCAGCTATTGCAATAGTTACCCCAACATACTACATTGTGTGACACTGTCACCTCGCATTTACATGTTTCTAGTTAATAGTCAAACAACCGTATTTATTTCTCCCTTTGATAGTTGCACATTTTAGTGACTCCTGATTTTAGTTCAAATGAAACATCATTTGTCTATTGCATGATGTGTGTGGAAAGAATATATACCCATTGAAGATTTAAATAAGCGTTATATACCAATTTACTTAGTGAAATTTCCAAATAATTATTGAGCAAAAACAGCATGTGAGGATACCTAGTCAAATTTACCTGATCTTGAATAAGTCTGCTCATTGGACCACCTTCAACGGAACGAACCAAAGAGGTCAAGCTACCAAAATTGGTGTGCATGGACGTAAAATCATCGACACTTGTCCCACTTGTGCCTGCCGCAGGGAGTGAGTCAATGGCAGGACCGATCTCACAACCTCAAGTGACCGAACCACCATCGCTGGTCACTGTGGCCATAGACTTGTTTGTCTAAAATGCCAGCTCTGTTGATATAAACATTAAGTGGCGAAAGTAAATAAACATTTTTTAAAATCTCGAACATGGTTTTCTTTTTCACAAAGGTAAATATATTTACAAAAACGAACATTTTCCCAATTTGCTCACAAACTTCAAAGATTTTTTTGGAATCTAAAACCTTTTTTGTAAAAAAGGAACAAAATTGAAAATGAAAACATCTTTCGAAACTACGAACAAATTTTTCAAAATGCAAACATTAAAAAAACAGGATCTAAATTGAAAAACTCTAACCATTTTGGAAATTATGAATAATTTTTTCAAAAGGTGAATATTTTATGAAATTCTCCCAAACATTTTTTCAGTTTGTAAACAAATTATGAAAACATGAATTTTTTGAATTTGTGAACCGAAAACAGGAACATTTTCTGAAAAATGATAATGAATAATTTTAGCAAAGGGTCTATCTAGGTCTCAGTCGACTTAGACTTTGCGAAGTCTAAGTCAACTGAAGTCATCTCTAAACTAGTCGCACGTTTAATTTCCGTTCGCTTGGCTGGAGTTCGCATTACCTGTTGGCCTGTGTTGGCCTGTGTTGCCTCACCACGTGGGCTGTTGTTGGGCTGTATTTTTTCCCCTTTTTTTATTTGTGCTTTTTACTGGATCGCTAGAACATTGTCCCATTAGGTGTATTGCTATACAGCACGATGTAGTTTGTATTTTTTCTACGCTAGTGTTGCTAATGCTCTGTTCCTTCTTTTCTTTTCATCTTGTTATTTTTTCCTTTATTTATCATTTTTAAAAATATTATTTATATTTTAAATGATAAAGAAATCTTTAATGTAACAAAGAAAATAAATAGAAAAACAAACAAAATGAAAAGAAGTTGCATCTGATCGACAGATAAGCAACTATATGCGTCCGACTAATGTGCACATGTGTATCATTTTTGTTCTCTTTTTTGCGTGTTGTCTAGCTTACCGTTCTATTTCTTGGGTTTTCTGATTTAATTTTTCCTGTTGTTTGTTCAATGTTTTTATTATATTTCATTTTAAGTTACATGTTCACCAAAAAAAGGAAGCACATCTTTGCATTTGTCGTTATACTTCAGAAAAAGTGTTTGTACATTTCAGAAATGTCCATCATGTATTGATAAAATAGTTGTATAATTATAAAATATTCAAAAAGATTTAAAAATATTCACCATATATTTTAAAATATAAAAATGTATTTTTAAAATATTCAATGTGTATTTGAAAAGATAATGAAGATGTAGGGAGCGGCTAGTTGCTGGTACTTGTATCCCTTGTTGTGGGTCATGCTACACCATGTAGTTACAGTTGAGATATGGCGTGCAATAGTTTCTTCATAAACAATTAGCAGAACGCCACTAAGTTGCAGTCGTGTTGAAAAAATGCAGTTGCAGCCAGGATCCACACTTGAAGTTGCATTCCTAGTGCCTAACATGGAATTGGCCCGCCCCCTCTCCCGCTGCCCCCTCCGACAAAACAAAGGTCCAGTTGCAACCAATGTTGGGGGACATGCAGTTGCAGTCCGGTGCGGCCCATGCAATTGCGGGGTTGTTGTCGGGCTTGCAACTGGCCTGCCCTATCGACAGAACAAAAAAGTCCAGTTGTGGTCGGGTTACAAGACATGTAGTTGCGCTCGGGCGCGACACTTACAGTAGCATGCCTAGTGTCAGACATGCAACTGGCCCGCCCCCTCTCCCGTCGCCCGCTCCGACAAAACAAAGGTCCAGTTGCAACCATGTTGGGGACATGCAGCTGCGGTCGGGTGTGGTGCTTGTAGTTACGGGGCTGTTCGGGCTTGCAACTGGCCCGCCCCCTCTCATGCTGTCCCTTTCGACAAAACAAAGGTCCAGTTGCAACCAATGTTGGGGGACATGCAGTTGCGGTCCGGTGCGGCCCTTGCAATTGCAGGGTTGTTGTTGGGCTTTCAACTGGCCTGCCCTATCGACAGAACAAAAAAGTCCAGTTGCGGTTGTTGGAAATATGCCCTAGAGGCAATAATAAAAGCATTATTATTATATTTCTTTGTTCATGATAATTGTCTTTATTCATGCTATAACTGTATTATCCGGAAATCGTAATACACGTGTGAATACATAGACCATAATATGTCCCTAGTAAGCCTCTAGTTGACTAGCTCGTTGATCAACAGATAGTCATGGTTTCCTGGCTATGGACATTGGATGTCATTGATAACGGGATCACATCATTAGGAGAATGATGTGATGGACAAGACCTAATCCTAAGCATAGCACAAGATCATGTAGTTCGTTTGCTAGAGCTTTTCCAATGTCAAGTATCTTTTCCTTTGACCATGAGATCGTGTAACTCCCGGATACCGTAAGAGTGCTTTGGGTGTATCAAACGTCACAACGTAACTGGGTGACTATAAAGGTGCACTATGGGTATCTCCGAAAGTGTCTGTTGGGTTGACATGGATCGAGACTGGGATTTGTCACTCCATATAACGGAGAGGTATCACTGGGCCCACTCGGTAATGCATCATCATTATGAGCTCAAGGTGACCAAGTGGTTGATCACGGGATCATGCGTTATGGTACGAGTAAAGTGACTTGCCAGTAACGAGACTGAACAAGGTATTGGGATACCGACGATCGAGTCTCGGGCAAGTAACATACCGAGTGACAAAGGGAATTGTATACGGGGTTGTTTAATCCTCGACATCGTGGTTCATCCGATGAGATCATCGTGGAGCATGTGGGAGCCAACATGGGTATCCAGATCCCGCTGTTGGTTATTGACCGGAGAGTCGTCCCGGTCATGTCTGCATGTCTCCCGAACCCGTAGGGTCTACACACTTAAGGTTCGGTAACGCTAGGGTTGTGAAGATATGTATATGCAGTAACCCGAATGTTGTTCGGAGTCCCGGATGAGATCCCGGACGTCACGAGGAGTTCCGGAATGGTCCGGAGGTAAAGAATTATATATAGGAAGTGCTGTTTCGGCCATCGGGACAAGTTTCGGGGTTATCGGTATTGTACCGGGACCACCGGAGGGGTCCCGGGGGTCCACCGGGTGGGGCCACCTGTCCCGGGGGGCCATATGGGCTGTAGGGGGTGCGCCTTGGCCTGCATGGGCCAAGGGAACCAGCCCCAAAAGCCCATGCGCCTAGGGTTCCACTTAAAGGAAGAGTCCAAGTGGTGGAAGGCACCTCTAGGTGCCTTGGGGTGGAGGGAAACCTCCCCTTGGCCGCCGCACCTAGGAGATTGGATCTCCTAGGCTGCGCACCACCCCCCCTTTACCCTCCTATATATAGTGGGGGAGAGGAGGGACTTCATACACCAGCCCCTGGCGCCTCCCTCTCTCCCCGTTACGTCTCTCTCTCTCGTAGTATAGGCGAAGCCCTGCTACTGTGACGCCCTGCATCCACCACCACGCCGTCGTGCTGCTGGATCTTGATCAACCTCTCCTTCCCCCTTGCTGGATCAAGAAAAGAGGAGACGTCATCCGTTCCGTACGTGTGTTGAACGCGGAGGTGCCGTCCGTTCGGCGCTTGGTCATCGGTGATTTGGGTCACGTCGTGTTCAACTACATCATCACCGTTCTTTGAACGCTTCCGCTCGCGATCTACAAGGTACGTAGATGCATCTAATAACTCGTTGCTAGATGAACTCCTAGATGGATCTTGGTGAAACCGTAGGAAATTTTTTGTTTTCTGCTACGTTCCCCAACAGTGGCATCATGAGCTAGGTCTATGCGTAGTTCTCTTGCGCGAGTAGAACACAATTTGTTGTGGGCGTAGATGTTGTCAACTTTCTTGCCGCTACTAGTCTTATCTTGCTTCAACGGTATTGTGGGATGAAGCGGCCCGGACCAACCTTACACGTATGCTTACGTGAGACCGGTTCCACCGACTAACATGCACAAGTTGCATAAGGTGGCTGGCGGGTGTCTGTCTCTCCTACTTTAGTTGGAGCAGATTCGATGAACAGGGTCCTTATGAAGGGTAAATATAAGTTGACAAATCACGTTGTGGCTTTCACGTAGGTAAGAAAACGTTCTTGTTAGAACCCTACTTCAGCCACGTAAAACCTGCAACAACAATTAGAGGACGTCTAACTTGTTTTTGTAGCAAGTGCTTTGTGATATGATATGGCCAAAGTTGTGATGAATGATGAATGATCTATATGTGATGTATGAGATGTTCATGCTAGTGTACAAGGAATCACAACTTACATGTCGATGAGTATGACGGTGACAGGATGATCATGGATCCCCAAGATGGAGATCAAAGGAGCTATGTGATATTGGCCATATCATGTCACTATTATTATTTGATTGCATGTGATGTTTATCATGTTTTGCATCTTGTTTACTTAGAACGACGGTAGTAAATAAGATGATCCCTTACAACAATTTCAAGAAGTGTTCTCCCCTAACTGTGCACCGTTGCTACAGTTCGTCGTTTCGAAGCACCACGTGTTAATCGGGTGTGATAGATCCTTACGTTCACATACAACGGGTGTAAGACAGTTTTACATAGCAAAAACACTTAGGGTTAACTTGACGAGCCTAGCATGTACAGACATGGCCTCGGAACACAGAGACTGAAAGGTCGAACACGAGTCGTATGGAAGATACGATCAACATGAAGATGTTCACCGGCGATGACTAGCCCGTCTCACGTGTTAATCGGACACGACCTAGTCGACTCGGATCGTGTAACACTTAGATGACTAGAGGGATGTCTAATCTGAGTGGGAGTTCATTAATAATTTGATTAGATGAACTTAATTATCATGAACTTAGTCTAAAATCTTTACAATATGTCCTGTAGATCAAATGGCCAACGTTGTATTCAATTTCAACGCGTTCCTAGAGAAAACCAAGCTGAAAGACGATGGCAGCAACTATACGGACTGGGTCCGGAACCTGAGGATCATCCTCATAGCTGCCAAGAAAGATTATGTCCTACAAGCACCGCTAGGTGATCCACCCGTCCCACAGAACCAAGACGCTATGAACGCTTGGCAGACACGTACTGATGACTACTCCCTCGTTCAGTGCGGCATGCTTTACAACTTAGAGCCGGGGCTCCAAAAGCGTTTTGAGAGACATGGAGCATACGAGATGTTCGAAGAGCTGAAAATGGTTTTTCAAGCTCATGCCTGGATCGAGAGATATGAAGTCTCCGATAAGTTCTTCAGCTGTAAGATGGAGGAAAATAGTTCTGTCAGTGAGCACATACTCACTATGTCTGGGTTACATAACCGCTTGACTCAGCTGGGAGTTAATCTCCCGAATGACGCGGTCATTGACAGAATCCTCCAGTCGCTTCCACCAAGCTACAAGAGCTTTGTGATGAACTTTAATATGCAGGGGATGGTAAAGACCATTCCTGAAGTATTTGCTATGCTGAAATCAGCAGAGGTAGAAGTCAAAAAGGAACATCAAGTGTTGATGATGAATAAAACCACTAAGTTCAAGAAGGGCAAGGGTAAAAAGAACTTAAAGAAAGACGGCAAGGAAGTTGCTGCGCCCGGCAAGCAAGCTGTCGGGAAGAAGTCAAAGCATGGACCCAAGCCTGAGACAGAGTGCTTTTATTGCAAAGGGAAGGGTCACTGGAAGCGGAACTGCCCCAAATACTTAGCGGACAAGAAGGCCGGCAACACCAAAGGTATATTTGATATACATGTAATTGATGTGTACCTTACCAGTACTCGTAGTAACTCCTGGGTATTTGATACCGGTGCCGTTACTCATATTTGTAACTCACCGCAGGAGCTGCGGAATAAACGGGAACTGGCGAAGGACGAGGTGACGATGCGCGTCGGGAATGGTTCCAAGGTCGATGTGATCGCCGTCGGCACGCTACCTCTACATTTACCTACGGGATTAGTTATAAACCTCAATAATTGTTATTTAGTGCCATGTTTGATCATGAACATTGTATCGGGATCTCGTTTAATACGAGATGGCTACTCATTTAAATCCGAGAATAATGGTTGTTCTATTTATATGAGAGATATGTTTTATGGTCATGCTCCGATAGTCAATGGTTTATTCTTAATGAATCTTGAGCGTATTACTACACATGTTCATAGTGTGAGTACCAAAAGATGTAAGGTTGATAATGATAGTCCCACATACTTGTGGCACTGCCGCCTTGGTCACATAGGTGTCAAACGCATGAAGAAGCTCCATGCAGATGGACTTTTAGAGTCTCTTGATTATGAATCATTTGACACGTGCGAACCATGCCTCATGGGAAAAATGACCAAGACTCCGTTCTCAGGAACAATGGAGCGAGCAACCAACTTATTGGAAATCATACATACTGATGTGTGCGGTCCAATGAGTATTGAGGCTCGCGGTGGCTATCGTTATGTTCTCACCCTCACTGATGACTTGAGTAGATATGGGTATGTCTACTTAATGAAACACAAGTCTGAAACCTTTGAAAAGTTCAAGGAATTTCAGAGTGAGGTTGAGAATCAACGTGACAGGAAAATCAAGTTTCTACGATCAGATCGTGGAGGAGAATACTTGAGTCACGAATTTGGCACACACTTAAGAAAATGTGGAATAGTTTCACAACTCACGCCGCCTGGAACACCTCAGCGTAACAGTGTGTCCGAACGTCGTAATCGCACTCTATTAGATATGGTGCGATCCATGATGTCTCTTACCGATTTACCGCTATCTTTTTGGGGCTATGCTTTAGAGACTGCCACATTCACTTTAAATAGGGCTCCGTCGAAATCCGTTGAGACGACACCGTATGAATTATGGTTTGGGAAGAAACCTAAGATGTCGTTTCTAAAAGTTTGGGGATGCGATGCTTATGTCAAGAAACTTCAACCTGAAAAGCTCGAACCCAAGTCGGAAAAATGCGTCTTCATAGGATACCCTAGAGAAACTGCTGGGTATACCTTCTACCTCAGATCCGAAGGCAAGATCTTTGTTGCCAGGAATGGATCCTTTCTAGAGAAAGGTTTCTCTCGAAAGAAGTAAGTGGGAGGAAAGTAGAGCTTGATGAAGTATTACCTCTTGAACCGGAAAATGGCGCAACTCAAGAAAATGTTACTGAGGTGCCTGCACCGACTAGAGAGGAAGTTAATGATAATGATCAAGATACTTCTGATCAAGCTCCTACTGAAATTCGAAGGTCCACAAGAACACGTTCCGCACCAGAGTGGTACGGCAACCCTGTCTTGGAAATCATGTTGTTAGACAACGGTGAACCTTCGAACTATGAAGAAGCGATGGCGGGACCGGATTCCGACAAATGGCTAGAAGCCATGAAATCCAAGATAGGATCCATGTATGAAAACGAAGTATGGACTTTGACTGACTTGCCCGTTGAACGGCGAGCCATAGAAAATAAATGGATCTTTAAGAAGAAGACAGACGCGGATGGTAATGTGACCATCTATAAAGCTCGGCTTGTCGCTAAGGGTTATCGACAAGTTCAAGGGGTTGACTACGATGAGACTTTCTCACCGGTAGCGAAGCTAAAGTCCGTCCGAATCATGTTAGCAATTGCCGCATTCTACGATTATGAAATATGGCAAATGGACGTCAAAACGGCATTCCTTAATGGTTTCCTTAAGGAAGAATTGTATATGATGCAGCCGGAAGGTTTTGTCGATCCTAAGAATGCTGACAAGGTGTGCAAGCTCCAACGCTCGATTTATGGGCTGGTGCAAGCATCTCGGAGTTGGAACATTCGCTTTGATGAGATGATTAAAGCGTTTGGGTTTACGCATACTTATGGAGAAGCCTGCGTTTACAAGAAAGTGAGTGGGAGCTCTGTAGCATTTCTCATACTATATGTAGATGACATACTTTTGATGGGAAATGATATAGAACTCTTGGACAGCATCAAGGCCTACTTGAATAAGAGTTTTTCAATGAAGGACCTTGGAGAAGCTGCTTATATATTAGGCATCAAGATCTATAGAGATAGATCGAGACGCTTCATAGGTCTTTCACAAAGCACATACCTTGATAAGATATTGAAGAAGTTCAATATGGATCATTCTAAGAAGGGGTTCTTACCTGTGTTACAAGGTGTGAAATTGAGCTCAGCTCAATGTCCGACCACGGCAGAAGATATAGAAGAGATGAGTGTCATCCCCTATGCATCAGCCATAGGTTCTATTATGTATGCCATGCTGTGTACCAGACCTGATGTAAACCTTGCCGTAAGTTTGGTAGGAAGGTACCAAAGTAATCCTGGCAAGGAACACTAGACAGCGGTCAAGAATACCCTGAAGTACCTGAAAAGGACTAAGGAAATGTTTCTCGTTTTTGGAGGTGACGAAGAGCTCGTCGTAAAGGGTTACGTCGATGCTAGCTTCGACACAGATCTGGATGACTCTAAGTCACAAACCGGATACGTGTATATGTTGAATGGTGGAGCAGTGAGCTGGTGCAGCTGCAAGCAGAGCGTCGTGGCGGGATCTACATGTGAAGCGGAGTACATGGCAGCCTCGGAGGCAGCACATGAAGCAATATGGGTGAAGGAGTTCATCACCGACCTAGGAGTCATACCCAATGCGTCGGGGCCAATCAAACTCTTTTGTGACAACACAGGGGCTATTGCACTTGCCAAGGAGCCCAGGTTTCACAAGAAGACAAGGCACATCAAGCGTCGCTTCAACTCCATTCGTGAAAATGTTCAAGATGGAGACATAGAGATTTGTAAAGTACATACGGACCTAAATATAGCAGATCCATTGACTAAACCTCTCCCTAGGGCAAAACATGATCAACACCAGAATTCCATGGGTGTTCGATTCATCACAATGTAACTAGATTATTGACTCTAGTGCAAGTGGGAGACTGTTGGAAATATGCCCTAGAGGCAATAATAAAAGCATTATTATTATATTTCTTTGTTCATGATAATTGTCTTTATTCATGCTATAACTGTATTATCCGGAAATCGTAATACACGTGTGAATACATAGACCATAATATGTCCCTAGTAAGCCTCTAGTTGACTAGCTCGTTGATCAACAGATAGTCATGGTTTCCTGGCTATGGACATTGGATGTCATTGATAACGGGATCACATCATTAGGAGAATGATGTGATGGACAAGACCTAATCCTAAGCATAGCACAAGATCGTGTAGTTCGTTTGCTAGAGCTTTTCCAATGTCAAGTATCTTTTCCTTTGACCATGAGATCGTGTAACTCCCGGATACCGTAAGAGTGCTTTGGGTGTATCAAACGTCACAACGTAACTGGGTGACTATAAAGGTGCACTACGGGTATCTCCGAAAGTGTCTGTTGGGTTGACACGGATCGAGACTGGGATTTGTCACTCCATATAACGGAGAGGTATCACTGGGCCCACTCGGTAATGCATCATCATTATGAGCTCAAGGTGACCAAGTGGTTGATCACGGGATCATGCGTTACGGTACGAGTAAAGTGACTTACCGGTAACGAGACTGAACAAGGTATTGGGATACCGACGATCGAGTCTCGGGCAAGTAACATACCGATTGACAAAGGGAATTGTATACGGGGTTGTTTAATCCTCGACATCGTGGTTCATCTGATGAGATCATCGTGGAGCATGTGGGAGCCAACATGGGTATCCAGATCCCGCTGTTGGTTATTGACCGGAGAGTCGTCCCGGTCATGTCTGCATGTCTCCCGAACCCGTAGGGTCTACACACTTAAGGTTCAGTAACGCTAGGGTTGTGAAGATATGTATATGCAGTAACCCGAATGTTGTTCGGAGTCCCGGATGAGATCCCGGACGTCACGAGGAGTTCCGGAATGGTCCGGAGGTAAAGAATTATATATAGGAAGTGCTATTTCGGCCATCGGGACAATTTTCGGGGTTATCGGTATTGTACCGGGACCACCGGAGGGGTTCCGGGGGTCCACCGGGTGGGGCCACCTGTCCCAGGGGGCCACATGGGCTGTAGGGGGTGCGCCTTGGCCTGCATGGGCCAAGGGCACCAGCCCCAAAAGCCCATGCGCCTAGGGTTCCACTTAAAGGAAGAGTCCAAGTGGTGGAAGGCACCTCTAGGTGCCTTCGGGGGGAGGGAAACCTCCCCTTGGCCGCCGCACCTAGGAGATTGGATCTCCTAGGCTGCGCACCACCCCCCTTGGCCCTCCTATATATAGTGGGAGAGAGGAGGGACTTCATACACCAGCCCCTGGCGCCTCCCTCTCTCCCCGTTACGTCTCTCTCTCTCATAGTATAGGCGAAGACCTGCTACTGTGATGCCCTGCATCCACCACCATGCCGTCGTGCTGCTGGATCTTCATCAACCTCTCCTTCCCCCTTGCTGGATCAAGAAAAGAGGAGACATCATCCGTTCCGTACGTGCGTTGAACGCGGAGGTGCCGTCCGTTCGGCGCTTGGTCATCGGTGATTTGGATCACGTCGTGTTCGACTACATCATCACCGTTCTTTGAACGCTTCCGCTCGCGATCTACAAGGTACGTAGATGCATCTAATCACTCGTTGCTAGATGAACTCCTAGATGGATCTTGGTGAAACCGTAGGAAATTTTTTGTTTTCTGCTACGTTCCCCAACAGCGGTCGGGTTACAAGACATGTAGTTGCGCTCGGGTGCGACACTTGCAGTTGCATGCCTAGTGTCAGACATGCAACTGGCCCGCCCCCTCTCCCGTCGCCCGCTCCGACAAAACAAAGGTCCAGTTGCAACCATGTTGGGGACATGCAGTTGCGGTCGGGTGCGGCGCTTGTAGTTACGGGGCTGTTGTCGGGCTTGCAACTGGCCCGCCCCCTACGGTAGCGCCCCCTCCGACAGAATAAAAATGTCCAGTTGTGGTCGGGTTACAAGACATGCAGTTGCGGTCGGGTATGACACTTGCAGTTGCATTCCTAGTGTCGGACATGCAACTGGCCCGCCCCCTCTCTCGCCGCCGCCTTCGACAAAACAAAGGTCCATTTGCAACCATGTTGGGGGAGATGCAGTTGCGGTCGGGTGTGGTGCTTGCAGTTGCAGGGATGTTGCCGGGCTTGCAACTGGCCCGCCTCCTCTACTGGCGCCCCCTTCGATAGAACAAAGAAGTTCAGTGGTACTAGGGCTAGAAGACATGCAGTTGCGGACGGGTGCGACACTTGCAGTTGCATGCCTAGTGTCGGACATGCAACTGGCCCGCCCCCTCTCCCGCCGCCCCTCCGACAAAATAAAGGCCCAGTTGCAACCATGTTGGGGACATTGCAGTTGTGGTCGGGTGCGGCGCTTGCAGTTGCGGGGCTGTTGTCGGGCTTGCAACTGGCCCGCCCCCTCTAGCGGTGCCCCCTCCGACAGAACAAAAAAGTACAGTTGTGGTAGGGTTATAAGACATGCAGTCGCGGTCGGGTGCAACATTTACTGTTGCATTCCTAGTGTCGAACATGCAACTAGCCCGCCCGCTTTGACAAAACAAAGGTCCAGTTGCAACCATGTTGGGGGACATGCAATTGCGGTCAAGCGCGACACTTGCAGTTGCATGCCTAGTCTTAGATATGCAACTGCGCCTCTCCCGTCGCTCATCTAAAACAAATGTTAGTTGTAGTCATTTGAGTAGACATGCAATTGCACTCGAAGACGACACTTGCAGTTGCATGCCTAGTGTTAGACATGCAACTTCCTGTCTCTCTAGCTGTCCTTCGATAAAACAAAGTTAGTTGCAGTCAAGGGCAACACTTGCAGTTGCATGCCTAGTATCAGACAGACAACTTCACTATCTCCCTATACAAAAAGAAACAAAAAGTCAAGAATGCGCCCATCAAGTGTGTGTTGTAACACTTACAATTGCACATAAGTTGGGGCATATACAGATGGTCAATGACTAATAATTATAAAAGTAGGAAAAAAACTAAGTTAAAAAAGACAACTAGGCTTAACAAAATAGTCATCTTTGCTCTATGTACCATTTTTTTTCAAGTTGATGGAGACAACATGCGCTGGGGTAGATGTCACCCCTCCACCCTCTTGACGAGTTTGACAATCGGCGACCCGTTAGCTATGGAAAGACCACCACTTATTGAAAGGAAGAGAGGAAAAATGAGGAGGAAGACGATGATGCGGGGCGAAATGAACTAGCCCCTCCTTCTCACTTGTTTCAAAAAGCGTGAAATAAAAACCCATCTCGAGAAAGAGAAAATCCAACACAGCAACGCATCAACTAGGCCGTAAACAAAACACATCCATCAACAATACACGGACCCGACGACCGGAATCCACATCTGCCAAATCGACTGAGTTTTAGCTAATTCTCTGTCCACCGAGGAAATGTAAAAAAATAAATCAAAACTAGTTTGGTAAAACAAGAAAATTACAAAAAACAAATTAACAAAAAAAAGAAATGAGAATAAAACAAAATAAAAAATAGTTTGTCTAACAAAAAAGAGAAAAATAGTTTGTCTAACAAAATAGAGAGAAATAGTTTCGTATCAAGTTTTTTAGGGGTAAGTATCACGTTAAATGTATATTTGGGGAAAATAAATCATTGAAAAACACTAACAGAAAGAATGAACAATGAGAGTACTGATGGTCAGCCCTGTTTTTCCTTTTTGTGATTTGAATGGGTCCAGCACAAAAGGGATGTATTTGTGGAAGAATGAGGAAAGCCAACCGTAGTAGACTAGTAGTGTCTCCCTACTGCTGCAGGCAAAATGATCACTGGAAAAAACAACATGGAAAAAGCCCAGCTGACAACGGCCGTCCCATCACGCAGCCCAGCCCCAACAACAAACAAAGAATAAATAAACGGGCCGCCGAACCAGCTAGTCTGAAAAGGAAGCACGCGCTGGTGACTTTCACGTGCGCTTGCGCGAATCGTATAGCTTTTGGATCGAACGGCTGGCCAGTCGACGAAGTCTCAGTCGACTGATTTTTAGCAGCTCCGTTTAGTAAAACACGAACATTTTATGTAACTTTCCGAAAAAAAAATCAATTTGTGAACAAATATTGGAAACGTGAACTTTTTTGAATTGTGATCAATTTTTGAAAACAGAAACATTTTCTGAAATCCGTGAACATTTTTGGAATTTGTGAACAAAATTAAAAAATGCACACATTTTTAGAAATTTTAATCCTTTTTAAATTTTCCGAAAGCGATTAAAGAGAAGAAAGATTGCTTCAGACGCCTATACCTGGATAGGAGTGCAAACAGCATAGAGAAGTACAAAATGGAGAAGAAGGCCACAAAGCGAGCTGTCAGTGAAGCAAGGGGTCAGGCATATGAGGACTTATACTAACGGTTAGGCATGAAGGAAGGTGAAAGGGACATCTATAAGATGGTCAAGATCCGAGAGAGGAAGACGAGGGATATTGGTCAAGTCAAATGCATTAAGGACAGAGTAGGCCAAACTCTTGGTGAAGGACTATGAGATTAAGCATAGATGGCGGGAGTACTTCGACAAGCTATTCAATGGGGAGAATGAGAGTTCTACCATTGAACCGGACGACTCCTTTGATGAGACCAGCATGCGTTTTCTGCGGAGAATCCAAGAGTCTGAGGTCAAGGAGGCTTTAAAAAGGATTAAAGGAGGCAAGGCGATGGGCCCTGATTGTATCCCCATTGAGGTATGGAAAGGCCTCGGGGACATAGTGATAGTACGGCTAACTAAGCTTTTAGACCTCATTTTTCGGGCAAAGAAGATGCCGTAAGAATGAAAACAGAGTATATTAGTACCAATCTTCAAGAACAAGGAGGATGTCCAGAGTTGTACTAATTACCGTGGAATTAAGCTGATGATCCATACAATGAAGCTATGGGAGAGAGTCATTGAGCACCCCTTAAGAAGAATGATAAGTATAACCAAAAATTAGTTTGGTTTCATGCCTGGGAGGTCGACCATGGAAGCCATTTTTTTGGTACGACAACTTACGGAGAGATACAGGGAGCAAAAGAAGGACTTGCATATGGTGTTCATTGACTTGGAGAAGGCCTATGATAAGATACCAAGGAATGTCATGTGGTGGGCCTTGGAGAAACACAAAGTCCCTAAAAAGTACATTACCCTCATCAAAGACATGTACGGTAATATTGTGACAAGTGTTGGAACAAATGATGTCGACACTGATGACTTCCCGATTAAGATAGGACTACATCAAGGGTCAGCTTTGAGCCCTTATCTTTTTGCCTGGGTGATGGATGAGGTCACAAGGAATATACAAAGAGATATCCCATGGTGTATGCTCTTTGTGGATGATGTGGTGCTAGTTGATGATAGTCGGGTTGGGTATAGGAAGTTAGAGTTATGAAGACAAACCTTGGAATCAAAAGGGTTTATCCTTAGTAGAACTAAAACCAAGTACATGATGTGCAGTTTCAGTATGACTAGGTGTGAGGAAGAGGAGGTTAGCCTTGATGGGCAGGTGGTACCTCAGAAGGACACCTTTCAATATTTGGGGTCAATGTTGCAGGAGGATGGGGGTATTGATGAAGATGTGAACCACTGAATCAAAGCCAGATGGATGAAGTGGTGCCAAGCTTCTAGCATTCTCTGTGACAAGTGAGTGCCACAAAAGCTAAAAGGCAAGTTCTACAGGATGGCTGTTCGACCCGCAATGTTGTATGGCGCTGAGTGTTGGCTGACTAAAAGGCGACCTGTTCAACAGTTAGGTGTGGCGGAGAAGCGTATGTTGAGATGGATGTGTGGTCACACGAGGAAGGATAGAGTTCGGAATGATGATATATGAGATAGAGTTGGGGTACCAGCAATTGAAGAGAAGCTTGTCCAACATCGTCTGAGATGGTTTGGGCATATTCAGCGCAGGCCCCAGAAGCTCCAGTGCATAGTGGATGGCTAAAATGTGCAGAGAATGTCAAGAGAGGTCAGGGTAGACCGAATTTGACATGAGAGGAGTCTGTTAAGAGAGACATGAAGGCTTGGGCTATCACCAAAGAACTAGCTATGGACAGGGGTGCGTGGAAGCTTGCTATCCATGTGCAAGAGCCATGCGTTGGTCGCGAGATCTTACGAGTTTCACCTCTAGCCTACCCCAATTTGTTTGGGACTAAAGGCTTTGTTGTTGTTGTTGTTTAAATTTTCAAACACTTTTCTGAAAAGAAGTGAACAAAACTTAAAATACTTAAGCTTTTTTAGAGTTTCTGAATAAAATATGAATACATGAAGAGAATCTGGAAAAATGAACACATTTTAAGAAATGCGAACATTTTAAATTTTCAGAAAATTTGGCAAAAATAAAAAACTTGAAAAATAAAATTGAAATAAATTAAAAAGAAACGGAAAAAAGACAGAAAAGAAAAATGGTGGAGCTATATGTATTGCTGGGGGGCTGTGCCCCCCTCCCCAACTTTGAAGCAACTTGTGAAGATTTTTTTTTGAAGGACTTAGATGATAAGTTTTTTAGCTTTTGCCCCCCTCCCCCCAAACACTCATATATTCCTTTTTTCCCCGAGCACATTTGGTCTACCTCCGCCACTGCTCCCGTGGTTGTTCCCCAGTAATCCCCACCGAAACAAGGATGCAGACAAGTTCTTCAGAAACTCAGCTCGGCACTGTGCTGCATGCGTGCAAAATTCACACACACACCGGCCCCTTTCCTTCACATGTGCGATGGATGGGTGGCGGAAGCTTTGACTTGAGGGTTAGGTGAATACTTAGAGTTAAGTTTCCGAAGAACTTGTCCAAAACAAAAAAAACCTAACCCGCGCGCGTCGGGGCTTCTTCGTCGAGTTGCCAACAGCTGGGACGGCGCTGCTGCGAGTCTTTTTTTTGTTTTTTATGATGGTAGTCGATCGCTGGCTCGCTGCTAAATATGCAAGGAGGAGAAGGAGAGTGGATGGGTCGCTAGCTAGCGCTTCCGCGAGTCTTTTTTTCTTTTGGTTGGTATATACTTAGAGTAGTTGATTGTTGCTACGTACCAGCTACTCGCTGCTAAATATACTCAAGTCTAGAAAAGAAGGGTGGAGATAGTACTGGAGACAGGCAGTAAGAAACTAGGACGCGTCTACTGAGCACCTTTCCTTTCTGGTAAGCATGAAGCATACTAGATGCAATAACGCGCTTTGCTGCGCTGCTAGATCATTGTGATGATTCACATTAGAATGTTGTATGGTAATAGGTAGTAGTGGGCAAACTTATCCTTCTCAAGCAAGTACTACGATGCAATGCAATAAAAAGATTGAAAAGGGCAAATAATAATTGCATTGGGTTTTAACAGTACAATAGAGTCTTATGGCCCCCTTCTCATTCAAACCATCAAGCCAAAGCCTCCGCCGCCACCCATCGCATAGGTGGAGGAAAGGGGCCGGTGTGTGTGTGTGTGAATTCTGCATGCATGCAGCACAGCGCCCAGCTGAGTTTCCGAAGAACTTATCCGCATCCTCGTTTCGGTGTGGATTACTAGGGAACAACCACGGGACCAGTTGCGGAGCTAGAACTAATGTGCTGTGGGGTCAAAAAGGAATATACGAATGTTTGGGGGGGAGCTAAAAAGAGTTATCATCCAAGTCCTTCCAAAACATTCTTCATAAGTTGCTTCAAAGGTGGGGGGTGGGGGTGGGGGGGCACAGCCCCCCCAGCCAAGGCTACCCTGATCCGTCTCCTGCCGCTGAGAGGCCTCTTTTCCTGATTTTCTGATAACAAGCAGAAAAATGGTGAGTTCATGGGTACGGACAGTAAGAAGAGAAGGAAAGAAAAGAGCTAAAGAATAACACCTAACCCCCGCGCGCCAGGGGTTCTTCGTCGAGTTGCGGCAGCTAGGACGGGCGCTGCTACGAGTCTTTTTTTTGTTTTTTATGATGGTAGTCGATCGCTGGCTCGTTGCTAAATATGCAGGGAGGAGAAGGGGAGTGGATGGGTCGCGAGCTAGCGCTTCCGCGTATTTTTTCCTTTTAGTTGTTATATACTTAGAGTAGTTGATTGTTCCTACATACCAGCTACTCACTGCTAAATATACTCAAGTCTAGGAAAGAAGGGAGGAGATAGTACTAGAGACAGACAGTAAGAAACTAGGACGCGTCTACCGACCACCTTTCCTTTCTGGTAAGCATGAAACATACTAGATGCAATCACGCGCTTTGCTACCCTGCTAGATCATTGTGATGATTCACATTAGAATGTTTTATGGTAATCGGTAGCAGTGGGCAGAGTTATCCTTCTCAAGCAAGTACTACGATGCAATGCAACAAAAAGATTGAGAAGGGGTAAATAGTAGTAATTAACTGCATTGGGTCTTAACAGTACGATAGCTAGAGTCAATGAAGCCAGTGCAATTAATATTGTACTTGCCACACACAAAGGACCACTTCAATTATGTCAATACACTACCCAATACGCATGTGACGGAGCCAAGTCTGGACGCAGGTACAATTAATAAGTTTACAGCTTCTACCCGACTATACTTCAAGTGTTACATGGACATTTGCAGTAGCCCAACCAAGTTGCCCAAATGAGATGCTTATGCGCCCACGCAACCTGCAGAGTTTAAATTGGTAGGGAGTAACCATGCCCGGAGAAACAAAATCCGCTTTCAAACTGCACTACTAAGTCAAGTCCAAATAAAAAGACAGGATAAGGCTTAACCATTCTGGTAAATTACAAACATGTACTTAATTCAAATGACAATACACACCAAAGGGTGTCATCATATTAAATCTGAAGCCACACTCACTCAATGTGTAGTAAAGAACTAAAAGAATATTACTCCATACTACAGCCTAGCACAAGCATGTTGACTCATAATTGACCGAGGAAATGTGTGTTGACTTTTGTTTGAGTAATGTTCTGTAAAACAATGGGATCTTCCGATGTTGACTTGCAACCAACATTACAGAAATCGTAATATCACCTTCATCAACATAGGAATGTGGATTATAAAATATAGAAACATTTAGTTTTTATAAGATTAAAAGATAGACAAATGCAAGTTATTTTAGGGGATAGACATGAGCAAGTTTTTGTAAGATAATAACACCTGTTTCATACAAAATAACTCACTATAGAGAAGGAGGGGCAGCATACTCGACGTTGTGGTCTGGCTTGTAAGTAATCAATGTTCTGCATAATTGATCCCTCCTCTACGAAGGTGGATGTGTCATGTGCATGTCTCCCAGGGGGTAATCCGTATACATTCCTTCACTAGCAAGCATATCAACACTTGTTCATGTTGAGTAACAAAACAAGTTAGAAATAGAATTTTGAATTAGAAAGTATTAGCAATTCTATGTAGTATAATTTTATAACTGTAGTTTCACTTTGTATATCTTATAGAACACTGCATACATGTCCATAACACATCCACGCTAAAAGCTTCAGTATGCACATATATGGACAATTTGACAAACATATACATATGAAACTTATCTGCTACCGACCCGCTCTACTCTTGTACGGAATAAGGATACCAACTTGAAGCCGAAAACAACATTAGCCTGAAATATACAGAAGATTTTTCAATGCCTTTGTAGTTAGGACATGATCATTCCAATTCATCACCTAGATGGATCAGACCAACTCAACTCTAAGCATAGCAAGCGAGCATGGATGAGTAGTCACAACAAAGCTCAAGCAACTCCTAAGCATGCTAGGATGGTTTAGCTATTCGGTGACAATGACGGGTCATGCAAAGGAATGGGTTCAACTACCGTAACAAGTAACAGTTGAATCGTTGTTGTCCTAATACAATAAAAGAGAGCAGGAGCAAGAGAGTAGGATTGTATCAGAATGTTCAAGGGGGTTTGCTTGCCTGGCACTTTAGAAGATAGTATAGCTCCTCATTGGTGTCAATGATCACAACGTCGGAAACGTCGGCTACTGAGAAGGAACAACACCGACTAGCAAAGAAGAAACACAATCAATGAATGCACATTCATATGAATGACATGTCATGTTAAGGTACTGAATTCATTATTCACCTAATGCAATATTTAGCCATGTTAATTGAAGTGGAATTCAAACAAGATCAAATTCCAACTCCAAATGTTATTTCATAAATTGGCCTAATCATGCTTTTCCTATTCAGTGAGGTTAACTTGTTCAAACATGTATGATCATAGCATAAATAGATTCTTGATATTTTTCTGATCATTTTTCATATATAATTTATTTTATTTGGAGTTGCAGTTGAATTTCTATGATTCTTAGAAGTTTAGACTCGGCAGAGTCAACACTGACATCAGCAATCAACCATAGTCAAACCTGACGTGTGGGACCCATTTGTCATTGACACAGTGGCTAAACAGGGTTAGTTAACCTAAACTAACTATTATTTTAGCTGGGTAACTAATAGAGGGGCCCACCTGTCATTGACACGGAGGGGTGGTTAGGCACTAGCTAGACCGGGGTTAACCAGCATTTAGTCGCCGGCGGTGACCAGGGACGGCGGAGGGCATCAAAAATGCTCCTCCAATGACCATTTGAGCAACGGAGCAGCTCTGCCGAACCAGTGCACTATGGCGCGTCGAGTGGTGGCAGTGGGAGGTGCTGGGGTGGCCAGGAATGTCGTCGATGACGAGCTACGACAACGGCCGAAGTATGGGCACGACGCAGTAGTCAGTGTAGTGCACGACGATGAACCCAAAATCTGGACCACCCTCAAAACATGTTTAAAAAGGGACAACTAGTTGCTCTCAACTACTGGCCGCTGGCTAACACCGATGGAGTGAGCCGTACACACCTAGGTGATGACGAAGAGGGTGGGATCGGCGATGGCAGCAACTGCAGGGGCGGAGATGACGATGGTGGAAGCAGCATCGTAGGGGTCAGGGAGGTCGAGTGGCGGTTCGAGGTCGGCGAGGCCCTCGGGAACGAGGTCTGGCTATGTCCTTGGACGGAAGAGGGGCGCAGGGGACTCATGACGGTCCATCGGTGGCGGCTCATGGAGACGTTAAGGAGCTCTGGAGAGGATGAGTCATGAGCGCCAGCCACCCAGCGGCGTTGTCGACAGTGGCGGAGCTTGACAAAGCTAGCTGGGGGCCTAAACACAAAATCTGAATTTTGTTGGGCACAAAACACAAAACTATCACTAATATATGCTCTCTCTTGAAATTTTCTTCACATATGTGCAAAACTTTGTGTAGGGGGGGGGGCCTTGTTGCACTAAGCTCCCCCAGTGGTCGTCAGGGTCGGGAAGGTCGAGCGGCGGCTCGAGGTCGGTGAGGCCCTCAGGTGCGAGGTTCAGCTGCATCCCTGGGTGGAGGAGGGGCGCATGGTACTCACTAAGATTGACGACGGCTCGTGGAGTGATATGTCTCCAACGTATCTATAATTTTTGATTGTTCCATGGTATTATATTATCTATTTTGGATGTTTAATGGGCTTTAATATGCTGTTTTGTATTATTTTTTGGACTAACCTATTAACCGGAGGCCCAGTGTCAGTTTTTGTTTTTTGCCTATTTCAGTGTTTCGCAGAAAAGGAATACCAAACGGAATCCAAACAGAATGAAACCTTCGCGATGATCTTGCTTGGACCGAAAGCAAACCAGGAGACTTGGAGTGGAAGTCTGGAACTCCGTGAGGCGGCCATGAGGCAGGAGGGCGTGCCCAGGGGGTAGGCGCGCCTCCCACCATCGTGGGCCCCATGGAGCTCCACCTGTTGGGGAACGTAGTAATTTGAAAAAAATTCCTACGCACACGCAAGATCATGGTGATGCATAGCAACGAGAGGGGAGAGTGTTGTCCACGTACCCTCGTAGACCGAAAGCGGAAGCGTTAGCACAACGCGGTTGATGCAGTCGTACGTCTTCACGATCCGACCGATTAAGTACCGAACGTACGGCACCTCTGAGTTCAGCACACGTTCAGCCCGATGACGTCCCTCGAACTCCGATCCAACCGAGTGTTGAGGGAGAGTTTCGTCAGCACGAAACGGTGTGGTGAGGATGATGATGTTCTACCAACGCAAGGCTTCGCCTAAGCACCGCTACAGTATTATCGAGGTGGACTATGGTGGAGGGGGGCACCGCACACGGCTAAAAGATCAAACGATCAATTGTTGTGTCTATGGGGTGCCCCCCTTCCCTTGTATATAAAGGAGCAAGGGGAGGAGGCGGCCGACCAGGGAGAGGCGCGCCAAGGGGGAGTTCTACTCCCACTAGGAGTAGGACTCCTCCTATTCCTAGTAGGAGTAGGAGAGGGGGAAGGAAAGGGAGAGTAGGAGAAGGAAAGAGGGGGCCGACCCCCCTTGCCCTAAACCAATTCGGTTTGGGCCTTGGGGGGGTGGCGCCCCACACTCCCCTTGCTGCCCTCTATTTCCACTAAGGCCCAGGTAGGCCCATTAAGCCCCCCCCCCGGGGGGGGGGGGTTCCGGTAACCCACGGTACTCTGGTAAAATCCCGATTTTACCCGGAACACTTACCATATCCAAATATAGGCTTCCAATATATCAATCTTTATGTCTCGACCATTTCGAGACTCCTCGTCATGTCCGTGATCACATCCGGAACTCCAAACAACCTTCGGTACATCAAAACATATAAACTCATAATATAACTGTCATCGAAACGTTAAGCGTGTGGACCCTACGGGTTCGAGAACTATGTAGACATGAACGAGACACGTCTCCGGTCAATAACCAATAGCGGAACCTGGATGTTCATATTGGTCCCCACATATTCTACGAAGATCTTTATCGATCAGACCGCATAACAACATACGTTGTTCCCTTTGTCATCGGTATGTTACTTGCCCGAGATTCGATCGTCAGTATCTCAATACCTAGTTCAATCTCGTTACCGGCAAGTCTCTTTACTCGTTCCGTAATACATCACCCCGGAACTAACTCGTTAGTTGCAATGCTTGCAAGGCTTAAGTGATGTGCATTACCGAGAGGGCCCAGAGATACCTCTCCGACAATCGGTGTGACAAATCCTAATCTTGAAATACGCCAACCCAACAAGTACCTTTGGAGACACCTGTAGAGCACCTTTATAATTACCCAGTTACATTATGACGTTTGGTAGGACACAAAGTGTTCCTCCGGTAAATGGGAGTTGCATAATCTCATAGTCATATGAACATATATAAGTCATGAAGAAAGCAATAACAACATACTGAACGATCGGGTGCTAAGCTAACGGAATGGGTCAAGTCAATCACATCATACTCCTAATGGTGTGATCCCGTTAATCAAATGACAACCCATGTCAATGGTTAGGAAACTTAACCATCTTTGATCAACGAGCTAGTCAAGTAGAGGCATACTAGTGACACTCTGTTTGTCTATGTATTCACACATGTATTATGTTTCCATTTAATACAATTCTAGCATGAATAATAAACATTTATCATGATATAAGGAAATAAATAATAACTTTATTATTGCCTCTAGGGCATATTTCCTTCACCACCGACATACTTCTTTCGGCTATATATACCCTTATACCCTAGAAACATCAGGGGGAGCCACGAAACCACTTTTCCACTGCCGCAACCTTCTGTACCCGTGAGATCCCATCTTGGGGCCTTTTCTGGTGATCTGCCGGAGGGGGAATCGATCATGGAGGGCTTCTACATCAACACCATAGCCTCTCCGATGAAGCATGAGTAGTTTACCATAGACCTTCGGGTCCATAGTTATTAGCTAGATGTCTTCTTCTCTCTCTTTGATCTTCAATACAAAGTTCTAGTCGATGTTCTTGGAGATGTATTCGATGTAATACTCTTTTGCGGTGTGTTTGCCGAGATCCGATGAATTGTGGGTTTATGAACTTGATTATCTATGAATATTATTTGGTTCTTCTCTGAATTATTATATGCATGATTTGATATCTTTGCAAGTCTCTTCGAATTATCAGTTTAGTTTGGCCTACTAGATTGATCTTTCTTGCAATGGGAGAAGTGCTTAGCTTTGGGTTCAATCTTGCGGTGTCCTTTCCCAGTGACAGTAGGGGCAGCAAGGCACGTATTGTATTGTTGCCATCGAGGATAAAAAGATGGGGTTTATGTCATATTGCTTGAGTTTATCCCTCTACATCATGTCATCTTGCTTAATGCATTACTCTGTTCTTATGAACTTAATACTCTAGATGCATGCTGGATAGCGGTCGATGTGTGGAGTAATAATAGTAGATGCAGAATCATTTCGACCTACTTGACATGAACGTGATGCCTATATTCATGATCATTGCCTTAGATGTCTTCATAACTATGCACTTTTCTATCAATTGCTCGGCAGTAATTTGTTCACCCACTGTAATACATGCTATCATGAGAGAAGCCACTAGTGAAACCTATGGCCCCCGGGTCTCTTTCTTATTATATTGCTTCTCTTTTATTATCGCATCTCGTTTACTCTTTTGCAATCTTTACTTTCCAATCTATACAACAAAATACCAAAAATATTTATCTTACTATCTCTATCAGATCTCACTTTCGCAAGTGACCGCGAAGGGATTGACAACCCCTTTATCGCGTTGGTTGCGAGGTTCTTGATTGTTTGTGCATGTACTAGGTGACTTGTGCGTTGTCTCCTATTGGATTGATACCTTGGTTCTCAAAAACTGAGGGAAATACTTACGCTACTTTGCTGCATCACCCTTTCTTCTTTAAGGGAAAATCAACGCATGCTCAAGAGGTAGCATCGAGACGCGAAGGAGCTCCAGAGAGGGCGAGCCGAGAGCGCCGACAATGATCGACGTCGTCGGGGTTAGGGATGTCAAACAGTGGCTCGAGGTCATCAAGGCCCTCGGGCGCGAGGTCCTATTGTGTCCTTAGGCTAAGGAGGGGCACAGGGGATTCACGTGGGTCCACCAACTGCGGCTCATGGATATGTGAAGGAGCCCCAGAGAGGGTTAGCCGTGAGCCCGACCACTGAGCGGCGACTGCTGAGCGCGATCGTAGAGCCGGGAAGATTGTCGCACCGTCTCTACTGCTATGTTCTTCCTCTCTCTTATCCCCTCGCACAAGAAGCTGAAGTGAGTTTGGAATGCAAATTTATATAAAGCCTACGCACCCAGGCCGTGTTATCCTGGCGCTTGGCTCCTTCCAATCCAATATATTACACGCAAAAGGTCCATCTTGCTCCATTGGCCGCCGCATTGAGAATCACAACTGCTGGGCTGCCAAATTGACGTACATGCTGGAATGTTTCTACATAACTGCGGCACACACACTAGAATGTCCTGGCTCAACTTCCAGTCTAGAACTGTTGAATTAATTATGGAGTGCAAGAAAGGCTTGGAGCATTACTCAGATAGGTTGTTTAAGAACTTACAGGGTTAACACAAAGCAACCTGGTGTGGATGATGTTGGATTATGGATGGGCTTAGGCCCATATAAGACAATAATCCCTGGTTAATCTCTAAGGCCCATGCATGTGTATAGAAAGTGGTGGGTGAGGGAGTCCTGGACTAAGGGGTCCTCGGGCATCCGACCTGTTATCTATGGGCCAGACTGATGGGCTGTGAAGGTATGAAGACCGAAGACTGTACCCGTGTCCAGATGGGACTCTCCTTGGCGTGGAAGGCAAGCTTGGCGAACGATTATGAAGATTCCATATTTTGTAACCGACTCTATGTAACCCTAGATCCCCCCGGTGTCTATATGGAGGGTGTAGTCCAGAAAGGATATACTCAATACCGTAGTCATACAAGCTAGACTTCTAGGGTTTAGCCATTATGATCTCGTGGTAGATCAACTCTTGTAATACTCATACTCATCAAGATCAATCAAGCAGGAAGTAGGGTATTACCTCCATAGAGAGGGCCCGAACCTGGTTAACCATCGTGTCCCCTGTCTCCTGTTACCATCAACCTTAGACGCACAGTTCGGGACCCCCTACCCGAGATCCGCCGGTTCTGACACCGACATTGGTGCTTTCATTGAGAGTTCCTCTATGTTGTCACTGAAAGGTTTGATGGCTCCTTCAATCGTCAATAAAGACGCTGTCTGCGGAGAAACTTTCCTCCTCGGGCAGATCTTCGTGTTCGGCGGCTTCGCACTGCGGGCCAACTTGTTTGGCCATCTGGAGCAGATCAAAAGCTATGCCCTTGGCCATCAGGTCAGATTCGGGAGCTTGATCTACGTCGCGGACATCCGTGGAGACTTGATCTTTGCCGGATTCGATACCGCGGTGGCCGCTCCCGGCCCCCCGATGATCATGACCTAAATCTGTCATCAAGCCGCATCGAGGAGATTGCTCCTGTAACCGCTCTGGCCCTAGAGCCGGAGCAAGCCACACCATACAAAGACGGGAGGATTAACCCCGCCTCGAAGGCCGTAGATTCCACGGCGTTGGAGCCGCACATGGACCTGGTCTCATACGATGCCTACGCCACCAGAATGCCGGAATCGTCTCCGGCTATAGGTTCCGAATCGCACGAGCCCACGGACACCAAGCTTGATCGTTTATCGATCTTCAAATTCAGCGCCGCAGACACCTTCCAGCACTCGCCTTTGGGCGATGTGCTAAACTCATTAAAAAACATGTCCTTGGTGGAGGACTCTCAGTCGAACTATATCCGGCTCGAACTAGGGGCTGATGATGGAGAATTTTACTTCCCACCCGCCACCCACTTTATATCCATGATCGAGGATTTGACCGACGAACTTGATTACAACTCCGAGAATATCCACGGCATGGACAATGATGCTGATGACAACGAAGACCACGTTGATACAACTAATGAACAAGATGAATGGGAAGATGGGCAGGTCAGCCCTGCTAAACAGGCCACACACGAAGATTCGGAGGATGACAATTACCTTCCACTCTCTGAGGATGAGGTGGGCCTCGGCACTGAGGATTTCATCATGCCTGAGGAACCTCATGAGCAGGAGCGCTTTAAGCGCCAACTAATAGCCACTGCAAGGAGCCTGAAAAAGAAGCAGCGGCAGCTTCAAGCTGACCTAGATCTGCTCAATGATAGATGGACCGAAGTCCTAGCCGCCGAAAAATACGGCCTTAGTGGACCAGCCAAAAGCTACCCGAAGCATAGATCGCTACCCCAGTTCGACGATAAGGCGCTGGAGCCCATACCATCATCACACAATGCGGCAGGTCGACCACAACTAGGCCCAGGTAAAGCGGCAATTCAAGCCGAACACCAGACCGCTCCACCTCATAGTAAAAGAAAGAACAAAACAACCCGGGGTTACACATACGACCGTCAACAAGACTTGGGTAGCAAAGAAGGACACTCAAGAGCGATCTACAGATCGCAAGGACATACCTCGACACATGACGACGGCCACCTATTTGGACGTGACAAACCTAGCCACACCCGGCCCGAAAATCGCAAATGGACTATGTCGGAGATATGCCACAGTGTGGCCCAACATAGAGGCGCTGCACACCCTCTTTGCTTCACAAATGAAGTAATCGAGCATGAATTCCCAGACGGTTTCAAACCCATGAATATCGAATCATACGATGGAACAACAGATCCCGCGGTATGGATCGAGGACTTCCTCCTCCATATCCACATGGCCCATGGAGACGACCTTCATGCCATCAAATACCTACCACTAAAACTCAAAGGACCAGCTCGGTACTGGTTAAACAGTCTACAGGAAAATTTTATCAGCAGCTGGGAGGATTTGGAGGACGCCTTTCGCAACAACTTCCAAGGAACATATGTCCGGCCATCGGACGTCGATGACTTAAGTAACATTGCCCAGCAGCCCGAAGAGTCAGCCAGGAAGCTCTGGACCAGGTTCCTAGTTAGAAAGAACCAAATTGCCGACTGTCCGGATGCGGAGGCCCTTGCGGCCTTTAAACATAGCGTCCGGGATGAATGACTTGCACGCCACCTCGGTCAAGAAGGACCTAGATCCATGATAGCCCTTACCACTCTAATGACCCGCTTTTGCGTGGGAGAAGACAGCTGGCTCGCTCATAGAAGCAACAGCGCCAGCGACTCGGACACTTCCAAAATCCGAGACGGCAATGTCAAGCCACGACGAAGCATACACAATAGTCACAATGATAATGAAAGATCACGCGACACAGCGGTCAACACCGGATTTAGCAATCCCAAGCCCGGTCAACGGAAAAAGCCATTCAAGGCAAACAGAAATAGACCATCCAAACTAGACATGATATTGGACCGGCCCTGCCAGATTCATGGCCACCCCAATAAACCAGCTAATCACACCAACAGAAGCTGTTGGGTCCTCAAGTAGGCCGGCAGACTCAATGCCGGACACAATGGAAATGGGCTACCAGGCAATAGGGACAACGGAGCGGCTCACCAGCTAAAAGCCGGAAGGCGGAAGCAATTTCCCCCTGAAGATCGATCAAATCCGGAACAGAAATAGCAGTTCGGCTTCCACTGCCCATCTCATATATCCGTTAAAACTATACCGCGCATACATAATTACGCACTCAAGATACCATGGGCATTGACGGAAGCACAATACAGACAAGTCTGCAGGCACTTCGGTAACATTCTTTAACCGCTTTCCTATTTTCTTTTGTTTCCTTATCTCTTAAAAGCAGGTGGCGCAAAGGGGAAGCACTTACGACCGACCCCATAGGAGTTTGGATCCGTACACTCACCTACGGGGCCACTCCCTTCAAGGATTCCCCTCCCCGAGGACAGGCGGCGCAGACATGTGACAGGAGGTCCAAAATAACTTTTTGTAGACCGCACTCTCTTTTCGAGCTTGTAACATGCCTTTTTCCTCTGCCTTCGACCCAGGTCATATCAAATTGTCGGGGTCGTGGCCTTTATGTATATCAAGTAACCATTGGCACATCACTCAGGTCCCAGTTCAAATTATCCGAATTAATCACTCACGTCTTTTCGCAAAATGAATACGCCTCCTATGGTTGTTTCATAGATATACCCCTGCTTAACTTGCCAGGGGCTCGGTACGGGAACAAATGAGTTGCCAACAAAGTCCGAACAGCTTTTACAGCGTACTTCGGCGTCACGAGTTTGGCCTTATATGCATCAGCTCTGAATCATGTCTTGGGTCAATAGTTGGGTTGCCCGGCTCCTGTGCTTGCTATCCTACATTCCGCTCTATCGGCTAGGGTAGTAAAGGGAGAACTACACGATTGTGCTACCAGTTCACCCGGTGACGCACCACAGTAGAGAAAGCAGAAAACTGACTCTCATGATGCGGCGAGAGCTGGTCAACCACTCGATGACTTATCGGACTCTCTAGCGATTCCTCCGTGTCACACGAAGGACCTCTTTTCCGGTCAATTATGTAAACGCATCGCATGAGTAAGTGACATACATACTAGGGGCTATGTCATAGACCCACCATAAAACTCCTATGGCTAAGTGAAAGTGTTAACGCCCTATAGTCTGGTTGCCTGGTTTGTCGCATTGACACGTCCTTCACGGACCAAGACGTTGGGTAAAGAGTGATCATATGCTTTTTCAAACACCCCTGTACTTCCTACAAGGGGGCTGAAGCCAACGACTGGAAAACTTTCAGATTATATTAAAACGGCCGCACAGGAGGAACACAAGCTTTCGAGCAAAATATACAAATAGATTTACTATAAAATTGTCTCATACAATTCTCATACAATTCACTCGAACATTATGTCTTTCGAGCATTAACCCTCTATCAAGCGGGCGGCTACAAGGACGTCTTCAAAATAATGCTCCGATTCGTGGCGGTCCTTGCCCTTGGGTGGACTCTTCACCGCAACGTCGATGGCCTTCATATTCCCCCAGAACATCTTGACTCGGGTAAAAGCCATCCGTGCACCCTCGATGCACACCGATCGCTTCACAGCGTCGATACGCGGCACTGCGTCAACAAGCCGCTACACCAAGCCGAAGTAACTGTTTGGAACAGGCTCAGTTGGCCCTAACCGGATTATGACGTTCTTCATGGCAGCACCAGCTATCCTATGAAGCTCAGCCCACTGGGACATCCGCTCATTCAGCACCTTGACCGCTGAAGTATCACCTTCGTGTAGCGTCTTCGTCATCCCTTGCACCACTTGTTGGTCGGGGGAGACCCTCCGCGACAACACCTCAAGGTCGTCTGCCCTATTGGACGGAGAAGCCGGTGGGGGCGTCTCACTTTCCATCATCTCCGGGAGAAGGTCCCCCGAGGAAGAGGATTGTTGAAGGGGACTGCGCATTGAGCTGCAAATATATATATATATATATATTCTAGGCATCATAAGAAAAGAACGGGATAGGTTTAAAATAGCCTTGTTCACTTACGATTTGGCCGGAGGCTTGTCCTCGTCATGAGACTGCGCTTCGACGTCCTCCAGGCCCGGGCCGCCCCCAGAGGCATCTTGCCTCGCTTAGGAGCCTGCTTCTCCCAATCTTCGGAGGCGGCCCTCTTCTTCCTGGGAGGGAAGGAGATAGTGGCCCCCCTTCACTTTTGTCTTCGGGTGACGGGATTTTTATTCCTCCGGAAACAAAGTCCGAGGTTCTCTGGGAATAGAGGCCATCCTTGGTCCTCTTGCCCTCCGCCTCGTCCTCCTTCTCTGGCATCTGGTATGGTGCTGGGGCCAGCATCCTTGTTAGGACAGGATTCGCTGGACCCTCAGGCAGAGGGGACGAACTCATAATCAGTTTCGCCTTCTTTATCCAGCCCTAGAAAAAGATAGCTTGCTTAGTACCATATTATTGTATGCATGACCACAAAGTATTCGAAAGCCAAGTGCTTACCGAGGTATCCAGACGATTACAGTTAAGGTCAGCGTCCTCAGCAGTATCCGGCCAATGTTTCCGCTTCCCAAAAATAACTTACACATCCCTTCGTGTGTGGCGCCGAAGAAGTGTTGGAGGGTTTGTGGTCCTTCTGGATTAAACTCCCACATGCGGCGAGGCTTACGCTGGCAGGGCAGGATTCGGCAAACTAACATCACTTGGATCACACTGACGATATCGATATCTCTCTTGAGGAGGGTTCGGATACGGCTTGCAAGGTCCGCACTTCATCCACTAATCCCCAGTCTAGCCCGTTGTTGACCCATGACGCGAGCTGTAGCGGTGGGCCGAGACGGAAGGTGGGGGCAGCTACCCATTTACCACTGCGGGGCTCTGTAATGTAAAACCACTCCCGCTGCCAGTAATTGGAAGCCTCGGGAAAAGAACCTTTTGGCCAGGGAGTGTTGGCGAGTTGGCTGATTGTAGCACCGCCGCACTCCGCCTGTTCCCCATCGACTACCTTCGGCTTCACACTAAAGTCTTGAGCCATAAGCCGAAGTGAGGGGGGATTCGAAGGTAGGCCTCGCATGTAATGATAAACGCCGAGACGTGGAGGATAGAGTCCGGGGCAAGATCGTGAAAATCTAATCTGTAATAAAACATTAGCCCTCCGAAAAAGGGGTGGAGAGCAAACCCTAACCCCTCGAGGAAGTGGGAGACGAATACCACCCTCTCGCCAGATCTGGGGGTCGGAATAACTTGTCCTTGAGCAGGAAGTCGGTGGTGGATCTCTGCGGTCAGATATCTGGCCGCCCGAAGCTTTGTGATATCCTCCTCTGTAACGGAGGAAGCCACCCATCAGCCTGGGGAGCTGGATCTAGACATGATGGGAAGGCTAAAAGCAATGGAGTCGAACCTTGGGTGCTGGAACTCGGGGTTGGGGAGGCTGAGGAGAGGTTTGGCATCAAAAGACGGCCCTTGGTTCCTTTATAAACACCTCTGGTATTGAATGTCTCCTCCTAAGAGTAAGAACCTGCCTATTCCTAAGGAATCTTTCTTGTGGGACGGTTGGGTTACCCACTCTCGTATTGATGAATCCCGTAATAAGGGGACACGATCTCTACTTTGACAAGACATGCCAATGACAACCGCGTCTCGAAACATGGGGGCTAAAAACGGTTCGAAATTATGACCGGACAAGCGTGACGTCACATTACTAAAGTTGTCAGTAGATTGGACTCGTGTGTTATTATATTCTCTTTGCGGTTGTGTGCGGTGTGTGTTACAGGTCCGGACACGATCAATTCGTTTGGAGACTATCCGGGAGTTCGGAAGGAGGAACCCGCCTTGCAATGCCGAAGACAGCACTATGCGCTGGATACCTTGTCATTGAAGCCAGGTTTAGGGGCTACTGAGGTAGTCCTGGAATAAGGGGTCCTCGGACGTCCGGCCTATTATCTATGGGCCGGACTGATGGGCTGTGAAGGTATGAAGACCGAAGACTGTACCCATGTCCGGATGGGACTCTCCATAGTCATACAAGCTATACTTCTAGGGTTTAGCCACTGCGATCTTGTGGTAGATCAACTCTTGCAATACTCATACTCATCAAGATCAATCAAGCAGGAAGTAGGGTATTACCTCCATAGAGAGGGCCCGAACCTAGGTAACCATCGTGTCCCCTGTCTCTTGTTACCATCAATCTTAGACACACAGTTCAGGATCCCCTACCTGAGATCTACCGGTTTTGACACCGACAGTGGGAAGTGTGGGAGGTTTAGTACCATACTGGCACAGTAAGAAGAGTGAGACCTCTTTATAAGGGCTGCTCCATCACTTGCAATTGGGAGTTGGAAATAGGAGCTGTACACGTGCGCTCCTCCTCCTCCGCCGCCCACCTCGCCTCGCGCATGCCTTGCCTTGATAACCCACAAGTAGAGGGGATCGCAACAGTTTTCGAGGGTAGAGTATTCAACCCAAATTTATAGATTCGACATAAGGGGAGCAAAAGAATATTTGAAGGTATTAGTAGCTGAGTTGTCAATTCAACCACACCTGGAGATTAATTATCTATAGCAACGTGATCAGTAGCAAAGTAATATGATAGTTTGGATAGTGTTGATAGCAGCAATAGTAACGGTAACAGTAATATCAGTAATTTTGTAGCAAGTGTAACAATGATGATAGCAGTACTAACTTAGCAAGAAAAATATAAGATAAATTCGTAGGAATTGGATCGGTGACTTATTGGATGATATCCATCATGAGACAGTTATAACCTAGGGCGATACAGCACTAGCTCCAGTTCGTCAATATAATGTAGGCATGTATTCCGTAAATAGTCATACGTGCTTATGGAAAGAACTTGCATGACATCTTTTGTCCTACCCTCCCATGGCAGCGGGGTCCATATTGGAAACTAAGGGATATTAAGGTCTCCTTTTAATAGAGAACCAGAACAAAGCATTAACACATAGTGAATACATGAACTCCTCAAACTATGGTGATCACCGAGAGTGGGCCCGGTTGTTGTCACTCCTGGGTCGTCGGATCATAACCGTAGTAGGTGACTATAACTTGCAAGATCGGATCTAAAACATGGATATAATGATGAACTCATAAACGGTTCAGATCTGAAACCATGCCACCCAGGCCCAAAGTGAGAAGCATTAAGCATAGCAAAGTCATAGCAACATCAATCTAAGAATGTAGTGGATACTAGGGATCAAGCCCTAACAAAACTAACTCGATTACATGATGAATCTCATCCAACTCCTCACCGACCAGCGAGCCTACGGAAGAATTACTCACTCCCGGTGGGGAGCATCATGGAATTGGCGATGGAGAAGGGTTGGTGGTGACGAAGAACGAATATTCCCCCATCTGGAGCCCCAAACAGACTCCAGATTTGGCCTCCCGATGAAGAACAGGAGGTGACGGCGGCTCCGTCTTGTGGATCGCGATAATTCTTTCTCCCTGATTTTTTTCTAGAAAAATAGGATTTTATAGCGTCGGTTTCAGGTATTGGTAGATGATTTATCAGCCATTTGCATTGATATTTCAGTAGGTGTGAGTTTATTCAAATCAAGTCTTTTATATAAAGAGAAAGGCATAACACTAACACTAATGTCTACTACACAACCTTCTTCTTGTAGACGTTGTTGGGCCTCCAAGTGCAGAGGTTTATAGGACAGTAGCAAATTTCCCTCAAGTGGATGACCTAAGGTTTATCAATCCGTGGGAGGCGTTGGATGAAGATGGTCTCTCTCAAACAACCCTGCAACCAAATAACAAAGAGTCTCTTGTGTCCCCAACACACCCAATACAATGGTAAATTGTATAGGTGCACTAGTTCGGCGAAGAGATGGTGATACAAGTGCAATATGGATGGTAGATAAAGGTTTTTGTAATTTGAAAATATAAAAACAGCAAGGTAGCAAGTGGTAAAAGTGAGCACAAACGGTATTGCAATGCTAGGAAACAAGGCCTAGGGTTCATACTTTCACTAGTCCAAGTTCTCTCAACAATAATAACATAATTGGATCATATAATCATCCCTCAACATGCAACAAATAGTCACTCAAAAGTCACTAATAACGGAGAACAAACGAAGAGATTATGGTAGGGTAGGAAACCACCTCAAAATTATCCTTTCTGATCTATCTATTCAAGAGACCGTAGTAAAATAACACGAAGCTATTATTTCCGTTCAATCTATCCTAGAGTTCGTACTAGAATAACACCTTAAGATACAAATCAACCAAAAACCTTTGAGGTAACCTATTAACCAAAAACCTGCGATACTCTAAAACAAGGAAAAAAACAGAAACTGGCACTGGGCTCTAGGTTAATAGGTTAGTCCCAAAAATCATAAAATAGCATATAAATGCATATAAAAGATCCAAGGTTGATAATATAATAGCATGGAACAATAAAAAATTATAGATACGTTGGAGACGTATCAAGCATCCCCAAGCTTAATTCCTGCTCGTCCTCGAGTAGGTAAATGATAAAAACAAAATTTGTGATGTGGAATGCTACGTAACATATTTATCAATGTAGTCTTCTTTATTGTGGCAAGAATATTCAGATCCATAAGATTCAAGACAAAAGTTTAATATTTACATAAAAATAATAATACTTCAAGCATACTAACAAAGTAATTATGTCTTCTCAAAATAACATGGCCAAAGAAAGCTATCCCTACAAAATCATATAGTCTGGCTATGCTCTATCTTCATCACACAAAATATTTAAATCATGCACAACCCCAATGACAAGCCAAGCAATTGTTTCATACTTTTGATGTTCTCAAACTTTTTCAATCTTCACGCAATACATGAGCGTGAGCCATGGACATAGCACTATAGGTGGAATGGAATGGTGGTTGTGGAGAAGACAAAAAGGAGAAGATAGTCTCACATCAACTAGGCGTATCAACGGGCTATGGAGATGCCCACCAATAGATATGAATGTGAGTGAGTAGGGATTGCCATGCAACGGTTGCACTAGAGCTATAAGTGTATGAAAGCTCAAAAAGAAACTAAGTGGGTGTGCATCCAACTCGCTTGCTCACGAAGGCCTAGGGCATTTTGAGGAAGCCCATCATTGGAATATACAAGCCAAGTTCTATAATGAAAGATTCCCACTAGTATATGAAAGTGACACCATAGGGGACTCTCTATCATGAAGATCATAGTGCTACTTTGAAGCACAAGTGTGGTAAAAGGATAGTAGCATTGCCCCTTCTCTCTTTTTCTCTCTTTTTTTTTGTCCGGAGTCTCATCCCGACTTGTGGGGGAATCATAGTCTCCATCATCCTTTCCTCACATGGGACAATGCTCTAATAATGATGACCATCACACTTTTATATACTTACAACTCAAGAATTACAACTCGATACTTAGAACAAAATATGATTCTATATGAATGCCTCCGGCAGTGTACCGGGATGTGCAATGACTCATGAGTGACATGTATGAAAGAATTATGAACGGTGGCTTTGCCACAAATATGATGTCAACTACATGATCATGCAGAGCAATATGACAATGACGGAGCGTGTCATAATAAACAGAACGGTGGAAAGTTGCATGGCAATATATCTCGAAATGGCTATGGAAATGCCATAATAGGTAGGTAGGGTGGCTGTTTTGAGGAAGGTAAATGGTGGGTGTATGATACCGGTGAAAGGTGCGCGGTATTAGAGAGGCTAGCAATGGTGGAAGGGTGAGAGTGCGTATAATCCATGGACTCAACATTAGTCATAAAGAACTCATATACTTATTGCAAAAATCTATTAGTTATCAAAACAAAGTACTACACCATGCTCCTAGGGGGATAGATTGGTAGGAAAAGACTATCGCTCGTCCCCGACCGCCACTCATAAGGAAGACAATCAATAAATAAATCATGCTCCGACTTCATCACATAACGGTTCACCATACGTGCATGCTACGGGAATCACAAACTTTAACACAAGTATCTCTCAAATTCACAACTACTCAACTAGCATGACTCTAATATCACCATCTTCATATCTCAAAACAATCATCAAGTATCAAACTTGTCATAGTATTCAATGCACTCTGTATGAAAGTTTTTATTATACTCATCTTGAATGCCTATCATGTTAGGACTAGTTTCATAACCTAAGCAAATTACCATGCTGTTTAAGACTCTCAAAATAATATAAGTGAAGCATGAGAGTTCATCTATTTCTTCAAAATAAAACCACCGCCGTGCTCTAAAAAGATATAAGTGAAGCATGAGAGTTCATCTATTTCTTCAAAATAAAACCACCGCCATGCTCTAAAAAGATATAAGTGAAGCACTAGAGCAAACGACAAACTACTCCAAAAGATATAAGTGAAGATCAATGAGTAGTTGAATAATTATGTAACTATGTGAAGACTCTCTAACATTTAAGAATTTCAGATCTTGGTATATTATTCAAACAGCAATCAAAACAAAATAAAATAAAATGACGCTCCAAGCAAAACACATATCATGTGGTGAATAAAAATATAGCTCCAAGTAAAGTTACCGATGAACAAAGACGAAAGAGGGGATGCCATCCGGGGCTGCCCCAAGCTTAGAATCTTGGTTGTCCTTGAATATTACCTTGGGGTGCCTTGGGCATCCCCAAGATTAGGCTCTTTCCACTCCTTATTCCATAGTCCATTGAATCTTTACCCAAAACTTGAAAACTTCACAACACAAAACTCAATAGAAAACTCGTAAGCTCCGTTAGTATAAGAAAATAAATCACCACTTAGGTACTGTTGTGAACTCATTCTAAATTTATATTGGTGTAATATCTACTGTATTCCAACTTCCCTATGGTTCATACCCTCCGATACTACTCATAGATTCAGCAAAATAAGCAAACATCACATAGAAAACAGAATCAATCAAAAACAGAACAGTCTGTAGTAATCTGTATCAAACGTATACTTATGGAACCCCAAAAATTCTGAAATAAATTTCTGGACGTGAAGAATTTATCTATTAATCATATTCAAAAAGAATTAACTAAATATCACTCTCCAGTAAAAAATGGCAGCAAATATCGTGAGCACTGAAGTTTCTGTTTTTTACAGCAAGATCGCAAAGACTTTCCCCAAGTCTTCCCAAAGGTTCTACTTGGAAAAGACACTAATTAAAACATAAAACCACATCTAAACAGAGGCTAGATGAATTATTTATTACTAAACAGGAACAAAGAGCAAGGAACAAAAATAAAATTGGGTTGCCTCCCAACAAGCTCTATCGTTTAACGCCCCTAGCTAGGCATGATGATTTCAATGATGCTCACATAAAATATAAGAATTGAAACATAACGGGAGCATCATGAAGCATATGACAAGCACATTTAAGTCTAACCCACTTCCTATGCATAGGGATTTTGTGAGCAAACAACTTATGGGAACAATAATCAACTGGCATAGGAGGGCAAAACAAGCATAACTTCAAAACTTTAAGCACATAGAGAGGAAACTTGATATTATTGAAATTCCTACAAGCATATGTTCCTCCCTCATAGTAATTTTCAGTAGCATCATGAATGAATTCAACAATATAACCAGCACCTAAAGCATTCTTTTCATGATCTACAAGCATAGAAATTTTATTACTCTCCACATAAGCAAAATTCTTCTCATTCGAATAGTGCGAGTATCATAAGAGACTCGAATACTATAAATTGTTTCCACATTAAAAGGGTAATGTTCACAAAAAGGGTTATCATAATCATGATAAGTTTTATAAATATAATCACCACTACTTTTTATAGCATAAGTGTCATCACAATAATCATCATAGTTAGCAACTTTGTTCTCATCATAATCAATTGAAACCTCTTCCAAGATAGTGGAATCATTACTAAATAAAGTCATGACCTCTCCAAATCTACTTTCATAATTATCACAATAAGATTCAACATCCTCCAAAATAGTGGGTTCATTACTTCCTAAAGTTGACACTCTTCTAAACGCACTTTCATCAATATAATCACCATAAGTAGGAGGCATGCTATCATCATAATAAATTTGCATATCAAAATTTGGGAGCCTAAAAATATCATCTTCATTAAACATAGCGTCCCCAAGCTTTGGACAAAAATTAATTGCAGCAAATATATTTTCAAACTTGTCATTCTTATCAAGCATAGCATCCCCAAGCTTGGGCCTTTTCATATCATAAGTATAATCACTCTCATCATTAATAGTATGGATAGCACCAATAGTATAGCAATTATCATCATCACAATGAGTAATAGGAGCAACAACATTTGGGAGGGATACCTTTTCACCTTTGCTTCTCCGTCTTTTCTTTTTCTTCTTCACATTATGTGAGGGTTTAATCCTATTTTTGGAGCTCCTTATTAATGAGATTGGTTGAATAGAAGGCTCCTCCTCGTTACCTGATTCATCATAAGAAATAATAGGAAGATATTGGGAAGTCTCTTCCCTTTCATTAGTATTCTCTTCATCTTCTATTTTTTCTTGTCTTTATGTAATTGGCAATATAAGGATTTTCAATGCAATTCACCGCACAATATATATAAATTTCTCTAGATCAAAATCAAGAAATCTATCAAGATTAAATTTTGGAATACCCTCAGTTATACATTTCATTTCTTCATACCCCAAAAGAATACTAAGCTCTTTATGACGCTCAAGGGTAATCAAGCTATCACAATTTTTGGACACGATTTGATCATGAAACAGATAGCATTGGAGCTTTAAATGACCATGTTCATTGCAAAGTTCACAAGGATGGCGATAAATATTGAATCTTTCAGCACAATTATCTAGCCTTTCTTGCAACCATTTAGTTTCCAAATACTTATGCCTCTTACAAAATCTATCTTCCCTATTTGGTGTGTTCTTGCAAGCTCTATGTATTCCACAAAAGTTGACATGCTTATAAGAGATATTTTCATCATGACTAGTGCAATCATTATTAGTATCATGGATATTCAAGGAATTCACACTAATAACATTGCAATCATGCTCATTATCCAAAGATTTAGTGCCAAACATTCTAATGCATTCTTCCTCTAGCATTTTGGCACAATTATCGGAATCCTTATTTTCATGAAAGATATTAAAAAGATGAAGCATATGAGGTACCCTCTGTCGGATTTCGGGTTCCGGCAGACCCTTGAGGTTCAAACACTGGGGTGCGCGCGGAGATTTCGCCTTCTACCTACCTGCACCCCACCACCACGCTAAGATCTAAGCTATGGAAAGAACAGCACAAGAGACACAGGGTTTATACTAGTTCGGGCCACCATTGTGGTGTAATACCCTACTCTAGTTTGTGGTGTGGTGGATTGCCTCTTGGGCTGATGATGATGAGCAATACAAGGAGGAACAGCCTCACGAGGGTCTGTTCTTGGCTTGGGGGATGAACTGCTAGGAGGAGTTCAGTCACCCTTCTCTCTCTCTGTGTGTGTGTGTGATGCTACTTGATCCGATCCCAGCTTGTTTCTGGATTGGCCGATCCTCGATCCCCCCTACCCTAGGGGTGGCTAGTCCTATTTATAGGCAAAGGCCCTGGGCCTCTTCCCAAATATTGAGCGGGAAGGGCGCCAACAATTGGCCATTTTGAAGGGGAACATCTGGTACACTTATCCTGACTAAAGTTGGTCCTCGCCTGCCAAAGGCTCTGGTGGTGACGCTGGCTTGGGCTCCACAATGACTTCCTCCCTGCCGTTGGGCTGGTCTTGGTCTCGTTACACCGAAACGTTTGCCTTTGCTTGATGCTCTCGCCTGCGCTTGCTCCCTTTGCACCAAAGAGGAAAGAAGGACACTGCACGGGCTAGCGCCCGCCTGGCGCCCTTGATCGTCATGGCTTGCGTCACGGGCACCTCGTGAGGTACCCCGCCTTGATCTCTCCGCCTCCTCACAAGCCAGCCTGACGAGGCCGTGCCTGAGGAAGCTCCGTGTCGTCCGCCCCACGAGGCTTGGCCCCTCGCGAGGGTCTTGGGTCTGTGTCGATGAAGATGGGCCATGCTGGGCCTCCCTTTGAGCCATGCCGCAGGTCGCAGGTAGGCAAGTCTAGGGACCCCCGTTCCCAGAACGCCGACAGTAGCCCCCGGGCCCAAGGCGCGCCCGGACTTGGCCATGCAGGGAGGTGAAAAGGCAAGAGCGAAGCGCCGCGGGCCCTAATAGCCTGTGGCCTTGGGCGCCGCGTGGCGGTTGATTGGACGTGAGCGCCTCAGCAACCGCGCATGTTGATAAAGGAGCGGCATCTGCCTAGGCTTTGCTTTTTTGCTTTCTCCGGTTGCTGCTCCATGAGGCGAAGCCACTCCGCGCTGCTCCGCCGCCGACAAGTGACTCTGTTGTGGCTCCTGTCCTGCCTTCAATTCCTGCACATGTATCATGCCTCGGGGAGGCGTTTAAACTTGCGTTTGGCATTGAGATAACAGTGTGGACTGTAATATTTGCTTTTGAATTCCTTGAAATTTGCGCTTTTCCTTCCTACTTGCTTTATGTTCTACGCCGGCAGAGCCCGGCCCCGCGCATACCTCAGCCGCTGTTAGCCCCGATCGGAAACCAGGATGGGACCAAGGAGTGAGGGGCTACGTGACAAGTTAGGCTCCTGAGTCGCGATGCTCAGGAGTCCCCCTTGGCGCATGAACAACAAGTAGGGAGGTGAGATGTGGGTGAATCTACCGTTCTACGTCTGCAGAGCCCGGCCCCGCGCATACCTCAGCCGCCGTTAGCCCCGACCGAAAACCAGGACGGGACCAAGGAGTGACGGGCTACGTGACCAGTTAGGCTCCTGAGTCGTGATGCTCAGGAGTCCCCCTTGATGCTCAAACGGCCTTCGTACCTTGGCTCCACTCGGGGAGAGACGCGCGACGAACCAGGCCCGGGGGGGGGGGGCTGGCTAGGTGGCGTGCGTCTGGGCGTGACCCAAGCGCAGCCCCCGTGCCCAGTCCCCTCGCGCGGCACTCCCGAGGGGAGGCGTTACGATGAGGCTAGACACTGAGCTCTGGGCTCCCTGAGGTTAATGCGGCCCGGGGGCCACCCTCAGTTGTTTATCACCAGCGCGGAGCATAGCGCTTCCGTATGTGTACGGGCATAGCCGCTCCTCGGCAGTGTCGTCAGCTAGCGCAGAGCATGGTGCTTCCACTGGTACGTGGGAGGGGGCTCCCCTCCGGGAGGAGCCCCCGGGGCGTGTACAGCCCCGCCCTGACACGTGGCTGGCACGGTAGGGCCTGGCGAGGTGTATATGGGCACCCGTGAGCCAGCGCGGGACTCACGGGGCCCTACCTCTAGGCGGGTTGTGCCTGGCACTGGGCCTTATCTTGTGATGTGTTCCTGCAAATTTGGTTAGATGCCGGCACTCTACGTCCTCGGGTCCCGGCCCTCGAGCTGGTCTCAGCCGTCGCTGGTATGCCATGTCGCGATGCCGTGGACAAGGCCAGAGGGTGAGGGCTGGAGAGCCAGTAAGAGCCCTGAGTCGCGATGCTCAGGTACCCCCCTTTAACGTGCAAGTGGTCGGCATGGAGAAGAAGAGGTGCCGTGGACCGGCATCAAATAATCAAGCATGGTGGGTCGAACGCATAGCCGGAAATAAACGCTAAAGGGATACGTGCCGCTGGGTCTGGCCCGAGTGACTTGGGGATGATGCAGCCCGAGGGGCGCCCCCAACAAAGTAAGCTAACAACATGAAATAAAAGGGATACATGCCGCAAGGACGGACCCATGCGGCCTGGGAATAATGCAGCCCCGGGGGCGCTCCCAGCTGGAAATGAAACTTGAAAGATGTCACCTGATGATGTTGAGGACGAAGCAGCGTTGGTGTAGCAGACTTGGTGGCTGCGGAAGCCGATCCTCACGAGCCCCCAGGCCCAGGGGCTTCGGGAGGCTCCGGAGGCGGTGGTGGCTCCTCGCGGACCATCTCCATCTCCGCCAGGGCTGTGGAACGCCTGGCCTCTTGAGCCTCCATGATGCCCCTCATGAGGCGCTGGTACGTGGCAGTCGCGCTCGGCAAGCCGTAAGGCATGCAAACGTAGCTGTGGGGCGGACCTTCACAGCGCCCCACTCATGAGGGCCAGAGGCGCTCCAGAGAGGTGACTCGATTGAGCCCTGGTATGTCGATGCAGACGCGCATCCCACCATCCTCGCCTGGATGGGGAGCCACAGCTGGTAGGCGGCGGCCGCCTCTCATGACTCTCGACTCCTGTAGCTCCTGAATGGCCTTGCTGACGAACTCCTGAGGGTCTGGCCCTCCTTGCCTTACTCCTTCTTGAGGGAAACGTGCTTCGAAACACGCCTCCATGTGGTGCCCAAGCGCCTCCCTCGTGACCCTAGCCAGGTCGGTGGCCCTCCAGGGGAGAGCCCCCGAGCCCTTCCTGAGGAGGGCGCCGGGTGCGCTTTCCTATGCGATGGAAGGAGGTCCCCCCCTGGGCAGGCGCGGGCCCTGAGGGGCCTGCCTCCTGAGGAGCCGGGCCGGACGATGTCTTCTTCTTCTTGGGGGTGGCCTCGGGAAGCCTCCTGCTTCCGCGATCCGGGTCTTCCAGTGATGCGGCCTGAAAGGCTCGTTCCAGGGAACACACTGCGTCCTTCTCTTCACAGGGCACCGTGATGACTCCGCCACTTCCTGGCATCTTGAGGACGTTGTAGCCGTGGTGAGTCACGGCCATGAACCTGTCCAGCGCTGGGTACCCGAGGATGGCGTTGTACGGCAGGCGAATGTGAGCGACGTCGAAGTCGATGAGCTCGGTGCGGTAGTTGTTGCGTGCCTCGAAGGTGACAGGGAGGCGGACCTGCCCAATCGGGACCGTGGAGCCGTCGGTGACTCTGGAGAAAGGCTTGGTTGGCTGAAGCTGGTTGTAAGGCACTTGGAGATTGTTGAATGTTTCCACGGACAGGACGTTGAGCCCTGCCCCGCCATCGATGAGGGTCCTGGTGACCAGCACGTTGCTGATGATTGGGGAACAAAGCATCGGGAGGACTCCGGCCGTGGCCGCACACTTGAGCTGATCCGCTGAGCTGAACGTGATGGCGCACGCCGACCACCTGAGAGGGCGCGTGGCTTTGAGCTTGGGGAGGACTGCATTCACTTCGCGGGCGAACTGCTTGAAGATGCGTTGAGAGGCTGGGGCTTGAGCCCCGCCCAGGATGTAGGCGATCGCGCGCGGCTCCTGGAAGCCCCCAGCCCCCTCGTCCTGATGGCGGTCCTCGTTTCTCCTTGGTTGCGGTAGCAGCGGAGGGAGGCCTACGTTGCCTTGCGGGCGATTCTCGCGAGGCTGATCCCTCCAGTCTCCCTTGCGAGGCAGGTCTTGCCAGCGATCCTCGCGAGGTCAATCGCGCCACCCTTGGCGCGGGCAGCGGTCTTCCCAGCGTCCTGCGTTCCTTCCTCCTCCTCGATCGTAGCCCCGGTCACCGCGGTCGGGACGACGGCCGATCCTTCCTTCTCGCACAGCTCGGAGCTCTTGACATTCGTTGGTGTTGTGGGTGTGGAGGTCGTGGTACACACAGTACCGACTGCCCTTGGAAGATTCGGGCTGATCTCTGCCCCGCTTGGTGTCTGGTTCTGCCGCGAGCACGGCATCCCCCTTGCGCTTCACATCCTTGGCCTTGGGCTTCTTCTCTTCTGGGTCTGCGGCAGGAAGCTCGAGGAGGGAGAGACGCCCTTCCTCAGCCCTGGCGCACTTGGTCGCCAAGTTGAACAGCTCCAAGGAAGTGCACAGGCCTTCATGCATCGCCAGCTCCTCCTTCATCTTGACGTCGCGCACGCCATCGGAGAAGGCTGAGATGATGGCCTCCTCGGTCACCTTGGGAATCTTGAGGCGTGCGTTGTTGAAGTGCTGGATGTACTTCTGCAGGGTCTCTCCGGGTTGTTGCTTGATGCGGCGCATGTCGCTCACGGCGGGTGGCCGGTCACGAGTACCTTGGAAGTTGGCGATGAAGCGGGTGCGCATCTCGTCCCAGGAGGAGATCGTGCCTGGAGCTAGGTTCAGGAGCCAGGTGCGGGCCCCGTCCTTGAGCGCCATGGGAAACAAGTTCGCCATGACCTTCTCGTCTCCGTTGGCAGCTTCGATGCCCAGCTCATAGAGCTGGAGGAACTCCGCAGGGTCGGCCGTGCCGTCGTAACGAGGAGGCAGGTCTGGCTTGAACTTGCCAGGCCACGCGATGCTGCGTAGCTCGATGGTGAAGGCACGGCAGCCTGCTGTGGCCACAAGAGGCCTTGTGTGACGGAGAGCTTGGTCTTGCAGGTCCCCATGCGCTGCAGCTGGGAGCAGCGCGGGGTCTTGACGTGCGGGAGCAGGAGCATGGCCGCAACGTGCCGGAGTAGGGAGCGCCCGGGCAACTTCTTGCGGGCGAGGGACTTCTTGGCAGCTCTGCTCTTGCCGCGCTGGCACCTGACGGAGCGGGTTCCGCCCAGGGGCCACGTGCCTTGGAGCCTGGGCGCCTTCTTGAGGAGGAGGCGGCTGGGGCGCCCCTGGAGCTTCGTCGCCCGCGCAGGGCGGGGTGCGGTGCAGCTGAACGGACGGCGCAGGAGAGCCCCCTGCGGCACGGACGAGCTCGGCGACGGGGTCGAGCCATTCTTCGTAGACGTCGTCGACGGGACGGTAGCGCAGGAGCTCGTTTGCTGCGATGAGCGCAGCTCGAGCCTCCATGGGTGCGCGGAGTGCGCGGGACGAAGAACCAGCTGGGGTGAGCGAGGGAGTAGTGGTGCGGCCGTCTTGCCGCACGGACGGATGCTGAGACGACGCTTGCTGCTCGTTTCCCGCCGGGCCGGTGGCTGCGTTGACGGCAGGTGACGGGGAACGGCGAGACGCCCGCCAACAGGAGCCGTCTGGGCGACGCGGGAAGTGAGAGCGGCTCGGCGCTCGGCGCGGGCCCAACAAGCGTCAGACATGGACGCGATGGTCGAAGGAGAACGGGGCGGTGGAAGACGAATCCCGGCGCACCCCTACCTGGCGCGCCAAATGTTGGATTTCGGGTTCCGGCAGACTCTTGAGGTTCGAACACTGGGGTGCGCACGGAGATTTCTCCTTCTACCTACCTGCACCCCACCTCCACGCTAAGATCTAAGCTATGGAAAGAACAGCACAAGAGACACAGGGTTTATACTAGTTCAGGCCACCATTGTGGTGTAATACCCTACTCTAGTTTGTGGTGTGGTGGATTACCTCTTGGGCTGATGATGATGAGCAATACAAGGAGGAACAGCCTCGCAAGGGTCTGTGCTTGGCTTGGGGGATGAACTGCTAGGAGGATTTCAATCACCCTTCTCTCTCTCTCTCTGTGTGATGCTACTCGATCCGATCCCAGCTTGTTTCTGGGTTGGCCGATCCTCGATCCCCCCTACCCTGGTGGTGGCTAGTCCTATTTATAGGCAAAGGCCCTGGGCCTCTTCTCAAATATTGAGCGGGAAGGGCGCCAACAATTGGCCATTTTGAAGGGGAACATCTGGTACACTTATCCTGACTAAAGTTGGTCCTCGCCTGCCAAAGGCTCTGGTGGTGACGCTGGCTTGGGCTCCACAATGACTTCCTCCCTGCCGTTGGGCTGTTCTTGGTCTCGTTGCACCGAAACGGGTGCCTTTGCTTGATGCTCTCGCCTGCGCTTGCTCCCTTTGCACCAAAGAGGAAATAAGGACACTGCGCGGGCTGGCGCCCGCCTGGCGCCCTTGATCGCATTGCTTGCGTCATAGGCACCTCGTGAGGTACCCCGCCTTGATCTCTCCGCCTCCTCACGAGCCAGCCTGATGAGGCCGTGCCTGAGGAAGCTCCGTGTCGTCCGCCCCGCGAGGCTTGGCCCCTCGCGAGGGTCTTGGGTCTGTGTCGATGAAAATGGGCCGTGCTGGGCCCCCCTTTGAGCCACACCACAGGCCGCAGGCAGGCAAGTCTGGGGACCCCCGTTCCCAGAACGCCGGCACCCTCAATTCCAATTATTCTGTAATTTTATTTTATAAACTAAACTAGTATAACACAAGAAACAAAAAGATTCGATTGCAAGATCTAAAGTTATACCTTCAAGCGCTAAGCTCCCCAGCAACGGCGCCTGAAAAGATCTTGATGTCTACTACACAACCTTCTTCTTGTAGACGTTGTTGGGCCTCCAAGTGCAATGGTTTGTAGGACAGTAGCAAATTTCCCTGAAGTGGATGACCTAAGGTTTATCAATCGGTGGGAGGCGTAGGATGAAGATGGTCTCTCTCAAACAACCCTGCAACCAAATAACAAAGAGTCTATTGTGTCCCCAACACACCCAATACAATGGTAAATTGTATAGGTGCACTAGTTCGGCAAAGAGATGGTGATACAAGTGCAATATGGATGGTAGATGAAGGTTTTTGTAATTTGAAAATATAAAAACAGCAAGGTAGCAAGTGGTAAAAGTGAGCACAAACGATATTGAAATGCTAGGAAACAGGGCCTAGGGTTCATACTTTCACTAGTGCCAGTTCTCTCAACAATAATAACATAATTGGATCATATAACTATCCCTCAACATGCAACAAAGAGTCACTCCAAAGTCACTAATAGCAAAGAACAAACGAAGAGATTATGGTAGGGTACGAAACCACCTCAAAGTTATCCTTTTTGATCGATCTATTCAAGAGACCGTAGTAAAATAACACAAAGCTATTCTTTCCATTCAATCTATCCTAGAGTTCGTACTAGAATAATACCTTAAGACACAAATCAACCAAAATCCTAATGTCACCTAGATACTCCAATGTCACCTCAAGTATCCGTGGGTATGATTATACGATATGCATCACACAATCACAGATTCATCTATTCAACCAACACAAAGAACTTCAAAGAGTGCCCCAAAGTTTCTACCAGAGAGTCAATACGAAAACGTGTGCCAACCCCTATGCGTAAGTTCACGGGGTCACGGAACTCGCAAGTTGATCACCAAAACATACATCAAGTGGATCACGTGAATATCCCATTGTCACCACAGGTAAGCACATGCAAGACATGCATCAAGTGTTCTAAAATCCTTAAAGACTCAATCCGATAAGATAACTTCAAAGGGAAAACTCAATCCATTACAAGAGAGTAGAGGGGGGAGAAACATCATAATATCCAACTATAATAGCAAAGCTCGCGATACATCAAGATCGTTCCACCTCAAGTACACTAGAGAGAGAGATCAAACACATAGCTACTGGTACATACCCTCAGCCCCGAGGGTGAACTACTCCCTCCTCGTCACGGAGAGCACTGGGATGATGAAGATGGCCACCAGAGAGGGATTCCCCCCTCTGGCAGGGTGCCGGAATGGGTCTAGATTGTTTTTCGTGGCTACGGAGGCTTCTGGCAGCGAAACTCCCGATCTAGGTTTCTTTCTGGAAGTTTCAGTATATATAAGAGGTTTTGGTGCCGAGAACAAGTCAGGGGGGTCTCCGGGCTGTCCACGAGGCAGGGGGCGCGCCAAGGGGGTGGGTGCGCCCCCACCCTCGTGGGCAGCCCGGGACTCTTCTGGTCCATCTCCAATGCTCTGTGGTCTTCTTCTGGTCCAAAAATAAGTTTCGTGAAGTTTCAGGTCAATTGGACTCCGTTTGATTTTCCTTTTCCGCGATACTCTCAAACAAGGAAAAAACAGAAACTGGCACTGGGCTCTAGGTTAATAGGTTAGTCCCAAAAAATCACATAAAATAGCATATAAAACATCCAAGGTTGATAATATAATAGCATGGAACAATAAAAAATTATAGATACGTTGGAGACCTATCAAACACCAGCTCCTAAATCACACAAAGGAGTTTTCACATTATTCTTTTTGATGGAGCAAGGTATAGTTGGTATTCCTGGATCTCCAAGTTTTTTAGGCACTCCTTCTTTAAAACTATAATTAGGAAGCATAGTGGAGATTTCAGCTTCCGGTATTTCTCTCTTATTAATGATGATGTCTTTCATATACTTTGCATAAGGAGGTATTTTCAAGATATCAGTCAAGCGAGTACACAAAAAGACTGGCCTCAGCATTTCAGCAAAGCGTTCAAATTCTTCATCATCATTATTTTTAGTTGACTTAGGTGGAAAAGGCATAGGTTTTTGAACCCATGGTTCTCTTTCTTTACCGTGTTTTCTAGCCACAAAGTCTCTTTTATCATACCTTTTATTCTTAGTTGTGGGTTATCAAGATCAACAGGTGGTTCTATTTCAACATCATTGTCTGGTTCTTTATTATTTGGTTGAGAGTCTTCATGAACATCATCATTATCTTTTTCATTATCACTAGGTGAGTGTTCATTACTAGACTAAGTTTCAGCATCAGAGATAGAAGTTTCATTATCATTGTCAGGAGGTTTCTCTATTTCAGGTTCACTAGGAGCATGTGAAGTTCTATCATTTTTCTTTTTCTTTTTAGAAGAACTAGGTGCAGGAGTGTTATTCCTTTGTGAATCTTGTTCTATTCTTTTTGGGTGTCCCTCAAGATAAAGTGGTTCCTGAGTCATTTTACCTCCTCTAGCTGCAACTCTAACAACAAAGTCATGCATATTAGTATTCATTTCATCAAGAAATTCTCTTTGAGATTTAGCAACTTGTTCTAACTGAGTTCGAACCATAGAAGCATGCTTTCCAACACCTCTAACATCATTTGATATTCTAAATAACAAGTCACTCAAGCGAGCAATCATATCAGAATTGTATTTCAATTGTTTCATAACATTTGCATTGAAGTGATCATGTTTTCTAATATAATTTTCAAACTCATAAAGGCATTGGTTAGGATGCATATTGTGAGGATTGTCATTATCATTGAACCTCATTAGAGAATTTACCTCTACCACCTTAGGCAGCAGTGGTGTATTAAGCCCATGTATTTCTTCAATAGGGGGTAAATTTTTAACATCCTCAGCTTTAATACCTTTTTCCTTCATAGATTTCTTTGCCTCTTGCATATCTTCAGGACTGAGATATAATATACCCCTCTTCTTTGGAGTGGGTTCAGGCGGTGGTTCAGGAAGAGTCTAATCATCATAATTTTTCAATATATTATTCAATAATTCCTCAGCTTGTCCAACAGTTCATTCCCTGAAAACATAACCAACACAAGTATCTAGGAAGTCCCTAGAAGCATCGGTTAGTCCATTATAGAAGATATCAAGTATTTCATTTTTCTTAAGAGGATGATCAATCAAAGCATTAAGTAATTGGCAAAGCCTCCCCCAAGCTTGTGGGAGACTCTCTTCTTTAATTTGAACAAAGTTAAATATTTCCTGCAAGGCAGCTTGTTTCTTATGAGCAGGGAATTTTTTCAGAGAAGTAATAAATCATATCCTAGGGACTACGCACACAACCAGGAGCAAGAGTACTGTACCAAGCTTTAGCATCACCCTTTAATGAGAACGGAAATAATTTGAGAATAAAGTAATAGTGAGTTTTCTCATCATGAGTAAAAAGGGTGGCTATGTCATTCAACTTAGTAAGATGTGCCACAATAGTTTCAGTTTCATAACCATGGAAAGGATCAGATTCAACCAAAGTAATTAACTCTCGATCAACAGAGAATTCATAATCCTTATCATCAATAAAGATAGGTGAAGTAGCAAACTTAGGATCACATTTAATTCTAGCATTCAGAGATTTTTCTTTATACTTGCATAATAATTTCTCTAGATCATTTCTATCTTTGCAATCAAGAAACTATCTCTAGTTGTCTCCTCACTCATAACATAACCTTCCGGTACCTTAGGCAATTCATATCTAGGAAGACTAGTTCTAGAAGGTGTTTCAGGAGATTCAGTTTCAAGCTCATCATCAGATTCAACAACATCATGTTGTATTATTCTAGCAATTTGTTTATCAAGAAAATCACCAAGTGGCACATCATCATTATCAAGCAAGGTACTAGCATCATCGTAAGTATTATCCATAGTAGAAGTAGCATCATCAATAACTAGCGACATATCAGAATTAATAGCATGTGGTGGTGTTGCAAGTTTACTTATAACAGAAGGTGAATCTAAAGCAGAACCGGATGGCAGTTCCTTACCTCCCCTCGTCCTTGAGGGAAATATCTTAGTCTTGGCATCCTTCAGATTCTTCATAGTGATAAATTGATAATAATCCCAAGTGACTCAACAAATATAGCTATGTTCCCCGGCAACGGCGCCAGAAAAAGGTCTTGATAACCCACAAGTATAGGGGATCGCAACAATTTTTGAGGGTAGAGTATTCAACCCAAATTTATAGATTCGACACAAGGGGAGCCAAAGAATATTTGAAGGTATTAGTAGCTGAGTTGTCAATTCAACCACACTTGGAGATTAATTATCTGCAGCAACATGATCAGTAGCAAAGTAATATGATAGTTTGGATAGTGGTGACAGCAACAATAGTAACGGTAACAATGATAGCCGTAATTTTGTAGCAAGTGTAACAGTGATGATAGCAGTACTAACTTAGCAAGAACAATATAAGATAAATTCGTAGGCATGGGATCGGTGACTTATTGGATGATATCCATCATGAGACAGTTATAACCTAGGGCGATACGGCACTAGCTCCAGTTCGTTAATATAATGTAGGCATGTATTCCTTAAATAGTCATACGTGCTTATGGAAAGAACTTGCATGGCATCTTTTGTCCCATCCTCCCGCGGCAGCGGGGTCCATATTGAAAACTAAGGGATATTAAGGCCTCCTTTTAATAGAGAACCGGAACAAAGCATTAACACATAGTGAATACATGAACTCCTCAAACTACGGTCATAACTGGCAGTGGTCCCGACTATTGTCATTCTGGGGTTGCCGGATCATAACACATAGTACGTGACTATAACTTGCAAGATCGGATCTAGAACATGGATATAATGGTGATAACATAAATGGTTCAGATCTGAAATCATGGCACCCGGGCTCAAAGTGACAAGCATTAAGCATAGCAAAGTCATAGCAACATCAATCTAAGAACATAGTGGATACTAGGGATCGAGCCCTAAAAAAACTAACTTGATTACATGATGAATCTCATCCAACTCCTCACCGACCAGCGAGCCTACAAAAGAATTACTCACTCCCGGTGGGAAGCATCATGGAATTGGCGATGGAGAAGGGTTGGTGATGACGAAGAATGAAGATTCCCCCCTCCGGAGCCCCAAACGGACTCCAGATCTGGTCTCCCGATGAAGAACAGGAGGTGAGCGCGGCTCCGTCTCGTGGATCGTGATAATTATTTCTCCCTAATTTTTTCTGGAAAAATATGATTTTATAGTGTCGGTTTCAGGGTCTGCGGGGCCACCAGGTGGGGACAACCCACCTGGGCGCGCCAGGAGAGGGGCGTGCCCTGGTGGGTTGTGCCCACCTAGGTGCCCCTCTCCGGTAGTTCTTGGCTCCAGAAATTCTTATTTATTATATAAAAATTCCTCGCAAAGTTTCGTTCCATTCCAAGAACTTTTATTTCTGCACAAAAACAACACCATGGTAGTTCTGCTGAAAACAGCGTCAGTCCGGGGTTAGTTTCATTCAAATCATGAAAATTAGAGATCAAAACAAGAGGAAAAGCGTTAGGAAAAGTAGATATGTTGGGGACGTATCACGCCTCGTCATGACGCGTGCGCGCGCCACGGGTTGCGGGAATGAGCCGAGCCAAAGCTTATGTTTCCGATCAAGAATGGTTAATTAATCTCGTAGTAATTAACGAGTCGCTTACGAAAGTGCCACCGTCTGAGATGTTGGACCGTGGGCTGTTCGCGGACTCGGTCGTGGGCCTGAGCCCAGACCCATCTACTCGACGGCCTATATAAGAAGGCGCTGGCCAGTGGTGTGAACCCTAACTCAGTTCACTCACTCCCTCTCGCACAACACTAGCCGTCATCTACTGTTCCTCTCCTTGTGCTGCTTCCGGTGATCTCATCCCGACGACCGCGTGCACGGTTGGTCAGGAGAGCAGGTGCCTCAGGAACCCTATCGTTCAAGATCCTGCCCGGGAGAACGGCAATAAGGTTTTTGGGGAGCGTCTCGATGCGACTGGTCCCGATCCGCCCCCTTCACCAATCATCTCTGCTTCCACTACTTCCCCTACATCAACTCCATGGCTAACGACGAAGCCGCCAAGAAGAAGGCCTCGGCCAATGCCGAGGCTGCTATTGCCGCCGCCGCGTTGGCCTGGCTAACCGGAGGGTATGACTCGTTCATCCCCTATTTGCTTGTTCATGTGCTAGCCGTATATATGTTGTTCATAGATGTTTCGGTTCTATGTACTACACGTGCTCACATGTTTAGGTATCGGTATGAGATGCATACCGCATTTGCCATGTTTACTGTTTACTCGCTGATTAGATTAATCGAGAAAGTGCTACTGGGTTTTAGGCACTTTTCGACTCATGGCTTCGCCGCTACATTGAAACCGGAAAAGTTTACTAGAACGCATTTTAAGTGTTGGCAGACGAGGACCACCTTGTGGCTCAAAGCAATGAACGTGTTCTGGGTTGGTGGTGTGGCTCCCACGATAACGATTGTGTTGGGGAATGTAGTATTTTGAAAAATTCCTACGATCACGCAAGATCTATCTAGGAGCAGCATAGCAACGAGAGGGGAGATTGCACTACAAAAAAAATACACTTCCGTGATGATACGTGTTTGTCACAGTAGGTCGCTTTTTTTGTCATGCATGTACATCCATGACAAATTTATGACAGAATCGAGATAGTCATACATGTGCTGTCATAGAAGTGTTCCATGACATTACCAAAATTATCATCACGGAAGTGTCCACTTCCACGATGATAAATCGCGCGTCACAGAAGTGCTTTCGTCAAGGGTGACCGACACGTGGCATCCATCGTAACGGAACACCGTTAAGCTATTGGGTCGGGTTTTGGATCCGATAACCCGTTAACAGCCCCGACCAATGGGGATTTTCCATGTGTAAAATCATCATTGGCTAGAGGAAACACGTGTCGGCTCATCGTCGGGACAGATGTCATCCACTCACTGGACAGAAGGCGCCTATGATACGTCGACACGTGGCACGACCCAACAAGTTTAAATGGGACGGCCCAACTAAAGGCCCACAAGATTTTGTGGACCATAATGGGCCGGCCCAGCTAAAGGCCCACGAGATTTTGCGGACCATAATGGGCTGGCCCCGCTAAAGGCCCACAAGATTTCATGGGCCATAATGGGCCGGCCCAGGTAAAGGCCCACAAGATTTTTGTGTGCCATAATAGGCCAGCCCAGGTAAAGGCCCACGGTGACTCTAGCCCATAATGAACAGTAATTTTCTTTATACCCGTTAACGGCCCGTGATTTACATGGGCCGTTTCCAGCCCATGTTAGCTTTCGGCCTATTGACGGCCCATACGTTCTTGGGCTCCTTTTCGGCCCTCGATTACTTCTGGCCCGTTACTGGCCTATTCCCCTAATGGGCCAAATTCGGCCCATGGCAAGAGTCGGCCCGTTACTAGCCTGTTCCACTAATGGGCCAAATTCGGCCCATGGCAAGAGTCGGCCCGTTACTGGCATTTACCCTAATGGGCCAAATTCAGCCCATGGCAAGAGTCGGCCCGTTTCTCGCCTGTTAACCCATTGCGGCGTTTCCAGCCCGTCCTATATTCTGGCCCATTAACGACCGGTTATGCTTGTGACAGAATTAAGCCTTTGCTGTCCTGCGGCCTGTTAACGGCCTGTTACCGTGCTGGGCCGATACCAATTACGCCCGATTATGGGCCATGTAGATCCATTTATCCGACGGCCCGAGGCCCATCGATTACAGGCCCATTTATCGACGGCCCGTAGGAGACCCATGGATCCTACAGCCCGTATATGGCCCATGGTAGTTGAGGCCACTAGCAAACCGGGGAAAAAGAAGACTAGGAAATAAATAAGGCCGAAACTAACGCTAGGCTATTACGGCGATTGCACAGATTACATCCACTCGGCATCAAAGATCGCCACCAGTGCAAATATAGGGAACACCCTACACTATACAAAAATGGCTTGCTGTTTTCTTCAGGCGGTGGCTGCATGTTAAGAATAAATTTTGTATCGCACCAAAAAAAATTACAACTATATAACAAAAGGAAGGTTGGCATAAAACTTAACAGTCTAGCAGATAAATGCACCACCAGAAGTTCAGAAGCTCAGTTCATTTGACTTGACTGTTACGTTTTCATGCTGTATTGTCCGATGGAGCACCATAACCCTCGCCTTCATTTCCCCTAGGCTCTTGAACAACATAGAAAATGTCTGATAGTCTGGTTTCAAAACCATGCATATCTTGACGACATTGAGCAATGTTTCTCCTTGTTTCACAAAGGGTCTCTGTTAGGGAATGGACTTGTGTCTGGAGCGTAGATACAACAATGCTTTGAGCTTGCATATCTTGATCATGAGGTAGTTTGGACGATATTGCCTTAACAACCAACCCAGTATTACGCAGGAACGTGCTTATGGCACTGTTAGTGGACATGTACTGACCCACTGCAGCAAGAGCTGACATTGCGGTTATAGTTGCCTTGCCACCTTCAGAAGGTGGCGGTTCCACCATTTTTCCATAGCTCGCTGAAAAGTTGAGGTTTTACATTAGTAGTACCAGAATATAAGATATTAAGGAGGCAGCAAAACCAAACAAAATAGCTTTGGTCTATATACAGAACTTATTCTGGTGAACCCATGTAAAATATTAGTTGTATTTTATTGCAAAGTACATAATAAAACCAGGTTCCAAACATATGACCATGTACCATCGCTAATGTATTGTCTATTTCTTCACATTGTATTGAGGGCTAAGGATAAAGAGACGAAGTTTATAATACGGTAAGCATAGTATGACACCATTCATATCACAAAACAACTGAGAACAGAGAAACATGCAATTGTAACGTTGTGTGGGCAAGTCCAGCACGGAACTAGATTACGGATCAAGATCAAAGGAACATCACTCCTCACTTTTAAACCTTGTAAGGTGCAATGATACGCTAAGACAATTGTGTATAAAATTGAAAAGAGTAATAGACATTGGCTGCAAACCATGCAGTTCATGGCACAAGTCAGAGTAAGCAGTAGTTAAAAGGCATGAGGATTAAGGACTTACAATAGCGGCTTTGACTGGTGTAGTCATGCCCTTCTTCTTGCTGGTGTGACAGTCCTTGAAGATTTCCACAGCATTTGGTTCAGGTACTTTTTGGTCCTTGCGGGCTTTCCTCTGCATTTGGAACAAGTCAATATAGTTCTGATAATATGGTACAGCGAAAAGAGTGAAACAGCAGCTAATTACAAGAGCCTCGCAGTGTGCAATATAGGTATGAGATCCTGTCGTTTGTTGGAATTTCACTTTCGTACGGTTGGCCTTGTTCTTTGAACAGTTCACCTACAAGAAGATAGATTTGTGTGGCACGTGTAAATAGGACTTCAATATGTGATCTAATGACATATATATAATGTACCTGATACTTTGGATCGGACCAATGTTTAACGAGGCCTCTCCAGTCTTCATCAGATATATTTTCCACTGGAGATGTTTGGGCAAGTTCACTGTTAGCCTTGCCTTCAAAGTGAGTTTTCCTCAAGTTATACTGATACCGTAGTAGAGCAGACTTGAAAACATGGGTGCAAGCTTGTCTAGTTGCATCATCTTGTCTATCCAACTTGAACCTCATCTGTTGAAAATTATGGGAGTCTCATTATCAACAACCTAGAAAGTATTGGACAGAGCAAGACGATATTACTAGTTTCCATACATAACCATACTTACCGATAAATGGTCAAGGAAGATGTTGAACTGGGTTTCGTCTTTGTCATTCCTGTACTGGATCCATGTTGGGAGGATACGTACATGACACCTAACAGCAACCGCTGCCTCTGATACTAACTTGGCTGACTCTGTAGCATCACGTGGCCTTTTTAAACCTGCCTCAAAACGGATCTCCATTCTTCCTCCTCTAGATTTAGTTAACCTATCGAGCATTATTCCTGATGTTTGTTTCCTCTTGCGCCTAGGTGCTAGTCCAACAACAAACATAGGAAGTGTTAGTGTACATCAAACTGTGAGACTACATATAAAGAAGTATGCAACTGTAACTTGACTCTAGCAACTACCTTCTTGCTGTTGAAGCTCACAAGGTTCATCTGATATTGCCAACTCGTCTTGTGTCAAGAGTGCTTGGGAAGTTGTGTCAGGTGGCAAGGGAGCTTGGGAACATGCTGCTAGCTCAGTTGACGCACGAGTACGTCGTGCAGCTGGTAGTACTGTGGTAGGTGTTGCAAGAACTAGGGCTGTCTCTGCTTGTTTGGTGGCAGCTATTTGTTTCTGTTTGTCTTTTTTTTTGCAACTCATGTAGCATGGGATGCCGTGTTTGTAGAATTTTCTGCTAGACTTTGACCTTCTATTGCACCATCAGTACCAGCAGAATATGCAGGATTCATCCACTTCTCATTCCCTGCCATTCTGTGTTTCTTCCTCTTTCTCTGTGCCATGTTAAGTCAAGCCGACAAGAAAAACGAATAACAATTTAGTTCTTCAGAAAAAATTGATGCGTGATGCAGACGAACTGAACTTTGATGTTAGACAACCACATGATAGGAGGATGTAATATGTATGAAAAACAGGACGGAAGAGATAACCAGGACTATGATGTGTAAACTAAGAAGAAGACATTTCACCAAATTAGAAGCAATGCAATGGAAGGTAGACACCATATGAAAGATGCTACAAATATCGCTCTGCCAAGTTAAAAGTGTCTCATCATAAATGGCGTTTAAACAAATGTGAAGCAGTACAAGAAATGGATCATATGCAAGATCCAAACAACATCACACTACCATGTTAGAGGTCTCTCGTCATTAGTGCCATTTCATATTCACAGCATTGCATATTCATAGCTTATGATGTGTAAACTAAGGAGAAGGCATTTCAACAAATTAGAAGCAATGAAAGCTAGACACCATATGAAAGATGCAACGAATATCACTCTACCAAGTTAAAACTGTCTCGTCATAAGTGCCATTTCAACAAATTAGTAATACAAGCTAGAAAAGAATGTGAGATGTAACCTATATCACACTCCGAAGTCAAACGTGTCTTATGATAAGTGATTGTTGTAGGTTACACAACAGTAGTAATTTGATGTAAGAACATGGTGTGATAGACATATATTGTATGTTCTAGAAACAGGAACACGTGTCTTATTCAAGTATAATGTGTAAAGTAAGCAGATGGAATTCAACAAAATTAGAAGCAATACAAGCTAGACATCACACATAACATGCAACCACATATAACAGTGCCAAGTTAGAGGGAGCACCGGTGATGCTGCACTAGGGCTCATAAACACAGCTTTGTTGAGTGTCTATGCATGTGTTGTCTTGGAAATCATCTTGGGGGTGTGGAGGAGTAGAAACTGTAGAGGCCCTCCGTTCGGAAGGAGCACCTTTATCCGCTGCCTTGCTAACTTCCTTCCGCTTTATTGATTTTGAATTGTCAAGTAAAACCGACAAGAAAAAGCAATAAAATTCTCTCTTCAGAACTCATTCATGCATGATACTGACAATCAGTACTTTCATGTAAGGCAAACACATGATACCAGGATGGAATATGTATGAAAAACAGGACGGCATGGCATGTTCACAATTGTTTGTGTAAACTAAGCATAAACCATTCCAGCAAATAAGAAGCAATGCAAGCTAGACACCACATGAAAGATGCAACCAATATGACTCTGCCAAGTTAAAAGCATCCCATCATAAATGGAATTTCAACAAATTAGAAGCAGCGCATGCTATAAATCATATGAAAGATGCAACTAATATCGCACTGCATATACTAAAGGTGTCTCATCATGTTGATTGATGCGGGATAAAAAAACAATAGTTTTATGTAAGGACATGCTTAATAGACAGATGTACTATGTACTAAATACAGGAAGGCATGTCACATTAATAGGTATAATGTATAAGCTAAGCAGACTAGCACATGCAGTTTAACCAGATTGGAAGAATTACAATCTAGACACCATATGCAACATGCAACCACATATCACGCTGCCAAGTTAGAGTAAGCACCTGCGATGCTAGTGTAGGGGAAATGCTGTAAGCAACTATAGAGCTACGTTCACTATCTTCATCTAGCATTTCTGTTTCTTGAGAATCATGTCGGGAGGCTGACGTTGCATTCTTTAAATGAGGAGTAGTCCCCTTGCCTGCCTGCCTAGACATAAGTGATTGATGAGGGATACACAAGAACATTAGTTTGATGTAAGAACATGGTTAATACACAGATGTACTAGTATGTACCAAAAACAGAAAGGCATGTCATATTCAAAGGTATAATGTGTAAGCTAAGCAGATGCAATTTAACCAAATTGGAAGCAATACAAGCTACACATCCGGCTGGAGTGGTGAGCATGATCATCTAGGACCTGAGAGCCTGGTGGGAGGCGGGCTGCTTCGCCACCATCGCAGCTTTTTAGTTGGCTTCCAGGTGATGCATATCTTTGCTGGGCTTGTCACTGGCTCGGCCAGTGCCCTGACTAGCTATTTGTCTTCTGGTGCTCACTGGATGGTGGTTCATGTAAAAAATATCTTTCCTTATCTTACCGACTTTGGCCTTTCGAATACAAGCTAGACACCATATGGAACATGCAACCACATATGACACCGCGGAGTTAAAGCAAGCACCTGGGATGGTGGTTCATTGCGAGCGAGGTCATCAACTCCAGGGCTACGTTCCCCGTCTCCATCTGCTGACACTGCATCCTTTAAACCGTTGAAACGTGTCTTGCCTAGCCGCACACCAAACTAGAGCGACTTCTCTCTTTTCTTTTTGGCTTCTCTCATGGCAGCAGAGTCTGAAATACCCTTGCATAAAAACACAACAGTGAGAGTAAGGGTGAAGTGTGTGCAGAACTAGTGCACTGTAAAAGTAGCAGATAGCAGGTGGCTGAAACATAAATGACAGGAGACATATGATAGCTCTACAACATTGCATGGCAAACAAATTAGATTCTACTCTGTATGATTTTGTAATATATGAGCACAGGAAATGCAGGTACTTCTCCAGCACACCACCACATGTGGTCATATCTAAGATAACAGTCGACTGAAAATAAATAGGTCCGTCGATTTTTTTAATGAACCATCCGATCTATAAGGAACGGGCAGAGGGCCTTCGTCTACCTCCCGCCAGTCACTGTTGACGATCTTTCTCGAACCGCCAGCGATCACCGGCCCAGACCCCTGCCTCCGCCGCCCCGCCCTCCCATCGACCTCACACCACCGCCGTGCTTGGCAGCGGCCCCCAGGCCATCCCTTTAATCCCGGCCGGCCTCCAGATCGGGCGCCAGTAGCTCTAGGCCGCACACGCCCCTAAGATAAACACCAAGGCGCTGCTTCCCTGGCGTAATAGGTGTACTAGCGCCTGTTACGCCGGGGAATGCTTCCGTTAATTGGGAATCAAGTGGCTAGAAATTGAAATTCAGGGGGGCGACAGATCTCTAGCTAAGCTGAAATATTATATGAGGAGAAACCATGTGCATCGCGAGTTACTAGGAACATCTAGTATCAAGAAGAAACGGTCAACTAGTGTCTTCTGTGGGATGAATACTGTGCAAGCAGAGACGTAAGATTTGCACGAATAAGGGAAGAGGAGTACCTTTTTCGGTTGCCAGTGTGGTCACCTCCACAAGTCGCGCCGATTTTCTTCTTTTTACCAGGGAAACCGATGTTCTGGAGGGTGCAGGCTTGGACGAACCCATCGCCAAATTGTTGACTGTGTTGCTGTGGCCATATGTCGGCGGAGGGGAAGCAGATCCGAGGCGGCGAAGGACGGCGTAGCAGGAACAGCTCTGGTGCGGTGGAGGGTTGCGAAGTTGGAGCGGCAGCGGTGAGGCGCAGGACGGCGTGGTTGAACTGGCTCGGGTATGGACGGCTCGGCCTCGGCTTCAACTACTAGCCGTGGAGGGCATTGCGGTTGAGGTTGCGGTGGACGACGACGTCGGGGTATCGGCTCCGGCATGATGGAGGAGGGCGGCGGTTGATGGGTGGGATGGGGTGGCGGACGGAGGACTCCGGGGTTTCGTGGCTGGTGGAGAGGTATTTTTGGCGCCCATGGAGTACGAATGGGGAATCGGACGGGTGGGGGGGACCATGTTTCGGTCTGGGACGCGCTTGTTTTTGGCTTTTTTGAACATAAATGGGACGCGCTTGTTTGAAATTTGGGGAAAGTACAAACTTTGCCCCCCTCTTAAATTTCGGACCTACTACGGGTCGGGGGTAGGATGGTAATCCCAGGTGTCCCAAATAGTGGGCGGGAGCGATTTCGGCCGCGCGCATGTGTGCTTAGGCAGCCATTGTGTATGAATGTTTTTCGGATGCGGTTGCGTGGCGTATAGATGAAGCTACAAACCTACCCCGGTTTAGACCTTTGGACGTCGGGCCGGTAGGTTTCACGGGTCGGAGTTATTAGAAAAGTAATTTCCTTGTACTACCAAACATTGGTCTCACGCGGTTTCGGGCGAGTAGAGGCTCTTTTGGCGCTTCGTTCGAAATTTTGAAACACAAGCATTCACGTTTAGAGTACTCTTGAACTATGATGATTGACCTAAATATACAATGTTATATTTGACCTTGTATGTTTGAAAACCTCATTAAATTATCCGCTTCTTTTTGAAATTTTGACACTTGAAAATCCTATAACTACGATTATTTTGGAATGGAGGAGCTAAATTTGAATCTATTTTGTACACGACTACATATGCTATTATGTACAAAATCAGAGCAAAGATTGGTGCCCCCATAATTTAGGTATGGTTTACAAATGCCATGATATCAAATTCAAATAATTGAATGGACTTCATGTTGAATTCGATTTTTTTAAACCACCTTAAGTTGAATTCAAATGTATGATAGTTCATAGGTAGTAGCTATTTATAATGTCCATTGTGTAACTTTCGTATGTATAATGTGCTTTACACACACAACATGAACTATACTCACGTTTATATTCGATTGCTAAAGCGATGCATTGTCTGGAGTTCAAAATACTAACTATGTGGATCAATTGTGTCGAATAATAACATAGACTTGCTCAAATTCGATAGAATCTAGATGTCTGATGGATCAATGACCGCTCCTTACGCGAATTGCAAATATCATGATCCCATCCTAATATTTGGATACAATTTATATCTTTAATCAATGTGTAGAGCAGTCTTTTACGTGTAGTTTCACTCTCCATCGGTGGTCTCTCACACATGCTCACACACTCTCTCCCGAGGTGTCTTTCTCACACACATGCTCTAGATATAACCCTCATTCCCTATCGTAACCATTTACAACTGTTTTCACTAACCTTTATCACAAGCACTCTTCCTCTCGCAAACATACACACACAATCCTCATCGACCCTTTCTATATACATGGACCTGCCTACGTGTCTCATGTACGCACATTATCTTTACGCCTATCTCTCACGCATTGTCTCACACCTCTCTTCCTAATCGACGAGTATGATTCTAGCAGAGCATTCTGTAGGTTGCCCCTTAAAGTTAGGTTGGATGAATAGTAATATCAGAGATAAAGGGGTTACCTTAGTCCGAGAACCTAGGGTTACAAATCCTAGCTGGCTTTGTCAGTGGACACAGAGTCCTTCACAATTCTGCTATCTTTGTCCTGTACGACTAGTCATCCATGGGTCCTCCTAAATGCATCACGGGCCGACCAATGTGGCGCAGGACGGAACCGAACGAAGGGCCTCACCTCGACCCACCGGACCTCACGCGGTGACACACCCTCTGCCCCCACATCTCATTATCTTCTCACACCCACACATACCAACACAAACACCACACACATAGAAAATTTCTCATGGTGCCTCTATTCCCTCCCCCCTTGCATATACACACTCAAGGGAATGGAGTCTCTTGTCGTGACGTCATATTCGTCTCTCTCTCTAGACCACTCTCATTTCTCGTGCCATCTCTCCCACGCCCCCACCGTCGGCCCCTCTATCCATGCCTCTCTCGAATACGTAATACACACACATACCTCTCTAGGCTCCACCAAATGCATCAACTACACATTCACACATGTTACATCACGTACCCCATTGATCTAAAAAGCCCTCTCTTCATGTTTATTTCGCATACAACATTCCTTTTGAATAAAGTGTGGCCAAAAAATTATTTTAGAGTTTCTACATATATACAACATTACAAAGTTATATGGAGGAGTACGAACGCTAATTTGCATTGCATGGTGCCCACAATGATATTTATTCCGCACTATGAATTTGTATATTTTTATACTATATACAAAGTTAGTCATAATAAAGAGAAACGAAGAGCATCTCTCTCTCCATCGCATACCCCCCATGTACGCCCTTTTCACGTATGCACACAAAACTATCTCCAGGTCCTATAAAAGTAAGCCCCCAAAAAATTCACGCATGTTTCATCTTTTTCTCGCGATATATGCAATGACGATCATTGTATTTGAAGCGAAAGCACGATACGTACATTGGACTTCAGAATCAACTCATTACGGTCACCATTTACGTTTAGTGGTTATTATGCAGTCACGGGCTCACCGTACAACTCTGTATTTGCTCATGACATGACTAGATGACCAGTTAAACGCTCCACGTGGCACCTCTAGTGTTGCATCACATTATCTCACTACCATCGTGCCCACCTGTCGACTTGTATCTACTCTACATCTACACTCTTATAAAATACATAAAATACACTCTTATAAAAAACAAAGTTGGTGATGATGGTGTGCCTGCCATGCTGCAATATAGGCCGTCCGATTTATATCTGACGGATAGGAAAGAAACTATGGCAATTTTGCAAAAAGGTACCCACACACCTCTCCACATTTGCAAATAAGGCCTTCCCTCGTTCATCCTTTTCTCTCACAAGATAAACAAGTCATACAAATGCATCTTGATGTTACATGCAATGCACGGGCATCTTGCTAGTAAGAATGAAAACAAACGACAAAAAAATATTTGGACGGTGGTTCGAAGTCATGACCGCGGGCACAGCAGACACGGTGGCCTTGTATTGGTATGCTGAGCCGTCTGTTTTAACACACATGAGCTGGTGTGGTGATTATACACACACGCACACATGCACACGAACTGCATCCATGCAACACTCACACAAACACATGCACCCACGCACGCAAGCAACACTCACACGTACACACACAGCCACGCACGCACGCACGCAACACTCACACGCACACACGCACACATGCATGCACACACCAGTACACCACACGACCAACACACACTCTCACGCTCAAGTGCTCAACCTACACGTGCATGCGCACACATCAGGCCCTGACAGACACATACACAACCAGTTGATTCCCGCGCACGGGTTGGAGCCTTGTCGCGCCTGCGTAAATTTGTGTTTATCTGACCTTTTGCCTATGCGAACTGACAGGTGGGACCCACAACGAATGTGTTCAATTTAACTAGTCAACATGGCGCCACACAGACTATTTGGCCGGTCAACAGAGTGCAATCCGATGCTGAGTTGTGAGCAAGTGACCGTATAATCACCGCAAAACGTATATAGTGACCGTAATCAGCTTATTCTGAAGTTCAGTGACCGTATTGCGCTTTTCTCTCTATAGGCCCTCCAAAACTACATCTCTACATGTTCTCGCATGTTACATCTAACAACTATGCAATACAGCACTACTACTACACTCTAACACAATAAAACATATGTGTTTTTAGTTTTACTAGATATCATATTGTTACTTATAATTATTCAGTTTGCATACATTAAAATTGCCTTTGGAATGTATGGCCAGTATCATCTACCGCGCGGGAAAAATCCCGCCCTTTCCTGTTTAATCGGGTTTGTATCGATGGATCGTGCGAAACAGCAAAACTATAGTATTATACAGTACAAGTGACAGTTCACTGGGCCGTCGTGTCATCTACTCCTCCGTCGTAAGAGTGGAGCACTCGCTTTCATAAATCTTCTAGTCCCTTTCGCCGACATGTGGGACATCAAGCTACCGGGTCCACGTGCCATACCGAAATACAGTGCAGAGCAGCCGGGGTGAAGCACCCCAGTCATGGCGCCGGCATAGTAATGAGCAATGAGGTGTCAAATCAGAAAGTCGTACCTTTCCCGCAGTTAAGTTGGAGGGACGAAGCAACCATCATTTCACTCGTTGCTGAATCCGCTTCTCCTTCATCTTCTTCAACTTAACCACGTGTTGCTTCTGCCGTTGTTCTGCCTCATGTGGGACGCGGATCGGCTTGGTAAAGCACTGACACGTGGGACCGCATGTTAGCAAACCTCCAGGACAACGTCCTCCGAAAATAAGAAGCCTAATCCTAGACTTACAAAGGGCTACGTAGCTGCTACGTATACTTTCCATCTAATCAATATATGCCCCCCTGATTTTCAGGTGGGGTGGGCCTAATCCTCTCCTTTAATCCAATCAAATAGTCCCACATCACATCAGTTTGTAACTTTACATAAACCATTACGTGGATGTAGCATTGCTTAAATAAGAAACCTCCCCCGCCATCCGCGTGGCAAAATCACCTCCTTTTTACTAATCTCGATTCTATAATTTTTTAGATCAATATAATTGAGATTTGTATAGATAGCACACAGGAGCAAAACCAAGTGGTACGGTTAAGGGCATCCACAATGTGTAGCCAAATGTGAAAATAGCTTTTGGCATCGTGGGAACCATTGTGGACGGTGTTGCCAAAGCCAAAAAGATGGAACCGAAGCTCCCTGATTGATTGATTGATTGATTGATTGAAGGAATAGAAAAATGCAACGTCTCTCCTCTTTCTCCCATGCTTGGACGCATGTAGTACAGTATAGAGCACAGAGTCTACTCCCCTGTCCCTTCTGTCACAAATCACAAAGCAGTGAGGCGTCAAATCACAAAAGCACGGACGAAGCAACCATCATTTCACTCTTCGCTGACTCCGCTTCTCCATCGTCTTCTTCGAGAAGCCATCTCACCGCATTAGTTATAGTAGTACTAGTAAAGGACTTCCTGAATGCAAATAAGGTGGTTGTCTCGGCTTGCAGGCGGCACTTGCGAACGACTTACCGTGGTCTCCCTCAATGGTGTTCTCCGTCGAACGCACTTCGCCAAACCACCCAAAAAAATATCATCGACGTCACCGCAATGGGGAAGGAAGTCAAATATAGTTACTACCTCCATTTTTTTGTACACAAGGCCAGTATATCAAAATTACAATTTGCAAAGGGCCACTAACACTAATCGAGGCAAAATTGATGGGGTTAGCAACCAAGGACATTAATATCCCCTGCATGCATGCGGAAGTGAGAAGGTTGGTTTGCATGGCGCTGCATTAATCAAGCAATGAGGAGTGAGATGGTTAGCTCTTTGGTCTTTGGAGAAAAAAATACGCATTAATTGACACATGAAACGAGGATTTGTATCGATTAAATCCCGCGAAGGAAAATCCAGCCTTTCTTTTTTAATACTAGTACTCCTAGTACGTACGTACTTATCCTGTTTGGGTCTAGGCCTTGCATTGCCAAACTTCACCACACATTTTTTCCAAGCTTGCCTAAAGTTTTCAAAATGAGAAGGAGGTACACTTGCGCACGGCTATCGCGGTCGCACCGCACCCTCACACGGTCGCTCCTGCACGCCGCAAACCCAACCAAGGGAACGCACCCTCACTGACACGTGCTGTCGCATGTGAACAGACCAAACTCAGCCATCCTATCGCTGACACATAATTTTCGTTCATAGAGTATGTTTATCCAACCGCATGTTGGGGAGTATCCGTACGGCCCGTGCGGTGGTCTGTTGGGGAAGAAGAAGAGGTGAGGAAGAAGGAAAGAAGGGTTAGGAGACGTAGGATATTCATCCAACCGCCTGAAATGGTAGACTGACCCAAGTCAGGCGACTTGCATAACAAATATATGTTTTTACACAGCAAAAGATCCATAAAAACAAAAACATAAAGAAAAACTATCACTGCTCGCGGAAAGAGACGACCTCGTCATCTTTGGCTGCCGGCGCGAACCAGCCGTCGCTGTCGACGTGTGTCTCCGCACAGTGGTTGTCCTCGGCCTCCAGCTACTCGTTCAAGCGGAGCGTGCGGTCGCTCTGCATGGACGAGAGCACAACCCGGTTCAAGTCGAGGACGTCCGGTTCCGCCTGCAGGAGGGCCCCGATGGCAGCGGCATCCGCGCGCTCCGCGTTGAGTCGAGCCTCCGCCGCCCGGTTCAAGTCCAAGACATTCGGTTCCGCCTGTAGGAGGGCGTCGATGAGAGCGGCATCTGCGCGCTCTGCGTCGAGTTGACCCTCTGCCGCCCGGTTCAAGTCCAGGATGTCCGGTTCCGCTTGCAGGAGGGCCTCGATGGCAGCGGGATCCGCGCGCTTCGCCTCAAGTTGAGCCTCCGCCGCCCGGTTCACATCCACGACATCCGGTTCCGCCTGCAGGAGAGCCTCGATGGTAGCGGCATGCACGCGCTCCGCATCGAGTTGAGCCTCTGCCTCCTGGTCCTCCTTTAGTATCGCCATGTTGAACCACTGGTCCGCCCGCACCATGGGGGACTCGGACGCCGGCACGAAGTCAACGTCCATCGTCTCATACCCATCGGGGGCCTTCTGCGCCACAACCTCCGCCATGAACATTGGATCGGCTTCCTCCTCCTCGTAGCTTGGCTCTAGAGAACTCGGGGATTGGCCCGCCACAAAGCGAGCTTGGGAACAGAGGTCTGTGGCGCCGACCGCCGCCGCGATTTCTGCGCGGCGCTCAGGCGTCAGCATCTTGTAGTAAGTGATCTTGCAGCGCACCATGGCTTTCCGGCAAACTAGGGGACGCTTGATGACCAGTCAATCGGTTTTGACTGTACATCGCTCTTGTCGCGTTCGCGTTGCAGCCCAGCACACTGGACCCTCCACGTCGCTCACCGAATGGAATGCGCTTCGTCTTGCATTTTCGCTCGCTTGTGGGACCGTAGTTGAGAGCAAACCGACGTCCCTCCCCCTCCCTCGCCCGCGTCATTTATTATACCACCACTCCCTCTGTTTTATGCGGAGTAAATAAAAATAGAGGGAGGTATACTACGGATGAGGATCCCTTGACGTGGCCGAACCCATTGAGTAACTGACATGTGGGGCCTAGCAAGCATGGGGTCCGCCAGTAAGTGACCGAAAGGGAGGGTAAGGCAGGGATACCTACGTCAGAGGATCCACTTCCACTATACTACTTTGACCAAATGTTAGAGTAATAATATATGACATGCAACTTACACAAGTGTTACAGTAATAATATATGACATGCAACTTACACAAAGCATACAGGGTCTAATGCGTTTTTCGAGGCTAACTTTGACCAAATGTTAGAGTAATAATATATGACATGCAACTTACACAAAGCATACGGTCAAATTCATATGTGAAAGGAGTTTTCAATGATATAATTTTCACATTATACATCTCATGTACTATTAATCTTGTCAATAGTCAAATTGGAAACCATCTCGAGTACAAATCTAAGAGTACGTACGAATCTAACAATATTGATTGGCGTTATTGAATGTTGATACCTTTTTGATCAAAGTAGATATACTTTGACTACACATAAAACTTATATGTAAACTAGAAAGGATAGGAGGGAGTATATTGTACGTTCAAAAACAAAACGAACATTGAATACCCTTTATATATGATTTGCGGATGCTATGATCACCGGTTCAAAATTTTGAATCCACCTTAGGTATCACGTGCCTCCACTCATTCCCTCTCGATTTCATCTCGGCGTCCGGAGATCTATTGAAAGAGGACTAGGGTGGGTACATGCGAATGATACTCGGTGGAATGTTCAAATGAGGCATGCGGGAGGATGGACTCAACTGGAGGGCGACATGATCGATGGAGAAGAGGGTTGGAGGGGAATGAGAAATAAGAAAACGCCACATGATTATACTTGAACGGCTCAAATAAACAATAAGTTGTCTCGCTTGGCCTACATAGTGAAAGGCCTAATGCGCAACGCGGAGCACTGACGCTCGAATATGGCCAGGAAAATAGGGAAATAGACATGTGGGGCACACCCGTCGGGACGACGTAGCGCAGACTAGTCCAATGGAGGAGCTGGCCCACAACCTCCTCGCCACTGACAACCGTTCATGTGGGTCGCTGGGGCCAACAACGAGGCGTAGCTCCAGCACCGCCTCTGGACACGGCGAACGCGGTGAGCGACACGCTCATATCATCGCTAGACACGGTCGGTTTCAGTTTGCCGAGGGTGGCGTTAGTGCTGTGGCACGACCAACGGTATGTTTGGTTTGTGCCCAAGGTTGCCCCATCAAAGCATTGGGTAGCCAAAATTTTGGTTGACGTATTGGTTGCCCATGATTTGGCCGACATCGGCAAGAAAAATGAACTTGAGTTGGCTAGAGTTCATTGGCATGCCAAAGAAATGGCAACCATCCAAACAAAGACCAATCTTTGGGTCATGACCAAAATTTTGGTTGAGGTATTAGTTGCCCATGATTTGGCTGACATTGGCAAGAAAAATGAACTAGAGTTGGCTAGAGTTCATTGGCATGCCAAAAAAATGGCAACCATCCAAACAAAGACCAATCTTTTGGTCATGACCAAAATTTTGGCAAGGTGCACTTTGGCCACAATCCAAACACACCCCAACACCCGGCTCGTCGAGGATGCATGGGGCGCCACGACGCGTCCGCGGAGTGGTGTAGCGCGGCCAACTGCATCCTCTGGACCTGAGACCATGCCGGGTCGTCTTGCTTTTCCAATGACATGCGGGGATCGCATGTGAGCAAAGGGCATCTCCAACGTTGCCATGACCGCAGCTGACTACCCTGGCACACCAAAACCCTCGTCCCTCGCGCCATCGCGCGGTGCATTCCCAGTCGGCGCCAGCTGCCCGCATTCATGCCGTCTATTTGTATGTCGTCATTAAGAGGCTCGGTGCCCGCGGAACCAACTCCGGCGACTTAATGACGCACCTGGACGCTTTGCCTCACCAGAATGCGCTACTTAAAGCGGCAACGCCCAGCTAACCTCCACACCATAGCGCATCGTCCTCCTACCTGGAACCACATCCACCATGACCGCAAGCGCGAACGCTCTGCGGGAGAGCTTGTCTTCGGGGATGGAGCTCGAGGTCGCCGCCCTTGCTCAAGTCGCCGCACAAGCGGTGGCCACGCTCGCGGCCGACGATGGGAGCACCGTCAGCCACGCGTCCTACTTGCCGCCGTCCAACGTCCGGCACCGCCGAGGTCGGGGACTCCTCCGAGGATGAGTAGGGCATGGGAGGCGGCAGGGCATGGTGTGCCAACTGGCCCGTCCGTCTCCCATGTTCTACTTTTCCTCGCCGGAGACCGCACCTTCACTTCACGAGTCTTGAACCCCGCCCCCGTACATGGAGATCACAGATGGAGGATGTCGGTAGCCGCCGTAGAATAGGTTTAGGGTCGGGTTTCTTCTATTTTTTTGTCCTATAAAAGTTCGAAATGTAATGAAAATCTGCCGTGTTTGCATTAATCTCGGCCGGTGTATATGAACTTTCACACTAATATACATATTGCAGGAGTACTAGCAAGATGCCCGTGCGTTGCATGAAAGATCAAGATCTTGTGGGAGAAAAGGATGAACGAGGGAAAGCCTTATCTGCAAATGTGGAGAGGAGTGCGGGTAAATTGTCATAGTTTCCTTCCTATCCGTTAGATATAGATCGGATGGCCTATATTGCAGGATCGGACACATCTTTCTACATGTACGGGAACCTACGAAAGGGTTAACATAAATTGCCTCTCTCTCTCCTCCCCTGATTTTCATGGTGGTGGGCCCCTCCCTCCCCCAATCTACAATCAACAGCTCACACGTTTCACATTATGTTAATTACATAACTGGGATTACGTAGGTGTAGCATTACTCATCCTAAAAAACTCAACTAAGCCAACCTCCCAGCATATCGCGCGGGAAAAGACCCGGCCGCGCCGTTTTAGTCGGGATTACCGGATTACTAGTAGTAGTATCGATGGATCGCGCGAAGGAATAGATTTTTTTGAGGGGGTGAAGCACCTAGTTTAAAAGGAAAAATGTGGTACACTCACAACACTCCTGTCGCGGTCGCATCGCACTCCACACACGTTCGGTCCTACACACGGCTCACGCAAGCGGAACGCGCTTCGGCTTGCCTCTTCACTGACACGTGGGACTGCACTTGGAGAAACCGACCATTCGCCAAACTCCCCCCTCCCACCGCGCGAAAATCCTCCCCTCCACACCCAAAAATTCCCCCCAAATATGATTCAACCGCCCTTCGGCCAACTAGCCAGTAATGGCCCTGTTTGGATCATGGGGTTAGAGCTAGTTTGGGTTAGTTGAAGGCTCAATAACCCAAAAGTATCCAAACAGGGAGGGTTAGAGTGGGTTAGTTTCATCTAACCCAACTATCCCGGTGGAGAGGTGCTTATCTGGGTTAGAGTGGGTTAGAAAATAACTCTAACTGTGTTAGAGTATCCAAACAGGGCCAATATTCCCCAACCCCCCTCCCCCACTGTCCCCCTCCACTCCATTCGCTCCGCCAAAGCCGCCCTCCCCGCCGCGCCGATACGTCGGCACCGCGGTTCGGCGATCCTCTCGCTCCCACAATACGCTCTCATACACTGTTGTCCTCTAGCCGCGCCGCCACCTCTGGCTACGTTCTTGTGGAGGCACACGGCGGTGAGCGCCGCCACCGCTGGCGATGTTCGTGTGGAGACGCACGGCGGTCAGCTTCTCCCACGGTACGCGCATTCTAGACTGAGGCCCCATTCATGTCGGTGTAGCGCTAAATGTTAGCTGATAGACGCTGTTAATCTCACTGTTTGCCGAAGTAGTTTACTGTCAATATGCTCTGCTTAAGAAGCTTCCTTGCCCTGTTCTGCACTCAATCAGCTTAGCTGAGATGGCATGCCAAGGCCGATTAGTTGGTAAAATATCCTGCAATATATTTATTGTGACGTAGATTGCCATGGTCTAGTAGCCAATCTGTTAGCTGAAATAGCTCTACACCGTTTTATACTCGATCTTTGTTGTTGCGATGGCCTTCGATAGTTCGATGGCTATGTGCTCGGCCTCATTGACTGCTGAGACAGCCTGCCATAATTTGGCACTCAAATATGTTTGCTGAATTAGCTTTACATATATTTCGTTACTTAGATCTGCTCGTCCAAATATCTTGCCATAGCTTTAGACATCGACCTAGGTATTTTTTTCTGGACTTCATAAAAAAGCGTATATGTTTTTCCTGTAATATCTAGTAGAAGAACTAATTTGTATGTCTAACAATTGGACATGACTTGGATAACTTCTGCTCGAAGATTCTCCGCTGCATATGTCGAGGGGGTTGAAAACTTCATGAACTTTATCAGAGCTGAGTACGGTGGTCCGAAATCAGATGTGCTCTGCCCGTGTAGCAGTTGTATGAATTCAGTTACAAGACCCCAGTCAACTGTGCAAAATCATCTACACTTGTATGGGATGTCGGTCACATATACTAGGTGGGTTCATCATGGTGAAGCTATGAACGTCAATGTTATTGACTACGTGGAAGCAGCAGATCACCATCTTGATCTGCCTGATGCTCAGGTGGAAGAGGAGGAGGAGGTGGTGGTGGCGGAGCCAGTGAGTTTGACCAACATTGAAACAATGCTACGAAATGCTCGTGCATTCCGTGAACTTTCACCTGCAGAAGAAAAATGGTGGGCCCGCATGTTGGAACAATGCAAAGTTGTTGTCACCCTAGGAAATAAGCTGTCAGTATTCTCAGCTATGGTCACCTTTCTTCAGGTGAAGACATCTGAGCGGATGACCAACAAATCATTTGATGCGATGTTGGCTGCTTTCCGCGAATCTTTCCCAGATGCGTCTGAGCTGCCACACACCTACAGTAAAATGAAGAATTTCCTTCGTGCAGTTGGAATTGGATATGATATGATCCATGTTTGTAAGAATAATTGTGTTTTGTTCCGGAAGGATTATGCCAACTTAAGTGAATGCCCAAAATGCAAATCATCAAGATGGAAAGATGGCGATGCTGTGAAGAGGATTCCTCATAATGTTCTGAGACATTTTCCAATTACACTAAGATTGCAGAGGTTGTTTCATGATGCTGAAACAAGAGAGGATGTACTGTGGCATTCTAGGAACCAGGAGTACAGAGATCAGAATGTAATGAGCCATCCATCTCATGGTAGTGAGTGGAAAAGCTTCAATGATAAACACAAAGAGTTTGGTGCTGACCCGAGAAACATTAGACTTGGCTTAGCTTCAGATGGATTTAACCCATTTGGCCACCAGAGCGCCACATATAGCATGTGGCCAGTGCTTGTTATCCCTTACAACATGCCTCCAAATGTCTGCACCAAAGAATAAAACTACATGATGGCCTTGCTCATCCCAGGTCCAAAAATTCCTGGAAAGGATTTTGATTTGTTCATGGAGCCTCTTGTGGAGGAACTTCAACAGCTATGGAAGGGTGTTCTCACTCGAGACCTATATAGCATCCCACCAGCTGATTTCTTTCTGCGCGTTGTTATAATTTGGTGCATCCATGATTATCCGGTTTTGGGCACTATGTCAGGGCGAACGACACATGGTTACAATGCATGTGTAGCGACCAGACCTCAAAAAGTCTGATCTCTGTGCTCCGGTGTCATCCCTGGATCAGTAATGCTGATACCACACAGTACTCGGAGAATTTATAACAGAGTAGCAATCACACACTTATTACATCACGTGTCTCCATAGAGAACTTATTACAATAAATATGGCTTAAGGCCATCTAATAACGATAACAGCGGAAGGCTTGGAATATAAGTGAGTCCATCAACTCCAACAGCATCACTGAGTATAGAACCACGACCTAAAACTCCTTAATCATCGTCTGAAAAGTCTGCAACATTAACGTTGCAGCCCGAAACAGGTCAGCACATAGAATATGCTGGCAATGTAACACATAGAGAGTAATGGAATGAAACAGCTATACTATATGCATATATGGCCGGTGGAAAGCTCTATGGTTACAGTTTTGCATAAAGCCAATTTTTCCCTACTTCAAAGGAATAAATTTAATTACTATCATGGTGGTTGTTAAACATTGAGAATGGTTGACAGCATTCTCAATCCCAATTAAAGTAATCATCATTAAACAAAACCCAACAAAATTAATTTAGAGTAACATGCTGAGATTCACATGATAATCCAGGTACTAGATACTCAAGATGTCCATAACCGGGGACACGGCTAACCATGATTAGTTTATTACACTCTGCAGAGGTTTGCGCACTTTTTCCCACAAGACTCGATCGCCTCCGTTTGGTTTCTCGCACTACATGGTGTTTGAGAAGACGGATGACCGAGACATAGTCTTTCAGAAGCGCTAGCACCTTACGATCGGGTAGACCGTACCACCTACATCCCCTACATCTGCTAGTCTACCACTGTAAGAGTTCGCACGACTTAGTCAACTATGCTAGAGCCCATATAGCTTGTGGCTGCACACGGAAGTTTCTAGTATGAATAGTCTCATGATCCCTTTGAGCCTGGGTGGCGGTCCAAAAGAAAACAGGAAAGTCCTGGAATACCCAGGTGCCTCAATCCACCCAGATGTGTGTTTAAGTTGCCACCTTAGATAACCATTAATTAACAAAACTCACATCTGTCATTGATATCACTCACCCAATCCACGTCTACTAGCATAGCATGGCATAATAAGCAAACGTAGAAGTAACTCCCAAAGGTTTGATAATAACAGGTAATAGGTACTACCTCATCTACTTCCCATCCCACAATTTAATTAGATCCTAACCATGCAATGTGTGAGGGTTGATCTAATGCAATAAAACTGGGTAGTAGAAAAGGTATGATCAAAGTGTTACTTGCCTTGCTGATGATCCGGGAAACCTAGAGATTCGAAGTAACAAGAGGCGCACTCCGGGTATTCTATCACAGACAAACAAACAAGCATACAATAAGTACTCATCTAATGCATAGGTAAAACTCAAATAAGAGATCTAACCAGAAGGTTCAACTTAAGAACTCCGGTTGGCAAAAAGAATCAAATCGAACGAAACAACAAAAGTCAAACGGCGAAAGAAAACAACTTCGTTCTACTAATATGGATCTAGGGCAAATTTTACAGTAGCAAAATCTTGTTTAGGTTGGTTAAACGGATAGAGGGTTTCGAGACGAAACTCTAGGCGCTTGAATCGCCTGATTTCGATAAACGAGCGAAAAGTTATACTAAAACGAAAATCGGATCAGGAATCACGATCAGAAAAATCGCGGATTTAATCCGAGAAAAAGAAAAACGATGAACGCTCGCTAGAATGAACGAACGGACGAACGCTCGCTATTTAAATAAACCAGGAAAACTGATCTATTTAAAAAAACCGAACTTAGAAAAAAACCGACGGAAAAATCCGACGAAAACCGATCTACTTTAAAAAAAACCGATGGCACGGAAGTCGAGGCGCGGCGAACCTCGGCGGCGGCGGGAGCGGCTAGGGTTTCAGGGCTGGGCCGCTGGCTCGGCTGGGCCTCCTCCCCCGGCTTATAAAGCCTCCCCGGGCCGGTGTCCAGGTCGGACACGGCCCGTAGGTCGGTTCACTTTTTTTTAAATAATTACGCCCGGCAAAAAAATAAAAATAAATACTAAACAGACTCCAAAAATTCCGAAATAAATTTTCACGGGCTTCTAAAATCAAGCCTCACAAGGTGAACATTTATTTGGGACCTAAATGCAATTTTGAAAAACGCACATTTTTCCTAAATTCAAATAAAACACCGAAAAACTCCGAAACAAAATCTTATTTGATTTTATTATTAAATCCTCAATATTTCTTTATTTTGGGAAAGTCATTTTATTCCCTCTCTCATATTTTTGTAATAGAAATAATTGATGATAAAATAAATAAAATCAAATGATCCTATTCTCAAAAGTTGAGAAAACTCAAATATGAAAATAACGAAATCCCCAACTCTCTCCGTGGGTCCTTGAGTTGCGTAGAATTTCTAGGATCAACCAAAATGCAAAATAAAATATGATATGCAATGATGATCTAATGTATAACATTCCAAATTGAAAATTTGGGATGTTACAAACCTACCCCCCTTAAGATGAATCTCGCCCTCGAGATTCGGGTTGGCTAGAAAATAGGTGAGGGTGGTCCTTGAACAAATCTTCCTCTCGTTCACAGGTGGCTTCATCCTCCGTGTGGTGGCTCCACTGAACTTTGCAAAACTTGATAACCTTGCTGCGAGTGACTCGGCTGGCAAACTCGAGAATCTTAATTGGTTTCTCCTCATAGGTCAAATCGTTATCCAACTGAATTGTTTCCAATGGCACTGTGTCTCTCAAGGGTATGTCAGCCATCTCCGCGTGGCATTTCTTTAACTTAGAAACGTGGAACACATCATGAACTCCTGACAATCCTTCAGGCAATTCCAACTTGTAGGCTACTTCTCCCATACGCTCCAAAACTCGATATGGTCCTACAAATCGTGGTGCTAACTTCCCTTTAACTCCAAAACGATTTGTTCCCCGAAGTGGAGATACTCGAAGATAAGCTCTATCTCCAACTTCGTAAACTGTCTCCTTGCGTTTAGAATCTGCATAACTTTTCTGTCTGGACTGGGCTATCTTGAGCCTATCGCGAATCAACTTCACCTTCTGTTCAGACTCTTTAATCAAGTCAGGTCCAAACAACTGGCGGTCTCCAACTTCGTCCCATGACAACAGTGTCCTGCACCTCCTTCCATACAAGGCTTCGAAAGGGGCCATCTTTAAACTGGTTTGATAACTGTTGTTGTAAGAGAACTCTGCATATGGCAAATTATCATCCCAACTAGATCTGTAATCTAGCGCACAAGCTCTCAGCATATCCTCCAAAATCTGATTGACTCTCTCGGTCTGTCCATCTGTCTGTGGATGAAAAGTTGTAATGAATTCTAGCCTGGTACCCAAAGTTTTGTGCAACTCCTTCCAGAACTTTGAGGTAAACTGGGTTCCTCTATCTGATACGATACTCCTAGGAACTCCATGCAAACATACGATCCTGGTCATGTATATCTTTGCCAACTTAACACTGGTGTAAGTGGTCTTTACCGGGATAAAATGAGCTACCTTTGTCAATCGATCAACTACAACCCAAATCGAGTCATAGCCTGAACGAGTCATGGGCAATCCCGTGATAAAATCCATGCCTAGCTTATCCCACTTCCATTTGGGTATCGGCAATGGTTGTAACAATCCTGCTGGCTTCTGATGATCTGCCTTTACTCTCTGACATACATCACAAACTGCTACATACTCTGCAATATCCTTCTTCATTCCGGTCCACCAGGAAATATCCTTCAAATCCAAATACATCTTGGTATTTCCTGGGTGAATTGAATACGGTGAGTCGTGTGCCTCTTGCAAAATCAACTTCCTGATCTCCGGGTCATTGGGCACGTAAACGCGGTCTTCAAACCATAGGGTATCGTGTTCATCCTCACGAAATCCTTTAGCTTTTCCTTTGCTCAATTTCTCCTTAATAGCGGCAATCTCTTTGTCGGTCTTTTGAGATTCTCTGATTCTATCCATCAAAGTTGACTGAATCTCCAATGCTGCTATATGGCCTCTCGGAACTATTTCCAAACATAGTTCACGTAGATTTTCTGCTAATTCCTTGGGTATTTCTCCCGTCATTAACGTATTGACATGGCTCTTACGGCTTAATGCGTCAGCTACTACATTAGCCTTTCCGGGACGATAATGTAATCTCATATCATAATCCTTGATGAGTTCCAACCATCTCCTTTGTCTGAGATTCAACTCCTTCTGTGTGAAAATGTACTTCAAACTCTTATGATCCGTGTACACCTCACAATGGTTTCCAATGAGGAAATGCCTCCATGTTTTTAAAGCATGCACTATGGCTGCTAACTCCAAATCATGTGTGGCATAATTTAACTCATGAGTCTTCAGTTGTCTTGAGGCATATGAAACAACTCTCCCTTCCTGCATAAGCACTGCTCCAAGTCCTCGACGTGAAGCGTCGCAATACACCTCATAATCTTTGGTCTGGTCTGGCAAAATCAACACTGGTGAGGTAACCAAACGTTTCTTCAACTCCTGGAAACTAGCCTCACATTCCTCCATCCATATGAACTTGGTATGTTTCTTTAATAACTCCGTCATAGGCTTCGCAATCTTTGAGAAATTCTCAATAAGTCTTCAATAGTATCCTGCGAGTCCAAGAAAACTCCGGATCTCTCGAACTGTGGTTGGTGCTTCCCATTTAGTCACGGTATCAACTTTAGTGGGATCAACTGCTATTCCTTCTCCGGATATAACGTGTCCGAGAAATCCTACTTCCTTCAACCAAAACTCACATTTGCTGAACTTGGCATATAATTGATGTTCTCTGAGCTTTCCAAGTACCAAACACAAATGTTCCTTATGCTCCTCTTCATTCTTCGAATAAACCAGGATATCATCAATGAACACTACGACGAACTTATCCAAAAACTCCATAAACACTTTGTTCATCATGTTCATAAAATAGGCAGGTGCGTTAGTCAGACCAAATGACATAACGGTATACTCGTACAGCCCATACCTGGTGGTAAAAGTTGTCTTTGGAATATCCTGTTCTCGAATCTTCAACTGGTGGTATCCTGATCGCAGATCGATCTTGGAAAATACCTTAGCTCCTTGCAATCAATCAAACAGATCATTAATCATTGGTAGTGGGTACTTGTTCTTGATCGTTACTTCGTTCAATCCTCGATAATAAACAACCATCCTTAACGATCCATCCTTCTTCTCTGCTAGAAGTACTGGCGATCCCCAAGGCGAAGAACTTGGGCGGATATATCCCTTGTCTAATAACTCCTTAATCTGCTTCTTAATTTCCACCAAATCCTTTGTTGGCATCCTATATGGTCTCTTTGATATTGGCCCTATGCCTGGCAATAGCTCAATCAAAAACTCGATATCTCTATCCGGTGGCATTCCTGGCAACTCCTCTGGAAATACTTCAGGGAAATCCCTTACCACTGGTACTTCCTCCTGCACAACTCCTGTTAAGCAATTTACTTGAGTCCTCTTTGGCACATGCCGGGATACATACTTGATCCTTCTCCCTTCTGGGGTGGTAAGCAAAATTGACTTACTAGCACATTCAATATTCCCTTCATACTTTGATAACCAATCCATGCCTAATATCACATCCAATCCTTGGGATTCCAATACTATTAGGTCTGAGGGAAAAACATAGTTACCAATCCTTAATGGTAACCGATCACACCATAGACTAGCCACATATTCTTCTCCAGGCGAGGTTACTAACATGGGTGACATAAGGGCTTGGGTTGGTAGGTTAACTTATCCACAAATCCCCTTGAGATCTATGAATGCGATGCACCAGTATCAAAAAGAACGAGTGCAGTAAATGACTTAACCAAAAACTTACCTATTACTGCATCGGGCTGAGCTTCAACCTCCTCCACGCTAACGTGGTTCACCTGTCCCCTGTTGAAAGGGTTCGGTTTCTTCCCAGAGCTTCCATTGCCATTTCCATTTTGTATTCCAGGACATTCATTGGCATAATGTCCGGTCTTTGAACACTTAAAGCAAGTGACTTGGCTCAGGTCCTTCTTGGATGGGGTTGATGGGTTGGTGCGATTCTGGCCGTTGCTTCCTCCATTCCCATTTCCATTCCTGGTGCCATTGTGATTGTGCGAGCTACCTCCTCCATGGGTATGCTGAAAATGTCCTCCCGATCTAGGGCTAAAACATGGCTTCTGCTGAGCTCCAGAACTGTACTTTCCTTGTCCATACTTCCCCTTGCGACTCTCAATTTGCTGCTGCTTCCCTTCAATCATAAGAGCACGATCTACCAACTCCTGGTAGTTGTTGAAGGTTGCTACCATCAACTGCATGCTCAACTCATCATTCACTCCTTCCAGAAACTTCTCCTGCTTAGCTGCATCCGTAGCAACGTCATCTGGGGCATAACGTGCTAATTTACTAAAGTCCTTCACATACTGGCCAACTGTCCGTCCTCCTTGGCGCAAGTTGCGAAACTCACGCTTCTTCATGGCCATAGCTCCTCCTGAAACATGTGCAGTTAGAAAAGCCTGCTGAAACTGGTCCCATGTGACAGTGTCGACTGGGAAAGTGGCTGTGAAATTCTCCCACCATGATGCTGCGGGTCCTTCTAACTAATGTGCGGCAAACTTCACCTTCTCCGCATCTGTGCATTCTGCTGTGGTCAACTCCCTAGCTGTCTTGCATAGCCAATCATCTGCTACTATCGGCTCGGTGCTACTGGAAAACACTGGCGGATTCAGCCTAAGAAAACGGGCTAAGTGATCAACAGGTGGTGGTGGTGGTTGGTTGTTGTTGTTGTTCCCCTGATTCTGATTCTGGATTAGCAACTGCATCAATGTGTTCTGCTGCTGGATCGACTGAGTGAGCTCCGGTGGAAAGGCAAATCCGGGGTCATGTCTCGGAGGCATCTGAGGGTTTAGAAAAGATGAGATGTAAGAATAGAGGGGGTCTAAAGAGAAAACACTACCCATATTCACATGAGGCAAAAGCAAACAATTCACTTCATTCAATCAAACAAGGGCATACAATCGATCTAACTATCGCAAAAGTGCTCGGACTACTATATTTACATGGTGGACTACTACTACTGATGAGGTGGTCTACTAGAAATATTCTTCGATTGTAGACTCCATGATATCTGCTCCAGCTTCATCAACATAATCATCATTGCTACTATCTTGTTCCGAGTCGATGCCGTCGATGATGATGTAGTCTTCCGGGCTAATCTCCTTGGGTTCTTCGTCTTCATCTACTGGTGTAGGGACTCCCATAAATATTCCAATCTTCTTGATCAGGTCGTCATTCTTCTCCACCAATACTTCAATTTCCTCCTCATAATCTTCACGTGTAGCCTTGAGTTCTTCCTCCAGTTCCTTGATTCTAGTCTTAGCCTTCTTCAGATCTATCATGTCGGTGCACATCTGGTTCTCCTATCGTCGAATGTGCTGGTTTAGCTCCTGGATAAAAGCTGCAATTGATCTATCCTTCCTAGTGCTGATCATCTCCCAGTGTTCATCTCGACGCCCACAAATCTGGTAGATAGTATCCTTGAGATCCTTACGGTAGACTTCTCCAATGCGTCCCATGGCGATGTGAGCTGCCATGCTCTGTCCTAGACTCCAAGTTGGTGCATTGAAAGAAAACTCTATGGGTTCAGTGACTGGCATGAACGTCCTTCCTAGAACTTGAACTTGAATCATCCAGCTCTCTTCTTCAGGTAAAGTGGCGTTGTAGGTTCTGGTGAAGCTTGGTACTCCTATGTTCAAGTATCTAGTGACTTCCTTCAAGTGACGTCCAAAGGGTGTATCTTCATCCGGTTGCGTGAACTTGTTCCTTGCATCCGCCATCCTAAAAGAGTAGAAAAGATGAGGAGTCAGAAGAGAAGAGAGTGAATAGTGATCTAGGTCTTTTAGCTTAGTGGTCGTGTCCTACAGTCAGCGTGGGCTCTGATACCATCTCTGTAGCGACCAGACCTCAAACAGTCTGATCTCTGTGCTCCGGTGTCATCCCTGGATCAGTAATGCTGACACCACACAGTCCTCAGAGGATTTATAATAGAGTAGCAATCACACACTTATTACATCGCATGTCTCCATAGAGAACATATTACAATAAATATGTCTTAAGGCCATCTAATAACGATAACAGCTGAAGGCTTGGAAGATAAGTGAGTCCATCAACTCCAACGGCATCACTGAGTATAGAACCACGACCTAAAACTCCTTAATCATCGTCTGAAAAGTCTGCAACATTAACGTTGCAGCCCGAAACGGGTCAGCACATAGAATATGCTGGCAATGTAACACATAGAGAGTAATGGAATGAAACAGCTATACTATATGCATATATGGCTGGTGGAAAGCTCTATGGTTACAGTTTTGCGTAAAGCCAATTTTTCCCTACTTCAAAGGAATAAATTTAATTACTATCATGGTGGTTGTTAAACATTGAGAATGGTTGACAGCATTCTCAATCCCAATTAAAGTAATCATCATTAAACAAAACCCAACAAAATTAATTTAGAGTAACATGTTGAGATTCACATGATAATCCAGGTACTAGATACTCAAGATGTCCATAACCGGGGACACGGCTAACCATGATTAGTTTATTACACTCTGCAGAGGTTTGCGCACTTTTCCCCACAAGACTCGATCGCCTCCATTTGGTTTCTCGCACTACATGGTGTTTGAGAAGACGGATGACCGAGACATAGTCTTTCAGAAGCAATAGCACCTTACGATCGGGTAGACCGTACCACCTACATCCCCTACATCTGCTAGTCTACCACTGTAAGAGTTTGCATGACTTAGTCAACTATGCTAGAGCCCATAATAGCTTGTGGCTGCACACGGAAGTTTCTAGTATGAATTGTCTCATGATTCCTTTGAGCCTGGGTGGCGGTCCAAAAGAAAACAGGCAAGTCCTGGAATACCCAGGTGCCTCAATCCACCCAGATGTGTGTTTAAGTTGCCACCTTAGATAACCATTAATTAACAAAACTCACATCTGTCATTGATATCACTCACCCAATCCACGTCTACTAGCATAGCATGGCATAATAAGCAAACGTAGAAGTAACTCCCAAAGGTTTGATAATAACAGGTAATAGGTACTACCTCATCTACTTCCCATCCCACAATTTAATTAGATCCTAACCATGCAATGTGTGAGGGTTGATCTAATGCAATAAAACTGGGTAGTAAAAAAGGTATGATCAAAGTGTTACTTGCCTTGCTGATGATCCGGGAAACCTAGAGATTCAAAGTAACAAGCGGCGCACTCCGGGTATTCTATCACAGACAAACAAAAAAGCATACAATAAGTACTCATCTAATGCACAGGTAAAACTCAAATAAGAGATCTAACCAGAAGGTTCAACTTAAGAACTCCGGTTGGCAAAAAGAATCAAATCGAACGAAACAACGAAAGTCAAACGGCGAAAGAAAACAACTTCGTTCTACTAATCTGGATCTAGGGCAAATTTTACAGTATAAAAATCTTGTTTAAGTTGGTTAAACAGATAGAAGGTTTCGAGACGAAACTCTAGGCGCTTGAATCGCCTGATTCCGATAAACGAGCGAAAAGTTATACTAAAACGAAAATCGTATCAGGAATTGCGATCAGAAAAATCGCGGATTTAATCCAAGAAAAAGAAAAACGATGAACGCTCGCTAGAACGAACGAACAGACGAACGCTCGCTATTTAAATAAACCGGGAAAACCAATCTATTTAAAAAACCGAATCTAGAAAAAAACCGACGGACAAATCCAACGAAAACCGATCTACTTTTTTTATGGCACGGAAGTCGAGGTGCGGCGAACCTCGGCGGCGGCGGGAGCGGCTAGGGTTTCGGGGCTGGGGCGCTGGCTCGGCTGGGCCTCCTCCCCCGGCTTATAAAGCCTCCCCGGGCCGGTGTCCAGGTCGGACACGGCCCGTGGGTCGGTTCACCTTTTGTTTTAAATAATTACGCTTGGAAAAAAATAAAAAGAAATACTAAACGGACTCCAAAAATTCCGAAATAAATTTTTACGGGCTTCTAAAATCAAGCCTCACAAGGTGAACATTTATTTGGGACCTAAATGCAATTTTGAAAAACGCACATTTTTCCTAAATTCAAATAAAACACCGAAAATCTCCGAAATAAAATCTTATTTGATTTTATTATTAAATCCTCAATATTTCTTTATTTTGGGAAAGTCATTTTATTACCTCTCTCATATTTTTGTAATAGAAATAATTGATGATAAAATAAATAAAATCAAATGATCCTATTCTCAAAATTTGAGAAAACTCAAATATGAAAATAACGAAATCCCCAACTCTCTCCGTGGGTCCTTGAGGTTCGTAGAATTTCTAGGATAAACCAAAGTGCAAAATAAAATATGATATGCAATGATGATCTAATGTATAACATTCCAAATTGAAAATTTGGGATGTTACAGCATGTGTTCACTGTGACAGGAATCCGCTGTCATACGCAATACTTAGCAAGATCTGTTACATTGGACACCGCCGTTTCCTTACCAAGGACAAGCCGCATCCTATAAAATACCGAAGACATGTGTTCAATGCAAAGCATGAAAACCGTGATGCGCCAAAGAGGCTCACCGCCGATGAGTTGCAACTGGAATTAGAGAAGGTCAGGCATATTACACCAGGAAACCATCCTGGTAATGGTAGCGGGAAAAGGAAGTTTGGCAGGGTAGGAGAGAGATTAGTGTTTACCCGCAGGTCCACTTTGTGGGACTTGGAGTATTGGAAAGATTTGGATGTAAGGCATAATCTTGATGTGATGCACATCGAGAAAAATATATGTGACAACATTATCGGCACACTTCTTAATATTGAAGGCAAGACGAAAGATACCTTAAAATCTAGGATTGATTTGACACACCTTGGTATCAGAAAGGATTTGCAGGTGCAAGATGAAGGTAAACCACGGGATATGGCACCAGCTGTGTACGTCTTGGACAAGGTAAAAAGAAAAGAATTCTGCGAGGTCCTGTCACGTGTGAGATTCCCACATGGATTTGCTTCCAACCCTGAAAGGAGAGTCAGTGCAGATGGAAACAAGGTACAAGGGTTGAAAACTCATGACTGCCACGTCCTACTTCAAAGGGTTTTACCTGTTATCCTTAGAGGATTGGGCCGCCCTAACTTATACAGAGCAGTTGTAGAGTTGGGACAATTCATCAGGGAACTCTGCAGTAGGAATATCAGGATAGATGCTTTGGAGCGTCTTAGAGACAAGATACCAACTATCCTATGCGACCTTGAGAAGATATATCCTCCAGCCTTCTTTGATGTGATGGTGCATTTGGCTGTTCATCTACCTGATGAGGCACTACTTAGAGGTCCAGTGCAGTATGGCTTGATGTACCCTATTGAAAGGCGGCTAGGCACTTTCCAGGGCTATGTTAGGAACAGAGCTAGACCCGAGGGTTCCATTGCAGAGGCCTACATAGCTACATAAGCGTTGACATTCTGCTCAAAATACATTGAAACAGCTGATCAGCTTAACAAAGAGGTGGGTGAAGACAATCCCGGGCTCAATGTTTTCGATTATTCTGTTCGAGTTACAGGGAAGAGTCGACAAGAAGACAAACCTAAAGATTTGGACAAAATGGTTTGGTATGTGTTGAATAACTGTCCTGAGATACTACCTTATATCAAGTAAGTGCAGTACTACAGCTTATACATCGTAATCTACTAAACTTGCAACACATTCTTATATATTTAGTTGTTTGACGCGATCACTATGTTGTGCAGCATCTACAAAGAGGAGTTACTACCACAAAATCCAAGAAACATTGACAAACTGGTTATGGCAGGATTTGCGAAATGGTTCAAGAACCATGTAAGCTTTTGAAGTGCACTGTCAGGTTTTTTAATATATTGAGTACATAAGATGATCAGCTTGTGTATTTTCTAACCATAGGTTAAGAAGATGCGGGAGGATGGGCAGGCAGTTGATGATGCCCTTTACTCACTAGCAATGGGTCCTGATACTCGGGTAAGACATTATGAATCTTGCATTGTTGGAGATGTGCGCTACAACACCCTTGCACGAGACGAAGGCATGAAGACACAAAACAGTGCCATCATGAGCACGGATACATATGACAAAGAGACAACTGAAATGTATGCTAACATAACAGACATTATTCAGTTGCAGTATATCAGTTTCGAGGATCATCGGTCTGTGGTTCTGTTGTGCTGTCGTTGGTATAACCTGTTTTCCAGGATCGCAAAACCCAGAGTTGATGATTATTTCAAATCCATCAATGTCAAGGCGGTGTACCAGACCAACGAGCCTTTTATTTTGGCAAATCAAGAAACACAGATATTTTTCTTGGAAGACACATTTGCACATAGCGATGACTGGAGAGTATTGCAAAGGTTTGAGCAGAGGAATTCGTTTAATGAAGTTGCACAACAAGATGGTGCTTACACTGCTCCTGATGTACAAGATAACACAGGTGTTCCTAATATCTTTGAGAACCATCACGTCAATGACGTCGGCGAAAAGATTGCCTGTCGTGCTATGGACATACAAGAGTTGATCAAGAAGAAGCTAACGTTCGAGGATGTTGAGGACGAATAAGAAGATGACACCGTGGGAAATTATGATTCAGACTGATACACATGGCGAAGATGTTGACGCTGCTATTGCGGATGATGATTACATTGCTTTGTCGTATTTTCCTGTCAGAAGACGTTTTTTTATCTACTATGTGAAATTGTGTTTGCTATGACAACTGAAACCTGATGAACATGTTGTTTAGTATTTTGTTGTGAGAACATCACTTGTTATGTATGCTGATTTGTGTTTGGTGATTGTATGACAACTAAAACATGATGACATTGTTGTTTAGTTGTACTCATATTTGGCTGTGAAACTTGAATTTGATGACATAGTTTGCTGTTGGACTGCAATTTGCTCGATGTCTTCGAATGAGAACAAAGCTGACCCGACAGGGCCTCTGCTATTTAATTATTTATATGAGCAAAAGGGGATACCCCCTGATTTCCGTTAATAGAAATCATTAGATGTTCACAACACTATGCCCAGCCTACTACACAGGTTTCATTCATTACTAGTTTCAGCAAAGTGCTCATGTCGTAGCCACTGAATACATCATGAGTGCTACATACACTGCAAATAAAGAGACAATCATCCTAAAGAGCACATCGATTTTTCCCATTATCTTCACAAGCTCTTTCATCTCCTCATTGCTATCAAGGCTGTTCAGCAGCTGTTGCTTGGCCATGATCAGAGGAACTGTATCTTTAAGCTTCTTCTCTGCATCTTCCTCTTCTGCCGTTCCGTCAGTTACTTGTCCAACACCCCAACCTGCTGGTATTGGGATTCCTCGGCTAAGCAAATAATCAGCGTAGTTGCATTCCCCCACATCAGCAACTTCCCAGAAATACAAATCACACGAATCTTCCCTTTTCTACATGAATCAACTTGGTAGATCATCAACCAAACTATTAAAAAATTAGCAACTGAAAGCAGTAGAAGAACACTTAAACATATTATTACCCCATGATTCGGGCATTTGTAGAAGACTCAGCCAGGGTTGCGGATTGTGGTTGAGACGCGACGGATGACTCTGCGTGATTTGCAGCAGTGGCATCACACAAACGGCAGCGGGTTGCGATGAGCAATCGGCTGCGGTGCGCGTGCCGGCGAGGGTGTGATGAGACCCATAGGCGATGGTACGGGTTGCGACTTGGCGCATATCTGGTTGTTGCCTGCTGAAGAGCAGGTGGACGAGTAGCCAGCGGACATGGTTGTCGTGGCCAGAGCTTCTGATGCTAGGCAGAGTAAGTAGAGAAGAGGAGAAGCGAACATTGGATATGTCAGTTTCATTACTTGCAGAGTAACATAGCACCATATATAGTCATAGTCTAGGTCTGGATTCGAACCAGCTATAGGAGCACGTCTTTATTTTTTCTAAAACTCGGCAACGTATCATTACTGGTACACTAGCTTGTTCTGTACGCCTTACCAAGTCTTTGATTTTCTTTCCCTTTTTTGCGAGGAAGGAAGGAGGACAAAATTGAGAGTTCCTGGGACTCGAACCCAAGACCTCTCGGTTGAAAACCAAGGGTGCTAGTCACTTATGTGGCGAATGTTCCCTGTGAGGAGGACGGCAGACGAACGCATTTTCCTCGCGGTTTTCTTCCTATATATAAAAAAGTATGCTACTTGGTGTCCACTTAGTCAACAAAACGATTGTGCCAACCTTGACCATTGGATTGACATTCAACGTCTGTCGCGTTTCTTCAGTCTCTTCTTCCTCGAGCCGCCAAAGCCAAATCAGCGTCGGCGGGACCGCTTGCTCCCGCCTCCCACGGCTGGCTGTGATCTGCCCCGGCTCCTGTTCGTTCCCGTCCGAGGCCTCACCATCGTCCTCCGCCTTGGTTCTCTCACCGCGGCGCCGCCCTCCGGTGTTGTCAACATGGTCAACAACCGAGAGGAATAAGGAGATGACTGTACATGGTGAGGATGACGGTAGGGACCCAGCAGCGCGCGCAGTAATTTTGTTTTTTTGGGACGGAGAAGGGTATCAACTGGGTTGTGCGGGACCCGTGGCCCGTCTAGCCCAGGCTTTTATTTCATATGTTTAGCACATGGCCAGCCCAGTTTGTTTTTTCCTTTCTGAAAATTGCTAGCCAGCTATTTTGTTTTTTGCAGAATAACCAACGTAGGCCTACTTGCTTTTCTACGCCCTGCTGGGCCAGAAATCATTCAAGACGAGGAGGGATGCATTTTGCCCAGAAAATGGGCTATAAGTAATAAGAAATGGGCTATAAGTAATAAGAAATGTGCTATAAAATGAAAAAATACAGCAAACAGACAATTAGTTCCAAAATACTGTTTTCTTTCGGATTTTGATATTTTAAATTTCATTGTTTTTGTGCGGGTAAAATTTCATTGAATTTAAATTAAGGTATATTTAGATTTAAAATTAATTTGAATCTGGCTAGAAATTTCGGGCTGTATGCTGTTTGGGACAGATTTGGAGGCTGACTTGTGGGTCTACTAGGTTGACGTGTACTTTGGCTTTGTCAACTTAGTCCACAAACGATTCTAGCAGCAGTGACCGTGGGATGTTAATCCAACGGCTGTACTACTTCTTCAATATCTGATCTTCTTGCTCCAGCCACCCAAACCAGCTCCGGTGGGACTGCCTGCTCCCGCCTCCCATGGCCGGCTGTGCTGCCGCACAGGCGGCACCGCCCCACCCTAATTCATTGCTGGCCAGGCCATTCCTCTACTCACCCACACCTCCTGTTATTTTCCGGCAACGGCAGCCGGACCAGTAAACCCTCGTACTCACCACCGCGTGGGCAACAATTGCTGAGTCTTCCCCGGCTCCATGTCGTTCCCTTCCTAGGCCTCGCCGTCGTCCACCGCCATGGTGCTCTCGGCGCGGCCTGGTTAACTTGGTCAACGAACGACATCCATCGGCCGTGGACTGTACGCGCAAAATAATGATTCCTCCACCTGACAGCTGGGACCCACCGGAAGGGCCTTTGTATTTTGCGAAAAAAAACGTTCCCCCCGCTGACATGTCGGACCCACCAGCTATATCTTCGCACACAAGGAAGTGCCTCCTTATTACGCACAAAAAATGAATACCCCTGCTAGCTGGGACCCACCATAGTGGGAGGATGACTTGTGGGCCAACAAAGTTGACGGGGATGGAGGGCTTTGTCAACTTAGTCAATATGAACGATTCTAGCTCAAGTGACCATATGATGTCCATCCAACGGCCATAGTGCTTCTTCAACCTCTGGTCTTCTTGCTCCAGCCGCCCAAAGCAGCGCCGGTCGTGCCGCATGCTCCTGCCTCCCGTGGCCGGCTGTGCTGCCGCAGAGGCCTCATCGCCCCCTACTATTCCCACCATTGGCCAGGCCCTGCAGCGACGGCAGCCACACACCGCAGCCGAACCAGTGAACCATCGTACTCCTCTCCGCGGGTTTCCACTGCCGCGTCTTCCTCGGCTCCGCACCGTCCCCTTCCTAGGCCTCGCCGTCGTCCACCGCCGTGGTGCTCTCCGCACGGCGTGGTCAACGTGGTCAAGGAACGACTTCCATTGGAATAGTACTGTACGTGGAGAGGCTGACAGCTGGGTCCATGGCCACAGCCCAGTTTTTTTGTGATTTGCCAAGTAAGTTGCTTTGTCAGGCCTGTTGGGCTGCAAATCTTTCAAGACGAGGAGAGCTTTCATTCGGCTGGCCGAGAAAATGGCCCATCAGTAATGAGAAATGGGCTGTACATTTTTAAAACACATCAAACCGGCAATTAGTTTCATATATCTTTTTTTCATTTCAAGATTTTAAATTATATTAATTTTTATGCGTGGAGAATTTGTTGGATTTTATATTGATATAGATTTATTTTTTAAATCAGTTTGAATGTGAGTCGAAATTTTGGGATTAAAAACAGTTCGAACCGCACCGAAATATGCAAAATTTTGTATAATTTTTTAACCGTGGCCACAATTTGGGATGTAATGCTAACAAAAAGAATATGGGCTCCAAAAAACCTTAAGAATTAGCAAATGGGCTGGAAATTATTAGAAATAATGGCAGATGGGTTGTATGCTGTTTTCCACAGATTTGAGGCTTTCCTAAAAAAAGGTTGACGCACAAGCAGTGACTGTTGGATGTCCATCCAACGGCCGTCGTGCTTCTTCAATCTCTGCTCTTCCTACTCCAGCCGCTCAAACAAGCGCCGGCGGGACTGCCTGCTCCCTCCTCCCCGCGGCCGGCTGTGCTGCCGCGCAGGCCTCACCGCCCCACCGTACTCCCATCGCTGGCCTACCCATCCCTCTACTCACCCACACCTGCTGTTATTCTCCGGCGACGGCAGATAGGGGTGGACTAATGAGCAGCTCGGCTCGTTAAGCTCTTACTCGTTAAGCTCGTGCTCGTTAAGGCTCGGCTCGTTAAGCTCGTTAAGATTAACGAGCAGAAAACCCTGCTCGGCTCGGCTCGTTTGAAGCTTGTTAAGCTCATGAGCGCTCGTTAACAGATTATAATGTTTTACCATATACAGGATGAATGTGTAGGTGTAGTTTTCAAGACGAAATATGATGACTATAAAAAGAAATGCAGTAGTTTGTTGTCTCATAGGTCGATTAGATTGAATAGATGGGCTGAGGTGTTATAAAAGTTTGTCACGTAAAATGAAAATATGTGTTGTGTTGTTACTAACAAGCTTAACGAGCTACTCGTGAAACTTGTTAGCTCGCTCGTTAAGCTCATTAAGCTTAACGAGCTGAAATCAATGATTGGCTCTGTTCATTAAGAAGCGAGCTACGAACTTAACGAGCTGAACTATCGAGCGCTCATTAAGCTCGCGAGTTACGAGCTTTTGGTCCAGCCCTAACGGCAGACGAACCAGTAAACCCTTGTACAGTCATACTCCCCTCCACGTGGGAAACAACTGCCGAGTCTTCCCTGCCTCCGTGTTGTTCCCTTCCTAGGCCTCGCCGTCGTCCACCGCCCTGGTGCTTTCGGCGCGGCCTGGTCAACGTGGTCAACCACCGACATGCATCTGAAGTGGACTTTATGTGGAGAGGCCGACAGCTGGGTCCACGGCCACACGCAAGGAAATGCCTCCTTATTACGCGTAAAATAATGATTACTCCACCTGACATCATTGACCCACCGAAAGGGCCTCTGTATTTCGCGAAAAAATGTTACCGCCGCTGACAGCTCGGACCCACCAGCTTTATCTTCGCATGCAAGGAAGTGCCTCCTTATTACGCAGAAAAATGAATACTCCCCCTGTTAGCTGGGACCCAGTATAGTGGCAGGCTGACTTGTGGGCCTACTAAGTTGACGGGGACGGAGGGCTTTGTCAACTTAGTCAATATGCACGATTCTAGCTCGAGTGACCGTGCGATGTCCATCCAACGGCTGTAGTGCTTCTTCAACCTCTGGTCTTCTTCCTCCAGCCTCCCAAACCAGCACCGGTCGTGCCTCGTGCTCCTGCCTCCCGTGGCCGGCTACGATGCGGCGGTGGCCTCACCGCACCCTACTACTCCCACCGCTGGCCAGGCCATCCCTCTACTCACCCACACCCCCTATTACTCTGCGGCGACGGCAGCCTCACACCGCAGCGAACCAGTGCCCTCGTACTCCTCTACGCATGGGCATCCACTGCCGCGTCTTCCCTGGCTCTGCGTCGTCCCCTTCCTAGGCCTCGCCGTCGTCCACCTCCTTGGTGCTCTCGGCACGGCATGGTCAACGTGGTCAAGGAACGGCTTCCATCGGACGTGGACTGTACGTGGAGAGGCTGGCAGCTGGGTCCACGGCCGCAGCAAGGAAGTGCCTCCTTATTACGTGCAAAATAATTATTCCTCCACCTGACAGCGGGGACCCACCGGACGGGCCACCGTATTTCGCCCCCCTGACTGCTGGGACCTACCAGCTACATCTTCGCATGCAAGGAAGTGCCTGACAGTCGGGACCCACCTGGTCGAAGCGTACGTAGCATTGTCATTCTGGTCGCGAACGTGTATGTACATATATACTGGTGGATGTAGAGGTGCGCACGTATCGTAGTAGAGGCGGCCAGGGTGCAAGAAAGAAAATACGGCCATGTATGTGTACATACGGGCGGGGTCTCGAACGCCTACTCGCGCATACGTACGGCGAGGGCTTGTTGACATGGCTAGGTCGGAACAGAGAAACATCATCGTCGTCGTGTTCATGGGGAGGCAACTGAATGCGTCGTGTTCATGGGGAGGCAACAGAACATGTGGGAGCCAACCGGCTGGGTTGGAACGGAATGCGTTGTCGTGTTCATCGGGAGGGCTTGGACGAAACAGGCGATGGAAACGAGGCCTGGCGTACCGCACAACGGAGGAAACGGACCTCCTAGATTCGGAACGGGGTCCTGTTGATCGGGAGGGGTCTGGCGTACCGCAAAATGGAGGAAACGGACCTCCTACGGTCGAAACGGGGGTCCTGTTGATCGGGAGGGGTGTGGCGTACCGCAAAACGGACGAAACGGACTTGTGTCGGAGCGCTACGGTCGAAACGGGGGTCCTGTTCATCGGGAGGGGTGTGGCGTACCGCAAAACAGGACTCCACGGGACACTGTTCATCTCCACCGTCGACCCCCTCCAGCCTCCACGAGCTACTGTTCATCCACCGTCGACCTCCTCCAGCCTCCACCTGCGACTGTTCATCCACGGGCTCCTGTTCATCCAGCCTCCACCGCACGCTACTCCACCGGCTACTGTTCAACCAGCCTTCTCCACGGGCTCCTGTTCAACCACCCCTCCACGGGCTACTGTTCATCCTTCCCTCCACGGGGTGGTCCTTTTCATCCTGCCCTCCACGGGGTGGTCCTGTTCATCCTGCCCTCCATGGGGTCCTGTTCATCAAGCCCCAACTGGCTCGATCGATCGGGGTCCTGTTCATCCAGAGGCAACACCACGGGGTCCTGTTCATCCACCCCCACCGGGAACTGTTCATCCAACCCCCCCCCCCAACGCTCACTGTTCATCCAGAGGCAGCATCGATCGGCTTCAGTTAGCAGCAGTAGCGAAGGAATCGCTCGATCGGGTTCAGTTAACAACCATCGATCGATCGCTCAGGTTCAGTAACGCGTAGCCTGTAGTGCATCACTCGGGTTCAGTTAGAGCCCAACGCCTCGCTCGGGTTCAGTTAGAGCCAACGCCTCGCACACACGCGCGTACGTGTACGAGAGAAACGTGCATCGCTCGGCCCCGACCTCCCACCGTAACCGGGAACTCCCCGAAATTTTCCTCCCCCTCGCTTCTACCACGGTTTTTTCCTTCATGGACGACCCAAAGAATGTCATGTAGCTGCGTCTCCGGCCCGCCCAGGACAAAAAGCCCATTTTCTTTCATGATTTTTTGTCATAGAAGTAGGAGCCCACCACATCTATGATGATTCCGGGTTTTGTCACAATTATCGTCATAGAAGTGTCATATGTATGACAGAAAAAAAAATCGTCCAGCCCAAAATGTCACGAATGTGTCTTTTTTTGTAGTGTTGTGTCCACGTACCCTCGTAGACCAAAAGCGGAAGCGTTTAGTAACGCGGTTGATGTTGTCGAACGTCTTCGCGATCCAACCGATCAAGTAATGAATGCATGGCATCTTCATGACCTGCACACGTTCAGCTCGGTGGCATCCCTCGAACTCTATCCAGCTGAGGCCGAGGGAGAGTTTCGTCAGCACGACGGCATGGTGACGGTGATGATGAAGTTACCGACGTAGGGCTTCGCCTAAGCACTAGGACAATATGACCGAGGTGGAAAACTGTGGAGGGGGGCAGCGCACACGGCTAAATATCAACTTGTGTGTCTTTGGGGTGCCCCCTGCCCATGTATATAAAGGAGGGGGGAAGAGGAGGCCGTCCTAGGAGGGGCGCGCCTATAGGGGGAGTCCAACTAGGATTCCCAATCCTAGTTGGAGTCCCCTTCCTTTTCCAAGAGTGGAGAGAGGGAAGGAGTAGGAGAGGGAGAAGGAAAGAGGGGGGAGCCGCCCCCTCCCTAGTCCAATTCGGACCAGCCCATGGGGGGCACTCGGCCTCCCCGTGTGGCCCTTCTCTCCTTTCCACTAAGGCCCATGAAGGCCCAATACTTCCCCTAGCGAATTCTCGTAACTCTCCGGTACTCCGAAAAATACTCTAACCACTCAGAACCTTTCCGATGTCCGAATATAGCCTTCCAATATATCTATCTTTACGTCTCGACCATTTCGAGACTCCTTGTCATGTCCGTGATCTCATCCGGGACTCCAAACAAACTTCGGTCATCAAATCACATAACTCATAATACAAATCGTCATCGAGCGTTAAGCGTGCGGACCCTACGGGTTCGAGAACTATGTAGACATGACCGAGACACATCTCCGGTCAATAACCAATAGTGGAACCTGGATGCTCATATTGGCTCCTACATATTCTATGAAGATCTTTATCCGTCAAACCGCATAACAACATATGTTGTTCCCTTTGTCAATGGTATGTTACTTGCCCGAGATTCGATGTCGGTATCATCATACCTAGTTCAATCTCGTTACTAGCAAGTCTCTTTACTCGTTCCGTAATGCATCATCCCATAACTAACTCATTAGTCACATTGCTTGCAAGGCTTATAGTGATGTGCATTACCGAGAGGGCCTAGAGATACCTCTCCGACAATCGGAGTGACAAATCCTAATCTCGATCTATGCCAACTCAACAAATACCATCGGAGAAACCTATAGAGCATATTTATAATCACCTAGTTACGTTGTGACGTTTGATAGCACACTAAGTGTTCCTCCGGTATTCGGGAGTTGCATAATCTCATAGTCATAGGAACATGTATAAGTCATGAAGAAAGCAATAGCAATAAACTAAACGATCATAGTGCTAAGCTAACAGATGGGTCTTGTCCATCACATCATTCTCTAATGATGTGATCCCGTTCATCAAATGACAACACATGTCTATGGCTAGGAAACTTAACCATCTTCGATTAATGAGCTAGTCTAGTAGAGGCATACTAGGGACACTCTGTTTCTCAATGTATTCACACATGTACTAAGTTTCCGGTTAATACAATTCTAGCATGAATAATAAACATTTATCATGATATAAGGAAATATAAATAACAACTTTATTATTGCCTCTATGGCATATTTCCTTCAGTCTCCCACTTGAACTAGAGTCAATAATCTAGTTCACATCGACATGTGATTTAACACCAATAGTTCACATCACCATGTGATTAACACCCATAGTTCACATCGCCATGTGACCAATACCCAAAGTGTTTACTAGAGTCAATAATCTAGTTCACATCGCCATGTGATTAACATCCAAAGAGTACTAAGGTGTGATCATGTTTTGCTTGTGAGAGAAGTTTAGTCAACGGGTCTGCCACATTCAGATCCGTATGTATTTTGCAAATTTCTATCTCTACAATGCTCTGTACGGAGCTACTCTAGCTAATTGCTCCAACTTTCAATATGTATCTAGATTGACATTCAAAGTTATCCGGATCAGTGTCAAAGCTTGCATCGACGTAACCCTTTACGGCAAACTCTTTGTCACCTCTATAATCAAGAAACATATCCATATTTCACTAAGGGTAATTTTGACCGTTGTCCAGTGATCCACTCCTGGATCACTATTGTACCCTCTTACCAAACTCATGGTGAGGTACACAATAGGTTTGGTACACAATAGGTTTGGTACACAGCATAGCATACTTTATAGAACCTATGAATGAGGCATAGGGAATGACTTTAATTCTCTTTCTATTTTCTGATGTGGTCGGGTTTTGAGTCTTACTCAACTTCACACCTTGCAACACAGGCAAGAACTCCTTCTTTTACTGTTCCATTTTGCACTACTTCAAAACCTTTTCAAGGTATGTACTCATTGTAAAATCTTTATCAAGCGTCTTGATCTATCTCTATAGATCTTGATGCCTAATATGTAAGCAGCTTCACCGAGGTGTTTCTTTGAACAACTCCTTTCAAACACTCCTTTATGCTTTCCATAAAATTCTACATCATTTCTGATCAACAATATGTCATTCACATATACTTATCAGAAAGGTTGTAGTGCTCCCACTCACTTTCTTGTAAATACAGGCTTCACCGCAAGTCTGTATATAACTATATGCTTTGTGATACGTTGGATACGTTTCCAACGTATCTATAGTTTTTGATTGTTCCATGCTATTATATTATCAATCCAGGATGTTTTATATGCATTTATATGTTATTTTAAATGATTTTTGGGACTAACCTATTAACCTAGAGCCCAGTGCCAGTTTTTGTTTTTCCTTGTTTTTGAGTTTTATAGAAAAGGAATACCAAACAGAGTCCAATTGACGTGCCAATTTTTTATGATTTTTATGGACCAAAAGAAGCCCCCGGAGTAAAAGAGTTAGGCCAGAAGAGTCCCGGGCCGTCCACGAGGGTGGGTGTGATGCCCCCGATTTGATCGTACACTAATCATACACGCAAATGTGTACAATCAAGATCAAGGACTCATGTGAAGATATCACAACATAACTCTAGACACAAATTAAAATAATACAAGCTTTATATTACAAGCCAGGGGCCTCGAGGGCTCGAATACATAAGCTCGAATACACAAGAGTCAGCGGAAGCAACAATATCTGAGTACAGACATAAGTTAAACAAGTTTGCCTTAAGAAGGCTAGCACAAAAGCAACATCGATCGAAAAGGCAAGGCCTCCTGCCTGGGAGCCTCCTAACTACTCCTAGTCGTCGGCGGTCTTCACGTAGTAGTGTGCACCCTCGGGATAGTAGTAGTCATCAGTGGTGTCGTCTGGCTCCTGGGATCCGCCATCTGGTCCCAACAAACGGGTATGGGAGAAAAAAAGGTAGCAAAGCAACCGTGAGTACTCATCCAAAGTACTCGCAAGACTTACATCAGATCTAAACTAAGTATGCATCTGTATCAAAGGAAAAGGGTTGTATCTCTGGACTAAACTGGAGAATGCCAGAAGAGAAGGGGAAAAGCCTAGCCTATCAAAGACTAGCATCTTCTGGAAACCACCATCTTGCGGCAACAGGAGAGAGTAGAGTAGCATAAAGTAAAGTAGTAGTAGTAGTAGTAGTAGTAGTAGTAGTAGTAGTAGTAGTAGTAGTAGTAGTAGTAGTAGTGCTATCAACCTCGGCCAGAGATCCTTTCTCGACTCCCTGCGAGAAAGCAATCCCAGAGCCATACTATCCAGTTTTCATCTCCATTTCTCATATCCATTTCTCATCTCAGGTATCCAGTTCTAGTTGTATCGATCGGGATACAACTCCAAGTGTCCGTTACCATAGGACAGGCTATCGATAGATGTTTTCTTCCCTGCAGGGGTGCACCAACTTACCCACCACGCTCGATTAACTCCGGCCGGACACACTTTCCTGGGTCACGCCCGGCCTTAGCCAAACAATACGTCGCAACCCGACCTAGGCTAAATAGAGAGGTCAGCACGTCAGACTAAACCTATGCCCCCAGGGGTCATGGGCCATCTCCTCGGGAACTCCTGCACGTTACGTACGCGGCCGGTGAGCAGACCTAGCTACCTCCTTCAAAAAGGCAGGTGCTTACCAGTCCAACCCGGCACGCGCCACTCAGTCGCTAACATCTATTAAGCTTCGGCTGATGTATACGACGCAGAACACCGATACTATGCCCACGTGATGGTTAGTGCTATCAGGCCAGAGGCCCCTCGGATCAAATATCCAAACCGTAGTGGATTAGGAGCATGCGGTAACGAGCAGAGACTCACGATCGATGTGAACCCATCTCTCTGTCTCGAGTACTTGCGACAAGGGCTAAGAATGCCCGGCCATGCCTCGTAAGTATCTTGCGGGCACCTTCCAGGTCAACCCGACTCCACATCACTCGCTATTAAGCTCGCGCGGGTACCCCTCAGGGCCGACCCGTCTTTAGTAACATGGCTCAGTGCAAAGTCATAGTAACCATAGTAACCGTGTGTCTAACACCAAGGTGAAAACCCGAGGAATCACCCCTGGTGAATTCCACTCGATGTAATCATCAAGGTGAACGCAAGAGGATCCAGCCTCGACGTTCACACTTGAGGGGTTGCACGACAGAGCCATATCGGAAGTAGTTAAGGAGGAAATCACCCTCGATGACCACGATCGGATAGCTACACTATAGAGATCTCATTAGGAGTGATGTAAGAGGTTCCACCCTCGGCACTCGATGGTAACTCTGCAGAGCCATACAACTAGGGGGGATGGTGTGCGGTGCCGGGGCCTGGACGTCGATCACGTTGATCGAGTCATCGAACATAAAGCGGGGAAACTGGGACAAGGTGGGGTCACTGATGGATCTCTAACCAACCTATACTAAGCAGTTTAGGATAAGCAGGTAAGGTATAAAATCAGGTAACAACAACAGGCTATGCATCAGAGTAGGATCATACCGAAAGCAGTAGCAGTTCTAATGCAAGCATGAGAGGGAAAGAAATAGGCAATATCGGAATGCTCAAGGGGTTTTTGCTTGCCTGGAAGCTCTGCAGACAGATACGGACCCTCCACAGTGAAGTAGTCGATCACTGGATCATATCAGTCTCGGGGTCTACCGGAAAAGAAGTAACGGAGGGGGAACACAATAAATAATAGAGCAATCGAAAGCATCACAAAGCAAGACATGGCAATATGCAGTGCTAGGCATGACCCAACGCAGTGCTACACGTTGTAGACGAAGCGGGGAAAATAACCAGGAATATTTTCCCGGGTCCAAGCATTTATCGGACAGATGATACGGAGGGGACGATTCCAAGTTCATCATGCTAGAGGCATGTGACAGATGAAGGGATTGCATATTTGGTTTTGTTGGATATTTTTGAGCAATTTTCATATATAAAATAGTTTCATCCGAGGTACGAATTAATTTATATGTTTTTAAGTTTTAATGAATTTCTGGAATTCCTAAAATTAATATTAATTCCGAATTTACTTGAATACATGCTAAGTGCACATAGGAATTCCTGCCCAGAGTGTACGACAAGTGGGGCCAGTCAAAGTCAACATAGTCAAAGTTGACTGGGTCAAATAGTGAGCAGTGTTAGGGGCCCACATGCTAGGATTTTAACAATTTCCAAATGGATTTACTTAATCTAATTAGAGGGGTCCCACATGTCATTTGCTATAGATTAAATTAGCACTAATTTAGTCCTAAACTTAGGCCCTAGCTAATTGGGCTCACAAGTCGGCCAGTGTGTGGATGTGCATCACGCACAAGCACACACAGGCTCACGGCCATGGCTAGCAAAAGGCAGCGGCATCAGGTAAATATAATAGCAGCAACTAAGCAACGACCAGTAACAAGAGAAGGAGAAGCAAGTAGCGGCAGCAGAATCAAGTAGCAGCAGCGACGGCAGCCGCTAGTACAGCAGGCAGAGCAGCGCATCAGCGCCTAGCAGGGGCTCGGCAACACGCGAAGAAGCAGCGGAGCAAGGTAGAAGGAAAACGCAGTAGCAGTCTAGAGCAGCAGCGGGCAGTAGCATCAACAGCAGCAACAGCGCAAGAGCAATAGCAACGGGCTGAGGCCATGGCGCGCAAGTGCGCACGACAGGAGCAATGGCGGGACGCGGCGCGGTCAGTGGCGCGCACGCTGTAGGGCGCGGCCAAGCACGGGCAACGGGAGGCCGGGGTGCAAGCTAGGCACGGTGAGCGTGGGCTATTCGGCCGCGGCCATGACAATCTTCGACCATGGCAGTCACGGGTGGCATGGTGGCTTTGGCAACGGGAGACAGGGGAAAAGAGGGGAATCGGCGCGGCGCTCACCGTGGAGCTCGATGGCATGCTCGGGGAGGCTGGAGGCGGATCGGAGAAACCGCAACGACGGCGAGGTGGTGACGGCTGTGGCGGAGAAAACTCGCGATGGCGAGCTTGGCGGCGGCCCAGTGACGAACCGAAGGCTGTAGATGAAGGAGACGACGACGACAGAGCGCTTGCACACCGTAGCGCAGCGCAGGGTGGCCGGTGGCCACTTGATACGTCTCTGTTGTATCTATAATTTTTGATTGTTCCATGCCAATATTATTCGACTTTCATATACTTTTGGCAACTTTTTATACTATTTTTGGGACTAACATATTGATCCAGTGCCCAGTGACAGTTCCTGTTTGTTGCATATTTTTTGTTTCGCAGAATATCCATATCAAACGGAGTCCAAACGGAGTAAAAACTAACGGAATTTTTTTGGAATATATATGATTTTTGGGAAGAAGAATCCACGCGAGACGATGCTCGAGGGGCCCACGAGGTAGGGGGAAGGCGTGCCCCAGACCCTCGTGGCCACCCTGTAAGGCGGTTGATGCCCTTCTTTCGCCACAAGAAAGCTAATTTCCGGATAGAGACCGTGTAAAAATTTCAGCCCAATCAGAGTTACGGATCTCCAGGAATATAAGAAACGGTGAAAGGGAAGAATCTGAGAACGTAGAAACAGAGAGAGACAGAGAGACAGATCCAATATCGGAGGGGATCTCGCCCCTCCCGTGCCATGGAGGCCATAGACCAGAGGGGAAACCCTTCTCCCATCTAGGGAGGAGGTCAAGGAAGAAGAAGAAGGAGGGGGCTCTCTCCCCCGTGCTTCCGGTGGCACCAGAGTGCCACCGGGGGCCATCATCATCACCGCAATCTACACCAACACCTCCGCCATCTTCACCAACATCTCCATCACCTTCCCCCCTCTATCTACAGCGGTCCACTCTCCCGCAACCCGCTGTACCCTCTACTTGAACATGGTGCTTTATGCTTCATATTATTATCCAATGATGTGTTGCCATCCTATGATGTCTGAGTAGATTTTCGTTGTCCTATCGGTGGTTGATGAATTGCCATGATTGATTTAATTTGCTTGTGGTTATGTTGTTGTCCTTTGGTGCCCATCATATGATTGCGCGCGTGGATCACACCCTAGGGTTAGTTGTATGTTGATAGGACTATGTATTGGAGGGCAAGAGTAACAGAAGCTTCAACCTAGCATAGAAATTGATGCATACGAGATTGAAGGGGGACCAATATATCTTAATGCTATGGTTGGGTTTTACCTTAATGAACATTAGTAGTTGCGGATGCTTGCTAATAGTTCCAATCATAAGTGCATAGAATTCCAAGTCAGGGATGACATGCTAGCAGTGGCCTCTCCCACATAATACTTGCTATCGGTCTAGTAAAGTAGTCAATTGCTTAGGGGCAATTTCGCAACTCCTACCACCACTTTTCCACACTCGCTATATTTACTTTAGTTGCTTCTTTACCTTAACAGCCCCTAGTTTTATTTTTGTTCTCTTTATTATCTTGCAAACCTATCCAACAACACCTACAAAGTACTTCTAGTTTCATACTTGTTCTAGGTAAAGCGAACGTCAAGCGTGCGTAGAGTTGTATCGGTGGTCGATAGAACTTGAGGGAATATTTGTTCTACATTTAGCTCCTCGTTGGGTTCGACACTCTTACTTATCGAAAACTGTTGCGATCCCCTATACTTGTGGGTTATCAAAAAAAATTTCTGGCGCCGTTGCCGGGGAGCAATAGCATGGGGTGAATATTCTCGTGTGTGCTTGTTTGCTTTATCACTAAGTAATTTTTATTTTGTTGTTCTTAGTTGTTTTCTATCTTTAGATATGGGTAGGAAACGCAAAATACCAAAAAAATTAGTTGTACCTACTGAACCAATGGTTGAAGAACCAATCAAAATCTATCACACTGCTGAAGCTTATTACTTGGATCATCTTCGATCCCTATGTGCTCGTGCTGAAACCCCAACTAGCTTAGTTGAGGGCAAATCCTTAGATGAGCATGCTTGTTATGTGCGACACCGTATATCTGAAAAAGGGAAACTATTATGGGGTCAAATTCAACGTTTGCAATGCTATGCTTGGAATTTATGTGAAATATATGATTTTACTTGTTGTTCTGAAAATCCTAAGAAACACCTTCCCTATCATTGCGAGTTTAGTGATAATGGAATCGTATCTTCATATGCTAAGGGTGTTCAACAAATTGAAGAATTTGTTGCTTTTAAGGGTGCTTATGAAATTGCTTCTTTGATTGAAAAGTATGATGCTACTCTTTACAAATCTGAAAAAAATTCCATACTTAAATATTGCAATGATAATTATGCTTCTAATGCCTATGTTGAACCATATATTGAGTACTTCTCCGCTGTCCAAGAAGAGACTAATATTTTGCAGGAGTCTATGGAAGAAGAAATTAATGAAACTGTGAGCTCATTGGATGAAAAAGATGATGAGGGGAGCGAAGAACAAAAGGAGGAAGAGCGGATTGATCACCCGTGCCCACCTTCTAATGAGAGTAACTCTTCAACTCATACATTGTTTAATTCCCCTTCGTGCTTACCGAAGGATGATTGCTATGATGATTGTTATGATCCCATTGATTCTCTTGAAATATCCCTTTTTGATGATGCTTGCTATGCTTGTGGCTAAGATGCCAATATGAATTATGCTTATGGAGATGAACTTGCTATAGTTCCTTATGTTAAACATGAAATTGTTGCTATTGCACCCATGCATGATAGTCCTATTATCTTTTTGAATTCTCCCGATTATACTATATCGGAGAAGTTTGCACTTATTAAGGATTATATTGATGGGTTGCCTTTTACTGTTTCACATGATGATTTCGATAAATATAATATGCATGTGCTTGCTGCTCCTACTTGCAATTATTATGAGAGAGGAACTATATCTCCACCTCTCTATGTTTCCAATGTGATAAAATTGCAAGAAATTGTTTATACTATGCATTGGCCTTTACTAGGTGTGCATGCATTGTTCTTTTATGACATGCTGATGCATAGGAAGAGAGTTAGACTTCGTCATTTCTTGATATATGTTGCTTTGTGCTCACTACTAAATTACAAATCATTGTTAATTAAAATTGGCTTTGATATACCTTGGGATCCGGGTGGATTCACTACTTGAGCACTATATGCCTAGCTTAATGGCTTTAAAGAAAGCGCTGCCAGGGAGACAATCCGGAAGTTTTAGAGAGTCATTTATTTCTGTTGAGTGCTTTCATATAGTTTAAAAACAACAAAAATAAAGAGGGGAACCCAAAACTTTTCAAAAAGGAAAGTGAAAGTGAGAAAGACAAGCACTGTTGAAGTGGGAGAGCTCCTTGAACTTTGTTCATGCTCACGACAACTTTGTGAATCTTGATTACAGAAACTTTTCAAGAAAAATAATTATCCCTTTGTACAATTCCATTGTATTATAAAAATAAGTGCCAAGGGTTGCCTTTAGGATGTTTACATTTGCTTGATGGTTTGTACGGTGCAGGACATAAACATTGGCTGTAGTGCGCGATTTTACATTTTTAGCTGGAATGTCAAATGGTTCTGATTCTTTTTGCACTGTCTTCCTATACAAATTTTTTATTTTTTCTAATTTTGGTAGAAGTTTCCAAGTATCAAAGTATGGTGAATGTTCAGATTATTACAGACTGTTTTGTTTTAGATAGATTTTGTTTTTGATGCATAGTTTGCCTGTTTTGATGAAACTATCAATTTATATCAGTGGATTAAGCCATGAAAAAGTTATATTACAGTATACACAATGCAAAAACAAAATATGAATTGGTTTTCAACAGTACCTAGAGTAGTGATTTGCTTTATTATACTAACGGATCTTACCGAGTCTTCTGTTGAAGTTTTGTGTGGATGAAGTGTTCGATGATTGAGAAGGTTTCGATGTGAGAAGAAGGAAGAGAGGCAAGAGCTCAAGCTTGGGGATGCCCGAGGCACCCCAAGTAAATATTCAAGGAGACTCAAGCGTCTAAGCTTGGGTATGCTGGGAAGGCATTCCCTCTTTCTTCAAGAAATATCAGTATGTTTTCAGATTCGTTTCGTTCATGTGATATGTGCAATCTTGGAGCGTCCTTTGCATTTAGGTTTTAATTTTTCTTTTATGCACAATGCTGGTATGAGATGGTCCTCGGTTGATTTATAGAATGCACATTGCACTTCACTTATATCTTTTGAGTATGGCTTTATAGAATGCTTCATGTGCTTCACTTATATCATTTGAAGTTTGGATTGCCTGTTTCTCTTTACATAGAAAACCACCATTTGTAGAATGCTCTTTTGCTTCACTTATATTTGTTAGAGCGTGGGTATATCTTTTTTAGAAAGAATTAAACTCTCTTGCTTCACTTATATCTATTTAGAGAGATGACAGGAACTGGTCATTCACATGGTTAGTCATAAAATCCTACATAAACTTGTAGATCGCTGAATATGATATGTTTGATTCCTTGCAATAGTTTTGCGATATAAAGGTGGTGATATTAGAGTCATGCTAGTGGGTAGTTGTGGATTGTAGAAATACTTGTGTTGAAGTTTGTGATTCCCGTAGCATGCACGTATGGTGAACCGTTATGTGATGAAGTCGGAGCATGATTTATTTATTGATTGTCTTCCTTATGAGTGGCGGTCGGGGACAAGCGATGGTCTTTTCCTACCAATCTATCCCCTTAGGAGCATGCGCATAGTACTTTGTTTCGATGACTAATAGATTTTTGCAATAAGTATGTGAGTTCTTTATGACTAATGTTGAGTCCATGGATTATATGCACTCTCACCCTTCCACCATTGCTAGCCTCTCTAGTACCGCGCAACTTTCGCCGGTACCATAAACCCACCATACACCTTCCTCAAAACAGCCATCATACCTACCTATTATGGCATTTCCATAACCATTCCGAGATATATTGCCATGCAACTTCCATCATCATCATATACAAGACTTGAGCATTCATTGTCATATTGCTTTGCATGATCGTAAGATAGCTAGCATGATGTTTTCATGGCTTGTCCGTTTTTTGATGTCATTGCTACGCTAGATCATTGCACATCCCGGTACACCGCCAGAGGCATTCATATAGAGTCATATCTTTGTTCTAGATATCGAGTTCTAATATTGAGTTGCATGTAAATAAAAGTGTGATGATCATCATTATTAGAGAATTGCCCCAGTGAGGAAAGGATGATGGAGACCATGATTCCCCCATATCGGAATGAGACTCCGGACTTTACAAAAAAATAAAAGAGGCCAAAGAAGCCCAAATAAAAAAGGCCAAAGAAGCCCACCAAAAAAAATTAAAAAAATTAAGAAAAATGAGAGAAAAAGAGAGAAGGGGCAGTGCTACTATCCTTTTTCCACACTTGTGCTTCAAAGTAGCACCATGTTCTTCATATAGAGAGTCTCTTGAGTTATCACTTTCATATACTAGTGGGAATTTTCATTATAGAACTTGGCTTGTATATTCCGATGATGGGCTTCCTCGAATGCCCGAGGTCTTCATGAGCAAGCAAGTTGGATGCACACCCACTTAGTTTCAGTTAGAGCTTTCATACACTTATAGCTCTAGTGCATCCGTTGCATGGCAATCCCTACTCACTCACATTGATATCTATTGATGGGCATCTCCATAGCCCGTTAATACGCCTAGTTGATGTGAGACTATCTTCTCCTTTTTGTCTTCTCCACCATCATATTCTATTCCACCTATAGTGCTATGTCCATGGCTCACGCTCATGTATTGCGTGAAAGTTGAAAAGGTTTGAGAACGTCAAAAGTATGAAACAATTGCTTGGCTTGTCATCGGGGTTGTGCATGATGTGAATATTTTGTGTGGTGAAGATGGATCATAGCCAGACTATATGATTTTGTAGGGATAACTTTCTTTGGCCATGTTATTTTGCAAAGACATGATTGCTTTATTAGTAGGCTTGAAGTATTATTGTTTTTATGTTAAATGATAGACTATTGCTTTGAATCACTCGTGTCTTAATATTCATGCCATGATTAGATACGTGATCAAGATTATGCTAGGTAGCATTCCACATCAAAAATTATCTTTTTTATCATTTACCTACTCGAGGATGAGTAGGAATTAAGCTTGGGGATGCTGATACGTCTCCGTCGTATCTATAATTTTTGATTGTTCCATGCCAATATTATTCAACTTTCATATACTTTTGGCAACTTTTTATACTATTTTTGTGACTAACATATTGGTCCAGTGCCCAGTGCCAGTTCCTGTTTGTTGCATGTTTTTTGTTTCGCAGAATATCCATATCAAACGGAGTCCAAACGGAATAAAAACTGACGGAGATTTTTATGGAATATATATGATTTTTGGGAAGAAGAATCCACGCGAGACGATGCTCGAGGGGCCCACGAGGTAGGGGGGCAGGCGCGCCCCTGACCCTCATGGCCACCCCGTAAGGCGGTTGATGCCCTTCTTTCGCCGCAAGAAAGCTAATTTCCGGATAGAGATCGTGTCAAAATTTCAGCCCAATCGGAGTTACGGATCTCCGGGAATATAAGAAACGGTGAAAGGGAAGAATCTGAGAACGCAGAAACAGAGAGAGACAGAGAGACAAATCCAATATCGGAGGGGCTCTCGCCCCCCCCATGCCATGGAGGCCATGGACCAGAGGGGAAACCCTTCTCCCATCTAGGGAGGAGGTCAAGGAAGAAGAAGGAGGAGGGGGGCTCTCTCCCCCTTGCTTCCGGTGGCACCAGAGTGCCACCGGGGGCCATCATCATCACCGCAATCTAAACCAACACCTCCGCCATCTTCACCAACATCTCCATCACCTTCCCCCCTATATCTACAGCGGTCCACTCTCCCGAAACCCGCTGTACCGTCTACTTGAACATGGTGCTTTATGCTTCATATTATTATCCAATGATGTGTTGCCATCCTATGATGTCTGAGTAGATTTTCGTTGTCCTATCGGTGGTTGATTAATTGCTATGATTGATTTAATTTGCTTGTGGTTATGTTGCTGTCCTTTGGTGCCCATCATATGATTGCACGTGTGGATCACACCGTAGGGTTAGTTGTATATTGATAGGACTATGTATTGGAGGGCAAGAATGACAGAAGCTTCAACCTAGCATAGAAATTGATGCATACGGGATTGAAGGGGGACCAATATATCTTAATGCTATGGTTGGGTTTTACCTTAATGAACATTAGTAGTTGCAGATGCTTTCTAATAGTTCCAATCATAAGTGCATAGAATTCCAAGTCAGGGATGACATGCTAGCAGTGGCCTCTCCCACATAATACTTGTTATCGGTCTAGTAAAGTAGTCAATTGCTTAGGGGCAATTTCGCAACTCCTACCACCACTTTTCCACACTCGCTATATTTACTTTAGTTGCTTCTTTACCTTAACAGCCCCTAGTTTTATTTTCATGATCTTTATTATCTTGCAAACCTATCCAACAACACCTACAAAGTACTTCTAGCTTCATACTTATTCTAGGTAAAGCGAACGTCAAGCGTGCGTAGAGTTGTATCGGTGGTCGATAGAACTTGAGGGAATATTTGTTCTACCTTTAGCTCCTCGTTGGGTTCGACACTCTTACTTATCGAAAACTGTTGCGATCCCCTATACTTGTGGGTTATCACCGCTGGATCAACGAGGGCGCGGTGACGGCCGAGTTCGAGCGGGCTCATGCGAGAAGGAAAGGGAAGAGGGGCAAGTGGGTTAGGGTTCCTCCAGGGGTGACGGCGACATCGACAGCCATGGTGGCCTGGATGGCCGCCACGCCTTCCTCTGCTTCTCCGGTTGAGAGGTCGAAGAAAAGGTCATGGTGCCGGGCTGGGCTGCACCGTGGCCATGACTGGGCCTAGTGCACAGTAGTATATTTTGTTTCAGCCTTTTCCCTATCTGTTAATTGCTATAGCTCTTGTTTTATATTTATTTTCAGCAACAAATGATTTTAGTTCTACATGGTACTCCACACATAATCCAAATACAATATTTTGGTGCTTCACACAAAGTTTCATTTAGTTTGGGAAAAGTAAGAATATTTGTTGTAATTTTAATGACCAAATTAAATGTTGTTGGTCCATTAAAATATTACTAGGGCCAAAAATAAATAATTAAAACAATTTGAGTTGATTTCTTCATGATAATTTCTTGGGGATTATTTGCAATATTATGAACATTTTTGTTTTACCGTTAGCAGAAATAATAATTTCACTTGCCATTTAAATTTGAATTTGACGTTGATTTTTGGACAAGTGGAAATTTGCATAGTAATCACGATGACATGGCCACCATTAGGGGGAGATTACTGTAGCAGGATTCTTGGGGTGTTATAAATCTCCTCCACTACAAGAAATCTCGTCCCGAGATTTAAGTGGGAAGTAAAGAGTAACTTTAAGAGAACTGACCCTTAAAGGGTTAATTATCTGGTGAACAATTCAGGGAAAGAGGCAAAAGTATCTCTCGAGTCGAAACTTAATAAAACATCGAGAGCAAAGTATGAAGGTAGAATAGGAAGTTTCAACTGAATGGACAAACGATTGATACCTGAACAGAGTGTGAGGAAGGGGGTCTAGAGCATCGGGAATAGATCATCTCTCGGAAGGTGGCTCGTGACAACACACAAAGCCAAGAGCATATGATACTTCGAAATAAAAGATATACAGGAGAGTCGGGTTCCGATCCTGTGGAACTGTGGGTTATGGGCCCACCATGTGGTTAAAAGTAGAAGGGGCCGATAGCAAGGCATGTCAGATGATAGACTGTCAGTTCTGTTGCCAACAACGTTGGTACCAAGGGCAAGGGACTAAGAGAACTATTTTTCCTGCTCGTTTAACGAGGCAGACCAATAGGCAAAGTTCTCATCCATCGGTGGCTACCGAAAGGTCAACAACAATAGTAACAAGGTCTTATTGACAGAGCTTGTACACCGAGGTGTTTACATGAGAAGGGAATTATCTCTGCTCAGACAAGTTAGATCACAAGAAAGGTTAAACAAAACAATGGAAAGGATAATGTGATTATCAGATTAAACAGACCAATGGAAAGGAAAGGTGTTTATACCCAAGTATTAGAGTATAACTTTCCCAAGGAAAGGCAGAGCATGATAGGGCTCCAAGTATTAAACCATTTAGATATAGGGGCAAGGAATTTATGAGGTGTACCCATACAATGGTGTTTGGATAACTGATCAAGAACAGTTAGCATTGCGCTCCCAATGTTCTTGTTGATGATTGGAGTACCACACACATGCTTCGGGATAGTGTTGACATGGTCATCAGGGAAAGGTCAAACTTCGGATACACAAAGGATCCATCGGAATAACTTATAAAATAAGTCATACAATTTCAGTAAGAAAAAGATGATTTTGTGGCCGGTGGGCCCAGGAACAATTCATCAAGGGGCAAGGATGGTATTTCTCAACATGAATTTGATTGATATCCTGGAACAGCTCAGAATGTTGGTGATGATCACGACACATTTGTCGAGAGATTTCATGAAGATGTAATCGATCGGCGATGACATCAAGCAACAGGAAGGATGAAGCGAAAGGCTATTGGAACCACGGATACGACACAAGCTCGAAATCAAGCTTGTTTTTCGAGGTGAAATGATAAGATGAAGAAGATCGACGTAAGCTTCGCTCATCGTCGAAAAGTTGTGCTCCAGGAATAAGGACCAGGTAGCACAGTTAAAATTAGCATGATAATGATATACCCGATCAGGCTAGGAATGACTTGAAGGATTATTTAACTCGTAAGCAACAAAAATTACTTAGAGTTATTGATTCGGGGTGTGGGATTGATTCATTTATCAGTGTTCTTGAGTGACTAATAAATCAGAACCTAGGGGAAATATGAAATTGGTGAGAAGCAATACCAGATGAAGACTCATAGGAAGCAACACGGTCCTTTGATATCCTCGAGATACCTGAGGGTAATAATCGAAGGAAGATCAAAACAGAGGTTGCGGAGATGTACTGATCTGTAGAAGGCAAGTACTTTAACTTGTTCGAGAAATGGGATCAAAGGGGAACACTCATGGTCACAACCACGATTGCAAAGGATCAAATCCCAGATATAAGATGATGTTATACCATGGGGATAATCATTGTTACGAGAAGCTTCTATGATAAGATCTACATCGTTTCCATGGGCATGAACACAAAGTTCAAGGTCGACTCCCACTTCTCCAATGCATAACCTTTCATTCACTTCTCGCGTTCAATGAAGTTGTAGTGTTGAAATTATCTGGCAAAATGACAGAAGAGTATGACACATGAAAACTCTTGGGTTCACACGGATTAGGGAAGGCATAGGTTCAACCCATAGGGGCATCTTGGGAACGTATACCACAAACCCCACAAGTAAAATAACACAAGCTCGAAGGTAGAGCACGGTTGACAAAAGGAGAGGATACAATTTACCAAAGGCATTATGTATACGAGGAAAAGGCTACAAGGTTACTGAATATGAAGGACGTTGTCGGATAAAATCCGAAAGAGCGGTCTGGTGGTCCACAAGGGATCCGATGTGAGCATCAATATTCAACCATAGGAAGAAAGAATGCAAGGAGATCAGATTATAGAAACAACCGACTAACTCAAAGCTCAATTGCAAAGGAATTATGAATTCCAAAACAAGGGATCAGAAGCAATGCTCTGATTGGGGATGGATAGGTAGAATAGTCTTAGGGGTGCAATCGATGGCGATTTGATTGATCGAGATTCATCACATGTTAAAATGACATCCGAGTCGGAAGGATGAATTCTAGGATCTGATTGAGGATTGCGAGCATTTGCAACATATTGTATCAACGGACTCAAAATGATGATGACAAGGGCTGACAATAAGATTACTAGACTTATGGTATTAACCATAATGTAAGCAAGCAAGAAATTCAAGAACGATAGGCTGTTGGGGATTTTCACAAGAACAAATGGTATTACGAAGACTTTTGTGAAGTACAAGAATCAACTGTGGATGAGCGGATACTCGATAGGTGCACAAAGTTATCCGTAGGGGTATTCAGATGACAAGGAACTGCAAGGCAGTAAGCTCAAAGGATTCTTGGGAAAAAGAAGAGCAGTTCAGGGCATCTTGTAATAACAAGATCAATGGGATAGAATGTAAGATTGGCAAGTGTGTAGTTATCCATAAGGATATTTCGGTGGTAGGGAATTGCAAAGGCAATAGGCACAAAGTCTCGAGAGAATAATGTAGAGTATCTTCAGAATCTTCTGATGCAGCAGGCGATCATCTGAAATAAGGGGCTCTCTGGGCGGATGTGATCACGAGATCCTAATGTGCAAGTTAGTAAAACCATTTAACCCGAATAGAAAAGAGATCAGAGTCTCAGATTATAGACGAGGAGTAAAAGATCCTAATACCATCCAATGGCGACGTGGGCCCGTAAGCCACACAGCCATGTTAGTAAAACTGTTTTTGTAGTGACTAGACTCGACTTCGGCCAAGGAGTTGGAAATAGGAATCCTACAGGCAGTCGGCTCTGATACCAACTTATGACGCCCCCGATTTGATCATACACTAATCATACACGCAAATGTGTACGATCAAGATCAAGGACTCACGGAAAGATATCACAACACAACTTTAGACACAAATTAAAATAATATAAGCTTTATATTACAAGCCAGGGGCCTCGAGGGCTCGAATACATCAGCTCGAATACACAAGAGTCAGCGAAAGCAACAATATCTGAGTTCAGACATAAGTTAAACAAGTTTGCCTTAAGAAGGCTAGCACAAAAGCAACATCGATCGAAATGGCAAGGCCTCCTGCCTGGGAGCCTCCTAACTACTCCTAGTCGTCGGCGGTCTTCACGTAGTAGTAGGCACCCTCGGGATAGTAGTAGTCATCAGTGGTGTCGTCTGGCTCCTGGGATCCGCCATCTGGTCGCAACAAACGGGTATGGGAGAAAAAGAGGTAGCAAAGCAACCGCGAGTACTCATCCAAAGTACTCGCAAGAGTTACATCAGATCTAAACTAAGTATGCATCTGTATCAAAGGAAAAAGGGTTGTATCTGTGGACTAAACTGCAAAATTCCAGAAGAGAAAGGGAAAAGCCTAGCCTATCTAAGACTAGCATCTTCTGGAAACCACCATCTTGCGGCAACAGGAGAGAGTAGAGTAGCATAAAGTAAAGTAGTAGTAGTAGTTGTAGTAGTAGTAGTAGTAGTAGTAGTAGTAGTAGTAGTAGTAGTAGACCTCGGCCAGAGATCCTTTCTCGACTCCCTGCGAGAAAGCAATCCCAGAGCCATACTATCCAGTTCTCATCTCCATTTCTCATATCCATTTCTCATCTCAGGTATCCAGTTCTAGTTGTATCGATCGGGATACAACTCCAAGTGTCCGTTACCGTAGGACAGGCTATCGATAGATGTTTTATTCCCTGCAGGGGTGCACCAACTTACCCACCATGCTCGATTAACTACGGCCGGACACACTTTCCTGGGTCATGCCCGGCCTCGGCCAAACAATACGCCGCAATCCGACCTAGGCTTAATAGAGAGGTCAGCACGCCGGACTAAACCTATGCCCCCAGGGGTCATGGGCCATCTCCCCGGGAACTCCTGCACGTTGCGTACGTGGCCGGTGAGCAGACCTAGCTACCTCCTTCAAAAAGGCAGGTGCTTACCAGTCCAACCCGGCGCGCGCCGCTCAGTCGCTGACGTCTATTAAGCTTCGGCTGATGTATATGATGTAGAACGCCCATACTATGCCCACGTGATGGTTAGTGCTATCAGGCCAGAGGCCCCTCAGATCAAATATCCAAACTGTAGTGGATTAGGAGCACGCGGTAATGAGCAGAGACTCACGATCGATGTGACCCCGTCGCCCCGTCTCGAGTACTTGCGGCAAGGGCTAAGAATGCCCGGCCACGCCTCGTAAGTATCTCGCAGGCACCTTCCAGGTCAACCCGACTCCACATCACTCGCTATTAAGCTCGCGCGGGTACCCCTCAGGGCCGACCCGTCTTTAGTAACATGGCTCAGTGCAAATTCATAGTAACCATAGTAACTATGTGTCTAACACCAAGGGGAAAACCCGAGGAATCACCCCCGGTGAATTCCACTCGATGTAATCACCAAGGTGAACGTAAGAGGATCCACCCTCGAGGTTCACACTTGAGGGGTTGCACGACAGAGCCATATCGGAAGTAGTTAAGGAGGAAATCACCCTCGATGACCACGACCGGATAGCTACACTATAGAGATCTCATCAGGAGTGATGTAAGAGGTTCCACCCTCGGCACTCGATGGTAACTCTGCAGAGCCGTACAACTAGGATGGTGATGTGTGGTGTCGGGGCCTGGACGTCGATCACGTTGATCGAGTCATCAAACATAAAGCGGGGCAACTGGGACAAGGTGGGGTCACTGATGGATCTCTAACCAACCTATACTAAGCAGTTTAGGATAAGCAGGTAAGGTATAAAAGCAGGTAACAACAACAGGCTATGCATCAGAGTAGGATCATACAGAAAGCAGTAGCAGTTCTAATGCAAGCATGAGATGGAAAGAAATAGGCGATATCGGAATGCTCAAGGGGGTTTTGCTTGCCTGGAAGCTCTGCAGACAGATACGGACCCTCGGCAGTGAAGTAGTCGATAACTGGATCACATCGGTCTCGGGGTCTACCGGAAAAGAAGTAACGGAGGGGGAACACAATAAATAACAGAGCGATCGAAAGCATCACAAAGCAAGACATGGCAATATGCAGTGCTAGGCATGACCAACGCAGTGCTACACGTTGCAGACGAAGCGGGGAAAATAACCGGGAATATTTTCCCGGGTCCAAGCATTTATCAGACAGATGATCCAGAGGGGACGATTCCAAGTTCATCATGCTAGAGGCATGTGACAGATGAACGGATTGCATATTTGGGTTTGTTGGATTTTTCTGAGCAATTTTCATATATAAAATAGTTTCATCAGAGGTACGAATTAATTTATATGTTTTTTAAGTTTTAACGAATTTTTGGAATTCCTGAAATTAATATTAATTCCGAATTTACTTGAATACATGCTAAGTGCACACAGGAATTCCTGCCCAGACTGTACGACAAGTGGGGCCGGTCGAAGTCAACATAGTCAAAGTTGACTGGGTCAAATAGTGAGCAGTGTTAGGGGCCCACATGCTAGGATTTTAACAATTTCCAAATGGATTTACTTAATCTAATTAGAGGGGTCCCACATGTCATTTGCTATAGATTAAATTAGCACTAATTTAGTCCTAAACTTAGGCCCTAGCTAATTGGGCTCACAAGCCGGCCACTGTGTGGCTGTGCATCACGCACAAGCACACACAGGCTTACGGCCATGGCTAGCAAAAGGCAGCGGCATCAGGCAAATATAATAGCAGCAACTAAGCAACGACCGGTAACAAGAGCAGCAGAAGCAAGTAGCGGCAGCAGAAGCAAGTAGCAGCAGCGACGGCAGCCGCAAGTACAGCAGGCAGAGCAGCGCATCAGCGCCGAGCAGGGGCGCGGCAACACACGAAGCAGCAGCGGAGCAAGGTAGAAGGAAAACGCAGCAGCAGTCTAGAGTAGCAGCGGGCAGTAGCATCAACAGCAGCAACAACACAAGAGCAGCAGCAACGGGGTGAGGCCATGGCGCGCAGGTGCGCACGACAGGAGCAGTGGCGGGACGCGGCGCGGTCAGGGGCGCGCGCTGTAGGGCGCGGCCAAGCACGGGCAACGGGAGGCCGGGGTGCAAGCTAGGCACGGTGAGCGCGGGTGGCAGCCACGACAATCTTCGGCCATGGCAGCCACGGGTGGCACGGCGGCTTTGGCAACAGGAGGCAGGGCAAAAGAGGGGAATCGGCACGGCGCTCACCGTGGAGCTCGATGGCATGCTCGGGGAGGCTGGAGGCGGATCGGAGCAACCGCAACGACGGTGAGGTGGTGACGGCCGTGGCGGAGAAGACTCGCGATGGCGAGCTTGGCGGCGGCCCGGTGACGAACCGAAGGTTGTAGATGAAGGAGACGACGACGACAGAGCACCTGCACACCGTAGCGTAGTGCAGGGTGGCCGGTGGCCGCTGGATCAACGAGGGCGCGGTGACGGCCGAGCTCGAGCGGGCTCATGCGAGAAGGAAAGGGCAGAGGGGCAAGTGGGTTAGGGTTCCTCCAGGGGGTGACGGCAACGCTCTTATCCATCCACGGGGCCGTGGGATCGTCGACACGGCGACATCGACAGCCATGGTGGCCTGGATGGCCGCCACGCCTTCCTCTGCTTCTCCGGTCGAGAGGTCGAAGAAAAGGCCGTGGTGCTGGTCTGGGCTGCACTGTGGCCACGACTGGGCCTAGTGCACAGTAGTGTATTTTGTTTCAGCCTTTTCCCTATCTGTTAATTGCTATAGCTCTTGTTTTATATTTATTTTCAGCAACAAATGATTTTAGTTCTACATGGTACTCCACACATAATCCAAATACAATATTTTGGTGCTTCACACAAAGTTTCATTTAGTTTGGGAAAAGTAAGAATATTTGTTGTAATTTAAACGACCAAATTAAATGTTGTTGGTCCACTAAAATATTACTAGGGCCAAAAATAAATAATTAAAACAATTTGAGTTGATTTCTTCATGATAATTTCTTGGGGATTATTTGCAATATTATGAACATTTTTGTTTTACCGTTAGCAGAAATAATAATTTCACTTGCAATTTAAATTTGAATTTGACGTTGATTTTTGGACAAGTGGAAATTTGCATAGTAATCATGATGACATGGCCACCATTAGGGGGAGATTACTGTAGCAAGATTCTTGGGGTGTTACAGTGGGGGCGGACCCTACCCCCCCCCCCCCGGCGCATCGTCCAATCTCGTGGATGACTCGGGGACCCCCCTGACTTGTTCCCAATGCCGAAAATTCCTATAGACCCGTTCTGGCACCCTGCCAGAGGGGGGAATCCCTGTCGGGTGACCATCTTCATCATCCCGACGCTCTCCATGATGAGGAGGGAGTATTTCACCCTCGGGGCTGAGGGTATGTACCAGTAGCTATGCGTTTGATCTCTCTCTCTCTCTCTCTCGTGTTCTTGATTCGCACGATCTTGATGTATCATGAGCTTTGCTATTATAGTTGGATCTTATGATGTTTCTCCCCCTCTACTCTCTTGTAATGGATTGAGTTTTCCCTTTGAAGTTATCTTACCGGATTGAGTCTTTAAGGATTTGAGAACACTTGATGTATGTCTTGCATGTGCTTATCTGTGGTGACAATGGGATATTATGTGATCCACTTGATGTATGTTTTGGTGATCAACTTGCGAGTTCTGTGACCTCGTGAACTTATGCATACGGGTTGGCACATTTTTGTCTTGACTCTCCGGTAGAAACTTTGGGACACTCTTTGAAGTTCTTTTTGTTGGTTGAATAGATGAATCTGGGACTGTGTGATGCATATCGTATAATCATACCCACGGATACTTGAGGTGACATTGGAGTATCTAGGTGACATTAGGTTTTTGGTTGATTTGTGTCTTAACGTTTTATTCTAGTACGAACTCTAGGATAGATCGAACGGAAAGAATAGCTTTGTGTTATTTTACTACGGATTCTTGAATAGATCAATAAGAAAGGATAACTTTGAGGTGGTTTCGTACCCTACAATAATCCCTTCGTTTGTTCTCCGCCATTAGTGACTTTGGAGTGACTCTTTGTTGCATGTTGAGGGATAGTTATATGATCCAATTATGTTATTATTGTTGAGAGAACTTGCACTAATGAAAGTATGAACCCTAGGACTTATTTCAACGCATTGCAATACTGTTTTCGCTCACTTTTACCGCTTGCTACCTTGCAATTTTTATATTTTTAGATTACAAAAACCTATATGTACCATCCATATTGCACTTGTATCACCATCTCTTCGCCGAACTAGTGCACCTATACAATTTATCATTGTATTGGGGGTGTAGGGGACACAAGAGACTCTTTGTTATTTGGTTGCAGTGTTGCTTGAGAGAGACCATCTTCATCCTACGCCTCCCACAGATTGATAAACCTTAGGTCATCCACTTGAGGAAAATTTGCTACTGTCCTACAAACCTCTGCACTTGGAGGCCCAACAACGTTTACAAGAAGAAGGCTGTGTAGTAGACATCAAGATCTTTCCTGGCGCCGTTGCTGGGGAGGTTAGCGCTTGAAGGTATATCTTTATACCTTGCAATCAAATCTTTTTGTTTCTTGTTTTATCACTAGTTTAGTCTATAAAATAAAATTACAAAAAAATGGAATTGAGTGTACCTCATATGCTTCATCTTTTTAATGTCTTTCGTGAAAATAAGGATTCCGATAATTGTGCCAAAGTGTTAGAAGAAGAATGCATTAAAATGTTTGGCACAAAATCTTTGGATGATGAGCATGATTGCAATGTTGTTAGTATGAATTCTCTGAATACCCATGATGCTAATGATATGCAAAGCCACAAGCTTGGGGATGCTATGTTTGATGAAGATGATATTTTTTGTCCCCCAAGTTTTGATGAGCAAATTTATTATGTTGGAAGCATGCCTCCTACTTATGATGATTATTGTGATGACACTTATGCTATAAAAAGTAGTGATGATTATATTTATGAAAATTGTCATCCTGATTTCAATTTTCAATCACACTATAGTTATTTTGTTGAGTTTACTCCCGCTATTCCGAATGAGAAGAATTTTGCTTATGTGGTGAGTAGTAAAATTTCTATGCTTGTGCATCATGAAAATAATGCTTTATGTGATGGTTATATTGTTGAATTCATTCATGATGCTACTAAAAAATTATTATGAGGGAGGAATATATGCTTTTAGGAATTGCAATAATATCACGTTTCCTCTCTATGTGCTTGAAATCTTGAAGTTATGCTTGTTTTGCTTTCCTATGCTAGTTGATTCTTGTTCCCATAAATTGTTTTCTCACAAAATCCCTATGCATAGGAAGTGGGTTAGACTTAAATGTGCTAGTCATATTCTTCATGATTCTCTCTTTATGTTACAATTCTTATCTTTTATGTGAGCATCATTGAAATCATCATGCCTTGCTAGGGGCGTTAAACGATAGCGCTTGTTGGGACGCAACCCAATTTTATTTTTGTTCTTTGCTTGCTGTCCCTGTTTAGTAATAAATAATTCATCTACCTTCTGTTATGATTGTGTTTTTTATATTTTAATTATTGTTTGTGCCAAGTAAAGCCTTTAGGATCTTCTTGGGTGATTATTGTTTGATCTTGCTGATAAAAACAGAAATTATGCGCTCACGAAGATAATTTTCATTTTTTACCACAGAGCGATAAAATACTGATTCTTTTTGGAGAAGTTTAGTGAACAAATTTCCAAGGACTTCCTAATTTATAAGGATTTTTGGAGTTACGAAAGTATTGGAAACCTACAGATTGCTACAGACTGTTCTGTTTTTGACATATTCTATTTTCATTATGTTGTTTGCTTATTTTGATGAATCTATGAGTAGTATCGGACGAAATGAACCATAGAGAAGTTGGAATACAGTAGATATTACACCAATATGAATTTAGATTGAGTTCACAACAGTACCAAAAGTGGTGATTTATTTTCTTATACTAACGGAGCTTACGAGTTTTCTGTTGAGTTTTGTGTTGTGAATTTTTCAAGTTTTGGGTAAAGTTTCGATGGACTATGGAATAAGGAGTGGCAAGAGCCTAAGCTTGGGGATGCCCAAGGCACCCCAAGGTAAAATTCAAGGACAACCAAAAGCCTAAGCTTGGGGATGCCCCGGAAGGCATCCCCTCTTTCGTCTTCGTTCATCGGTAACTTTACTTGGAGCTATATTTTTATTCACCACATGATATGTCTTGGAGCGTCATTTTATTTTGTTTTGATTGATGTTTGAATAAAATACCAAGATCTGAAATTCTTAAATGTTAGATAGTCTTCACATAGTTGCATAATTATTCGACTACTCATTGATCTTCACTTATATCTTTCGGAGTAGTTTGTCGTTTGCTCTAGTGCTTCACTTCTATCTTTTTAGAGCATGGCAGTAGTTTTATTTTGAAGAAGTTATTGAACTCTCATGCTTCACTTATATTATTTTGGGAGTCCTAAATAGCATGGTAATTTGCTTTGGTTTTGAAACTAGTCCTAATATGATGGGCATCCAAGTTGGGTATATTAAAAACTTTCATATATAGTGCATTGAATACTATGAGAAGTTTGATACTTGATGATTGTTTTGAGATATGAAGATGGTGATATTAGAGTCGTGCTAGTTGAGTAATTGTGAAATTGAGAAATACTTGTGTTGAGGTTTGCAAGTCCCATAGCATGCACGTATGGTAACCATTGTGTGACAAATTTGAAGCATGAGGTGTTTCTTTGATTGCCTTCCTTATGAGTGGTGGTTGGGGACGAGTGATGGTCTTTTCCTACCAATCTATCCCCCTAGGAGCATGCGCATAGTGCTTGGTTTTTGATGACTTGTAGATTTTCGCAATAAGTATGTGAGTTGTTTATTACTAATGTTGAGTCCATGGATTATACGCACTCTCACCCTTCCATCATTGCTATCCTCTTCGGTACCGTGCATTGCCCTTTCTCACCTCGAGAGTTGGTGCAAACTTCGCTGGTGCATCCAAACCCCATGATATGATATGCTCTGTCACACATAAGCCTCCTTATATCTTCCTCAAAACGGCCACCATACCTACCTATTATGGCATTTTCATAGCCATTCTGAGATATATTGCCATGCAACTTTCCACCGTTCCGTTTATTATGACACGCTTCATCATTGTCATATTGCTTTGCATGATCATGTAGTTGACATCGTATTTGTGGCAAAGCCACCGCCCATAATTTTTTATACATGTCACTCTTGATTCATTGCATATCCCGGTACACCACCGGAGGCATTCACACAGAGTAATATTTTGTTCTAAGTATCGAGTTGTAATCCTTGAGTTGTAAATAAATAGAAGTGTGATGATCATCATTATTAGAGCATTGTCCCGTGTGAGGGAAAAAAGAAAAAAAAGAAAAAAAAGAGAAAGGCCAAAAAAAGAGATGGCCCAAAAAACAAAAAAAACAAAAAAATGAGAGAAAAAGAGAGAAGGGGCAATGCTACTATCCTTTTACCACACTTGTGCTTCAAAGTAGCACCATGGTCTTCATGATAGAGAGTCTCTTATTTTGTCACTTTCATATACTAGTGGGAATTTTCATTACAGAACTTGGCTTGTATATTCCAACAATGGGCTTCCTCAAATGCCCTAGGTCTTCATGAGCAAGCAAGTTGGATGCACACCCACTTAGTTTCTTTTGTTGAGCTTTCATACATTTATAGCTCTAGTGCATCTGTTGCATGGCAATCCCTACTCCTTGCATGGACATCAATTGATGGGCATCTCCATAGCCCGTTGATTAGCCGCGTCAATGTGAGACTTTCTCCTTTTTGTCTTCTCACACAACCTCCATCATCAAGTTCTATTCCACCCATAGTTCTATGTCCATGGCTCGCGCTCATGTATTGCGTGAAAGTTGAAAAAGTTTGAGAATACTAAAGTATGAAACAATTGCTTGGCTTTTCATCGGGGTTTTGCATGATGAGAGCATTTTGCGTGACGAAAATGAAGCATGGCCAAACTATATGATTTTGTAGGGATGAGCTTTCTTTGGCTATGTTATTTTGAGAGGACATAATTTCTTGGTTAGTATGCTTGAAGCATTATTGTTTTTATGTCAATATTAAACTTTTGTCTTGAATCTTTCAGATCTGAATATTCATGCCATAATAAAGAAAATTACATTGATAATTATGCTAGGTACCATTCCACATCAAAAATTCTGTTTTAATCATTTACCTACTCGAGGGCGAGCAGGAATTAAGCTTGGGGATGCTTGATACGTCTCCAACGTATCTATAATTTTTTATTGTTCCATGCTATTATATTATCCATCCAAGATGTTTTATATGCATTTATATGCTATTTTATATGATTTTTGGGACTAACCTATTAACCTAGAGCCCAATGCCAGTTTCTGTTTTTCCTTGGCTTTGAGTTTTACAGAAAAGAAATACCAAACGGAGTCCAATTGACGTGCAAATTTTTGATGATTTTTTATGGACCAAAAGAAGCCCTCAGAGTAAAAGAGTTGGGCTAGAGGAGTCCTATGCCGTCCACAAGGGTGGGGGCGCGCCCTCCCCCCCCCCCCCCCCCCCGGGCGCGCCGCCCTATCTCGTGGATGACTCGGGGACCCCCTGACTTGTTCTCGACGCCAAAAATTCCTATAAATACAGAAACCTCCAGAAAATAACCTAGATCGGGAGTTTCGCTGCCGCAAGCCTCTGTAGCCACCGAAAACCAATGTAGACCCGTTCCGGCACCCTGTCAGAGGGGGGAATCCCTCTCCGGTGGCCATCTTCATCATCCCGGCGCTCTCCATGACGAGGAGGGAGTAGTTCACCCTCGGGGTTGAGGGTATGTACCAGTAGCTACGTGTTTGATCTCTCTCTCTCTCTCTCTCTCTCGTGTTCTTGATTCGCACGATCTTGATGTATGTCGAGCTTTGCTATTATAGTTGGATATTATGATGTTTCTCCCCCTCTACTCTCTTGTAATGGATTGAGTTTTCCCTTTGAAGTTATCTTATCGGGTTGAGTCTTTAAGGATTTGAGAACACTTGATGTATGTCTTGCATATGCTTATTTGTGGTGATAATGGGATATTCACGTGATCCACTTGATGTATGTTTTGGTGATCAACTTGCGAATTCCGTGACCTCGTGAACTTATGCATAGGGGTTGGTACACGTTTTCGTCTTGACTCTCCGATAGAAACTTTGGGGCACTCTTTGAAGTTCTTTTTGTTGGTTGAATAGATGAATCTAAGATTGTGTGATGCATATCGTATAATCATACCCACGGATACTTGAGGTGACATTGGAGTATCTAGGTGACATTGGGGTTTTCATTGATTTGTGTCTTAAGGTGTTATTCTAGTACAAACTCTAGGATAGATCGAACGAAAAGAATAGCTTCATGTTATTTTACTACAGACTCTTGAATAGATCGATCAGAAAGGATAACTTTGAGGTGGTTTGGTACCCTACAATAATCTCTTCATTTGTTCTCCGCTATTAGTGACTTTGGAGTGACTCTTTGTTGCATGTTGAGGGATAGTTATATGATCCAATTATGTTATTATTGTTTAGAGAACTTTCACTAATGAAAGTATGAACCCTAGGCCTTGTTTCAACAGATTGCAATACCTTTTTCGCTCATTTTTACCGCTTCCTACCTTGCTGTTTTTATATTTTCAGATTACAAAAACCTATATCTACCATCCATATTGCACTTGTATCACCATATCTTCGCCGAACTAGTGCACCTATACAATTTACCACTGTATTGGGTGTGTTGGGGACACAAGAGACTCTTTGTTATTTGGTTGCAGGGTTGCTTGAGAGAGACCATCTTCATCCTACGCCTCCCACGGATTGATAAACCTTAGGTCATCCACTTGAGGGAAATTTGCTACTGTCCTACAAACCTCTGCACTTGGAGGCCCAACAACGTCTACAAGAAGAAGGTTGTGTAGTATACATCACTTTGATCAACTTATCAAAGCGTATATTCCAACTCCGAGATGCTTGCACTAGTCTATAGATGGATCGCTGGAGCTTGCACATTTTGTTAACACCTTTAGGATTGACAAAACCTTCTGGTTGCATCATATACCACTCTTCTTTAAGAAATCCATTAAGGAATGTAGTTTTGATATCCATTTGACAGATTTCGTAAAATGTGGCAATTTGCTAACATGATTCGGACAGACTTAAGCATCGCCACGAATGAGAAAATCTCATCGTAGTCAACACCTTGAACTTGTTAAAAACTATTTTTGACAATTTGAGCTTTGTAGATAGTAACACTACTATCTGCGTTCGTCTTCCTCTTGAAGATCAATTTATTCTCTGCGGCTTCTGATCATTGGGCAAGTCCACCAAAGTCCATAATTTATTCTCATACATGGATCCCATCTCAGATTTAATGGCATCAAGCCATTTTGTGGAATCTGGGCTCATCATCGCTTCCTCATAGTTCGTAAGTTCATCATGGTCCAGTAACATGACTTCCAGTACAGGATTACCGTACCACTCTGGTCCGGATCATGCTCTAGTTGACCTAAGAAGTTCTGTAGTAACTTGATCCGAAGTTTCATGATCATCATCATTAACTTCCTCTCTAGTTGGTGTAGGCATCACAGGAACAGATTTCTCTGATGAACTACTTTCCAATTTGAGAGAAGGTGCAGTTACCTAATCAAGTTCTACTTTCCTACCACTCACTTCTTTCGGGAGAAACTCATTCTCTAGACAGGATCCATTCTTAGCAACAAAAATCTTGCCTTCGGATTTGTGATAGAAGGTGTACCCAACAGTTTCCTTTGGGTGGCCTATGAAGACGCATCTCTCCAATTTGGGTCCGAGCTTATCAGGTTGAAGCTTTTTCACATAAGCATCATAGCCCCAAACTTTAAGAAATGACAGCTTAGGTTTCTTGCTAAACCACAGTTCATATGGTGTCATCTCAACGGATTTAGATGGTGCCCTATTTAACGTGAATGTAGCTGTCTCTAATGCATAACCCCAAAACGATAGTGGTAAATCGGTAAGAGACATCATAAATCGCACCATATCTAATAAAGTACGGTTACGATGTTCGGACACACCATTATGCTATAGTGTTCCAGGTGGCATGAGTTTGTGAAACTATTCCACATTGTTTTAATTGAAGGCCAAACTCGTAACTCAAATATTCACCTCCGCGATCAGATCATAGAAACTTTATTTTATTGTTATGATGATTCTCTACTTCACTCTGAAATTCATTGAACTTTTCAAATGTTTCAGATCTGCTCAAATCATCTATGAAGGTCAGAAAATAATGATACCCCCCCCCCCCGCGAGCCTCAACACTCATCGGATCGCATACATCAGTATGTATTATTTCCAATAAGTCAGTTGCTTGCTCCATTGTTCCGGAGAACAGAGTCTTAGTCATCTTGCCCACGAGGCATGGTTCGCAAGCATCAAGTGATTCATAATCAAGTGATTCCAAAAGCCCATCAGCATGGAGTTTCTTCATGCGCTTTACACCAATATGACCTAAATGGCAGTGCCACAAATATGTTGCACTATCATTATCAACTTTGCATCTTTTGGCATCAATATTATAAATATGTTGAAGGAAATATGCCCTATAGGCAATAATAAAGCTGTTATTTATATTTCCTTATATCATGATAAATGTTTATTATTCATGCTAGAATTGTATTAACCGGAAACTTAGTACATATGTGAATGCATAGACAAACAGAGTGTCACTAGTGTGCCTCTACTTGACTAGCTCGTTAATCAAAGATGGTTAAGTTTCCTAGCCATAGACATGAGTTGTCATTTGATCAACGGGATCACATCATTAGAGAATGATGTGATTGACTTGACCCATCCATTAGCTTAGCACTATGATCGTTTAGTTTATTGCTATTTCTTTCTCCATGACTTATACATGTTCCTATGACTATGAGATTATGCAACTCCCGAATACCGTAGGAACACTTAGTGTGCTATCAAATGTCACAATGTAATTGGGTGATTATAAAGATGCTCTACAGGTGTCTCCGATGGTGTTTGTTGAGTTGGAATAGATCGAAATTAGGATTTGTCCCTCCGATTGTCGGAGAGGTATCTTTGGGCCCTCTCGGTAATGCACATCACTATAAGCCTTGCAAGCAATATGACTAATGAGTTAGTTGCGGGATGTTGCATTACGGAACGAGTAAAGAGACTTGTCGGTAACGAGATTGAACTAGGTATGATGATACAGACGATCGAATCTCGGGCAAGTAACATACCGATGACAAAGGCAACAACGTATGTTGTTATGTGGTTTGATCGATAAAGATCTTCGTAGAATATGTAGGAACCAATATGAGCATCTAGGTTCCGCTATTGGTTATTGACCGGAAGTGAGTCTCGGTCATGTCTACATAGTTCTCAAACCCATAGGGTCTGCACGCGTAACATTCGATGACGATCGGTATTATGAGTTTATGTGTTTTGATGTACCGAAGGTATTTCGGAGTACCGTATGTGATCAAGGAAATGACGAGGAGTCTCGAAATGGTCGAGACATAAAGATTGATATATGGGACGACTATATTCTGACACCGGAAATGTTCCGGAGAAGTTTGGATAAAAACGGAGTGCCAGAGGGTTACCGGGACCCCCCGGGGGAACTAATGGGCCTCATGGACCTTAGTGGATAGAGAGGGGCGGCTAGGGAAGGCCGCGCACCCCATCCCTGCTGGGTCCGAATTGGACTAGGGAAGGGGGCAGCGCATCCCTTTCCTTCTCCCTCTCTCCCTCTCCTTCCTTTCCCCTCTCTTCCCTTATTGGAAACCTACTAGGAATAGGATTCCTATTCCCCGTAGGAATCCTACTTGGGGCGTGCCCCATGAGGGCCGGCCGGCCTTCCCCCTTGCTCCTTTATATACGGGGGCAGGGGCACCCTAGAAAACACAAGTTGACAGTTGTCTTAGCCGTGTGCGGTGCCCCCCTCCACAGATTTCCACCTCGGTCATATCGTTGTAGTGCTTAGGCAAAGCCCTATGTCGATAACTTCATCATCACAATCATCACATCATCGTGCTAATGAAACTCTCCCTCGACCTCAGCTGGATCTAGAGATCGTGGGACGTCACCAAGCTGAACGTGTGCAAATCGCGGAGGTGCCGTACCTTCGGTGCTAGGATTGGTCGGATCGTGAAGACGTACTACTACATCAACCGCATTGTCATAACGCTTCCGCTTTCGGTCTATGAGGGTATGTGGACAACACTCTCCCCTCTTGTTACTATGCATCACCTAGATGGATCTTGCGTGTGCGTAGGAATTTTTTTTGAAATTACTATGTTGCCGAACAGTGGTATCAGAGCCAGGTCTATGCGTAGATGTTATATGCATGAGTAGAACACAAATTAGTTGTGGGCGTAGGTATATACATATTGCTTACCATCACTAGTTCATTCTTGATTCAGTGGTATTGTTGGACGAAGCGGCTCAGACCGACATTACGCGTACGCTTACACGAGACTGGTTCTACCAACGTGCTTCGCACATAGGTGGCTAGTGGGTGTCTATTTCTCCAACTTTAGTTGAATTGGTTTCAATGAATAGGGCTCTTTCTGAAGATCAAAAAGCAATCCCTATGCTACATTGTGGTTTTGATGCGTAGGTGAGAATGGTTCTTGCTAGAAGCCCGTAGCAGCCACGTAAAACTTGCAACAACAAAGTAGAGGACGTCTAACTTGTTTTGCAGGGCATGTTGTGATGTGATATGGTCAAGACGTGATTATATAAATTATTGTATGAGATGATCATGTTTTGTCACACAGTTATCGGCAACTGGCAAGAGCCATATGGTTGTCGCTTTATTGTATGAAATGCAACCGCCATGTAATTGCTTTACTTTATCACTAAGCGGTAGTGATAGTCGTGGAAGCAATAGTTGGCGAGACGACAACGATGCTTCGATGGAGATCAAGGTATCAAGCCGGTGACGATGGTGATCATGACGGTGCTTTGGAGATGGAGATCAAAAGGTACAAGATGATGATGGCCATATCATATCACTTATTTGATTGCATGCGATGTTTATCCTTTATGCATCTTATTTTGCTTAGTACGGCGATAACATTATAAGATGATCTCTCACTAAATTTCAAGGTATAAGTGTTCTCCCTGAGTATGCACCGTTGCGACAGTTCGTCGTGCCGAGACACCATGTGATGATCGGGTGTGATAAGCTCTACGTTCACATACAACGGGTGCAAGCCAGTTTTGCACACGCGGAATACTCGGGTTAAACTTTACGAGCCTAGCATATGCAGATATGGCCTCGGAACACTGAGACCGAAAGGTCGAACGTGAATCATATAGTAGATATGATCAACATAGTGATGTTCACCATTGAAAACTACTCCATCTCACGTGATGATCGGACATGGTTTAGTTGATATGGATCACGTGATCACTTATATGATTAGAGAGATGTCTATCTAAGTGGGAGATCTTAAGTAATATGATTAATTGAACTTTAATTTATCATGAACTTAGTCCTGATGGTTTTTGCATATCTATGTTGTAGATCAATAGCTCACGTATAGCTCCCCTGTTTTATTTTTGATATGTTCCTAGAGAAAAATAAGTTGAAGATGATAGTAGCAATGATGCGGACTGGGTCCGTGATCTGAGGATTATCCTCATTACTGCACAGAAGAATTGTGTCCTTGATGCACCGCTAGGTGACAGACCTAATGCTGGAGCAGATGCAGATGTTATGAACATTTGACAAGCTCGGTATGATAACTACTTGATAGTTTAGTGCACCATGCTTTATAGCTTAGAACCGAGACTTCAAAAATGTTTTGAATGTCATGGAGCATATGAGATGTTCTAAGAGTTGAAATTGGTATTTCAGACTCATGCCCGTGTTAAGAGGTATGAGACCTCTGACAAAGTACTTTGCCTACAAGATGGAGGAGAATAGCTCAGCTAGTGAGCATATGCTCAGAATGTCTGGGTACTACAATCACGTGAATCAAGTGGGAGTTAATCTTCCAAATAAGATAGTGATTGACAGAGTTCTCTAGTCACTATCACCAATTTACTAGAACTTCATGATGACCTATAATATGCAAGGGATGACGAAAACGATTCCCGAGCTCTTCGTGATGCTAAAATTGACGATGGGAGAAATCAAGAAAAGCATCAAATGTTGATGGTTGACAAGACCACTAGTTTCAAGTAAAAGGGCAAGGGAAATAAAGGGAACTTCAAGAAGAATGTCAAGCAAGTTGCCACTCCCATGAAGAAGCCCAAAGCTAGACCTAAGCGTGAAACTGAGTTCTTCTACTGCAAAGGAAATGGTAATTGGAAGCAGAACTGCCCCAAATACTTGGCGGATAAGAAGGATGGCAAAGTGCACAAAAAGTATATATGATATACATGTTACTGATATGCACTTTACTAGTGTTCATAGTAGCCCCTGGGTATTTGATACCTGTTCAGTTACTATGATTAGTAACTTGAATCACGAGTTACAAAATGAACAAAGACTAGTTGAGGGCGAGGTGACAATGTGTGTTGGAAGTGAATCCAAGGTTGATAAGATCGCCATCGCATACTCCCTCTACCTTCGGGATTAGTATTGTCGGTGTACTAAAGTAGGGGTACCCTTAGTACCCCGAACTTGTGCACGGGCAGTCGCAGAGTCACGCGGCAAGGCCTGCCAGGTCACCGCCAAGATTTCCCATGGTCCCTTTGAAGACCATTCAAGAACAAAGTACTCAAGACAAGACCCCGGCAAGAGGAGCTTGCCGGGAAGAAGTCAAGACCCCGGCAAGAGGAGCTTGCCGGGAAGGCCATCAGAAGCGTCCCAAGGCCCCGGCAAGAGGCGCTTGCCGGGAAGGCCATCCAAGGCATTCCAAGGAACTTGCCGCGGCGCGCTACACGCCCCGACAAGGCCCGGTGAGTGACAAGCTCTCGGAAGCGACAAGTCGACGGCCGCGGCAAGGCGCTTGCCACGGCAAGCCCACTCCACGCCCGCGCTCCATCACATCCACCCACGTGTCGCCTCGGGGCCCCTCCCAAGCGCACGTGGCAGGAAGCTGTGCAGCTAGGGGCGTGCGGTGGCACGCAGGCGCTGACAAGACAACCATCGTGGCAAGACGGTGGCGTCCCTAGCGGTCCCTTTCGGTGCTGTCTAGGCGACACAGACGGGCATTTAATACCCTTGTCCCCTGCCGTCAGGGTTAGGTATGATAACACTGTAGCAGCTAGCTGTGCCTACTACAGCACCTAGCTGTGCCTATCCACGGCAGCATTTCCATTTTTGCCCTTGGCCCCCGTTGCTCTATGTCGGTAACCCCTTGAGTATAAAAGGAGGCCCGTGTGCAACGTAGAGGGGGTCGGCCATTTGGAGAGCCTTCGAGAGGTTCAGCCATTCCACACACTCACGCTCGATCTCGCTCCCGAGCTAGAAATCAATACCAATCCACAAAGCAGGAGTAGGGTTTTACGCATCCTTGCGGCCCGAACCTGGGTAAATCGCTCGCGTGCTTCGCCTCGATTTACTCTTGGCACGACCAACCGCCCGCGTGTTTCTCCTCGATGTGCTCTTTGCGCAGCCTCCGCCCCCCGCCGAACCAAAAGGAACCCGGTCCGCCGGTCCCATAGGTGCCCGTGGATCAGAAACCCCGGCATCTCTGGCGCGCTAGGTAGGGGGCGTCGAAGTTGTGTGAATCAGATCCGGCGTTCTCGCGGGCTAGATCTTCATCTTCTTCATAAATCTTCATCATCTTCATCAACATGCCGCCGAAGAAGAAAGTTTCGGAGGCAGCTGCTCCGTCCGCGCCGAGCCACCCACCGCCGGAGCAAACGGATGGTGGGGCAGGCGCCGGCGGAAGGGCACGCATCGACGAGGGAACTCACGGTGCTGCCAGGTCCCAGGGCAAGGCTGCGCTGCCCATCGGCGGCGTGGCCGGCTCCCACAACGACCGGGCGCACTCCAAGACCTCGGCGTCCGTGCATGCACCGCGCCCATCTCAGGAGGCGCAAGACCGGCAGCGTCATGGTACTCACGGTACCATGCGCTCGCTGGATCAAGATCGAGCTGGTGGATCCCGGGACGCCCAGGACCACCATGCGCGTCAACAAGCCGGCGCGGGCGAGACACGGTCGCCTGGACGAGATACTGCTCCTTCTAACATAATTAGAAGTCCGAGCTTATCCCGCTCCTCGCACCGTTCGCTACCGCCGCCCGCCACCGCAGCCGAAGCTCTGGCGCGAGCTCAGCTGCTCCTAGACTACCCTCCAGCGCCGGACAAGATCGACGACTGGAGGGCCACTATCCAGAGTCTCATCGGCTTCGCCAACGGCGACACTCCTCGGCAGCCAAGCGCGTCGCGGCCGCAGCGAGTCAGCTAGGTACGAGCCGGTGGTGACGACAAGACCGGTGGGGGTGCAACCTCTGTGCATTCCCCACCCCGAAGGCCAAGATCGCCGACCCGCCGGATCCACCTCGACAGCGACTCCACCGCGTCGTCGGATCCACGAGCTCGTCGCGATCAACGCCAGGTTCTTCAAGAACGACAGCAAGAAGACGCTCGCACTCGCATCGAGCGTCGAAGAGAAGCGCGACGTCAGTCAGACCGGCGCGCTGGGCCCTCTGTTGACATGCATGCGCCAGGGGAACCAGGCGACTTGCCGTACCCGGTAGGTTGCCCTGCGTTCACTCCTGAGCTGCGGCAAGTCCAGTGGCCCAGTACGAAGAACTTCAAGCCCGACGTACCAGAGAAGTACGACGGCAAGTTGCATCCGTCGGAGTTCCTCAGCATCTACACCATCGCGGTGCAGGCTGCTGGGGGACGGGACAACAAGATCCTTGCCAACTACTTCCCGCTGGTGCTTAAGCCCAACGTCAGGTCCTGGCTTATGCACTTGCCGGACAACTCCGTATCCTCCTGGGCTGACCTGTGCCACCAGTTTGTTGGTGCCTTCACAGGCGGCCACAAACCTCATGGCCAAGAGAGCGATCTTCATCTGCTCGTCCAGAAGGAAGGAGAGCCCCTGCGCCAGTACATCCAGAGGTTCAGCCGTGTACACCACAACATCCCAAATATCCACCCTGCCGCGGTAATCAGCGCGTTCCATCAGAACGTGCGTAACCGTAGGATGCGGGAGGAGTTGGCGATGTGCAAGATTCGGGACGTCAGCGAGCTTTATGCCCTGGCCGACAGGTGTGCACGTGCTGAGGAGGGGAGGAAATTCCCCGGAGAAAGCACTGGAGCAGGAGGATCTGATAGCGAGGATGCCGCCCCGGCGAAGAGAAGCCGGCGGCGCAACAACAGGAAGAAGCAGAGCAACAAGGTGCTGGTCGTTGAGCAGTCCGGCAATGAAGGTGACGCCACGAAGGCCACAGTAGGTAGCTCCGGCAAGGGAGTTGCCGCGTGCACCAACTGTCAGGCTGTGGCAGTCGCCGACAAGCGGGACAGCTCCGGCAAGCAATACTGTAAGATTCACCGCACCAAGGGCCATGACCTCCAGAGCTGCAAGAAGGTCGAGCAGCTCGTCCAGCAACAGAGGGCTGAGTACGAGCGGCGCGACAGGGAGAGAGCCCAAGGGGGTGCCGAGAAGCCTGACCAGAAGCGCACCGGCCAGGAAGGACGCCGCGGCAAGGCCAAGCAGCGGCAAGGAGACAGACCTCCCCGCGGTCGCGACAACGACGAAGACGACGGGGAGGACGAAGACATGGATGACGTTGAGACCAGTGATCAGGAGTTTCAGAAAGCCACAGAGGTCTTGTGCGTTGACGGGGGTGCTTCCCTGCATACCTCGCACCGCCAACTCAAACAGTGGGTGCGGGAAGTCAATGCAGCGGAACCACCCATCAAATCGTGCAAGCTTCTGAAGTGGTCCAGCACGCCCATCATCTTTGACATTGAGGACCACCTTGATCGCACAACCGCGGTCGGGTGTCTGCCGATGTTGGTTTCACCAACTATCCGCAACCTCAAGGTCACCAAGATGCTAGTTGACGGCGGGGCCGGCTTAAACCTGATCTCCTCCGCTGTGCTCCGAAAATCCAGATCCCTGACGGCGAGCTCGAAGAGACCGGCACATTCCAAGGAATCAATCCGGGAAGGAGCAAGCCGAAGGGGAAGGTCACACTGCCGGTAACATTCGGCAGCGAGTTAAACTTCAGGACTGAGAGGGTCACGTTCGACGTTGCCGATATCCCGTTGCCTTACAATGGGATACTTGGCCGTCTAGCACTCGCCAAGTTCATGGCGGCCTCTCACTACGCGTATAACGTGCTGAAGATGCCAGGCCCGATAAGCGTCATTTCTGTCCCTGGCGACAAGAAGGACGCTCTTATCTGCGCCGACAAGATCTACCGGGAAGCAGCAGCCATGGCAGACCGCGATCCACTTGCCGCTGAAGCTCCCGGGACCAAGAAGACCAAGTCCGGCAAGAGTTCTGGTGCCTACTCCGGCAAGCGCACCTCTTCGGAGTGCTGCGCTGCCGTCGAGGACGCGCCATCGAGCCCCACCGGCAAGAAGACCAAGTCCGGCAAGAGTTCTGGTGCCTACTCCGGCAAGCGCACCTCTTCGGAGTGCTGCGCTGCCGTCGAGGACGCACCATTGAGCTCCACCAGCAAAAAGACCCAGTCCGGCAAAAGCTCTGATGCCCACTCCGGCAAGCGCGCCTCTTCGGAGTGCTGCGCTACCGTCGAGGACGCACCATCGAGCTCCACCGGCAAGCACAAGAAGACGATGGCAGCTCCGCCAGAGATGAAGAAGGTGTCCGCCAAGGAGGATGGCACTGGTGGTACCTTCACCATCAGTGCCACGCTTGACCCTAAATAGGAAAGCACGCTCGTTGCTTTCCTGCGGGCGAATGTCGACGTGTTTGCATGGCAACCGTCTGACATCCCCGGTGTTCCCAGGAAAGTGATTGAGCACCACCTTGCCGTTTGTCCTCATGCGCGGCCCGTCAAGCAGAAAGTCTGGAAGCAGGCGGTGGAGCGCCAAGAATTCATTGCGGAGGAAATCAAGAAACTGGAAGCAGCAGGCCTCGTCAGAGGAGTGCTCCATCCCACGTGGTTGGCCAATCCTGTAGTCGTGCGCAAGGCAAACGGGAAATGGAGGCTTTGCATCGATTTCACCGATGTTAACAAAGCTTGTCCCAAAGACCCATTTCCTTTGCCGCGCATTGACCAGATTGTTGACTCCACAGCTGGATGTGATTTGCTTTCATTTCTTGATGCATACTCCGGGTATCATCAGATCTTCATGGCAGAGGAGGATGAAGAGAAGACCGCATTTATTACTCCATGTGGCACATACTGCTTCGTACGGATGCCTTTCGGATTAAAGAATGCTGGTTCAACATTTGCAAGAGTAGTCCATATTGCTCTTGAGCCACAAATACACAGAAATGTGGAAGCCTACATGGATGATATAGTGGTCAAGAGCAAAGACAGAGCAACCCTGATCCAAAACTTGGACGAGACTTTTGCAAATCTGCGCAAGATCAGCCTCAAGCTCAACCCAGAGAAGTGTGTGTTTGGAGTTCCCTCCGGCAAGCTTCTCGGGTTCTTCGTGTCTCAGCGGGGGATTGAAGCCAATCTCGACAAGATCAAGGCCATTGAGCAGATTGAAGCACCGAAGCGCGTCAAGGATGTACAGAAACTTGCCGGTTGCGTGGCTGCTCTCAGCAGGTTCATCTCTCGGTCTGCTGAGCGCGCCCTGCCATTTTTCAAATCATTGGAAAAGGCAGGTCCAATGAAATGGACTCCGGAAGCGGAGGCTGCGCTGCAAGACCTGAAGAGATACCTGTCCTCCCCTCCAATACTTGTCGCACCTAAACCGCAAGAGAAGTTGCTGCTGTACATAGCGGCAACCAATCAAGTGGTTAGTGCTGCGTTAGTGGCAGAGAGGGAGGCGGATGATGAGCCAGCAACCGCGGCAAGCGCATCCAGCGACAAGCAGGGGGCTTCCCCGACAAGCTCTGGTCCCGACAAAGATGAACCCGCGCTGATACACAAGGAGATACGGAAGAAAATGGTGCAGCGCCCAGTTTACTTTGTCAGTTCCCTCTTGCAGGGGGCTAGGTCAAGGTACTCTAGTGTGCAGAAACTGCTTTTCGGCCTTCTCATGGCCTCGAGAAAGCTGCGCCATTACTTCCAAGCACATGAGATCACAGTGGTCACTCGCTTTCCGCTGAAGAGGATACTGCAGAATCCAGAAGCGATAGGCAGGATTGCTGAGTGGGCACTGGAACTGTCAAGCTTTGGTCTCAAGTTTGAAAGCACTTCAACTATCCAGAGCAGAGCATTGGCAGAATTCATAGCGGAATGGACGCCAACTCCGGATGAAGAAATTCCGGAGACGAGCATCCCCGACAAAGAAGCTAGCAAAGAGTGGCTGATGTACTTTGATGGTGCCTTTTCGCTGCAAGGCGCCGGCGCTGGTGTGCTGCTTGTCGCACCCACCGGTGAGCACCTCAAGTACTTAGTCCAGATGCACTTTCCCAAGGAGCAAGCGACAAATAATACTGCAGAGTATGAAGGCTTGCTTGCCGGTCTTCGGATCGCGGCAGACCTTGGGATCAAAAAGCTCATTGTCAGGGGTGACTCACAGCTTGTCGTCCGCCAAGTAAACAAGAATTATCAGAGTCCGTTGATGGAAGCTTACGTCGACGAAGTGAGAAAGCTAGAAGAGCGCTTTGACGGCCTACAAATGGAGCACGTTCCAAGATCTCAGAACGCCATTGCAGATGGCCTGTCGAAGTGCGCCGCACTTAAGTTACCTGTGGAACCAGGGACCTTTGTGCTCAAGCTGACTCAACCGTCCGTAACACCATCAACTGGACAAAGCAAGAAGAGGAAGTTGATTCCTGGTGACTACCTGCCGGCAGAGCTTCCCGAAGCCGCCGCCAAGAAGGTCCCCAAGATCAACACCGAAGGCGCTGAGGAGCAGTCTGCTCCGGCAAGCCCTAGGGCTTGTTCCATTGAAGCAGAAGCTCCCGGCAAGCTTGTCGCGGAATGTCACGCTCCGGCAGAGACACAGCTTCTTGCCGTAGAAGCGGATATTCCCGCAGCAACCTCCAAGATCAACGCCAAGAGCGCCGGGGAGCCAGATCCTCTGGCAAGCCCTAGGGCTTGTTCCGTTGAAGCTGAAGCCCCCGGCAAGCTTGTCGCGGAACGTCAAGCTCTGGCAGAGACACAGCTTCTCGCCGTAGAAGCGGATGTTCCCGCGGCAGCAGAGTTGCCTTTAGTCCTTGTTGTCGAGGCACAAGCTCCGACATGGGCGCAGCAGATTGTCCGTTTCCTTCAGACAGGAGAACTTCCCGAAGAGCAAGAAGAAGCCGAAAGAGTAGCCCGGCAGTCAAGTATGTACCAGTTCGTCGACAAGACATTGTACAGAAGAAGACTCAACGGTGTGAAATTGAGGTGTATTCCCCGGGAAGACGGACAAAAGCTGTTGGCAGAGATACATGGAGGCATATGTGGACACCACATTGGCGCAAGAGCACTCGTCGGCAAAGCATTCCGGCAAGGATTCTTCTGGCCAACAGCCCTCCAGGATGCAACTGCGCAAGTAACCAAGTGTGAAGCGTGCCAGTTCCATTTCAAGCAGATACACCAGCCAGCTCAAGCTCTCCAGACGATCCCTTTATCCTGGCCATTTTCGGTCTGGGGGCTCGACATCCTCGGCCCCTTCCCCCGAGCTGTCGGGGGCTTTGAGTACTTGTACGTCGCAATCGACAAGTTCACAAAGTGGCCGGAAGTGGAACCAGTGAGGAAGGTGACCGCACAGTCAGCCGTCAAGTTCTTCAGGTCGATTGTTTGCCGCTTCGGGATCCCTAACCGGATAATCACCGACAACGGCACACAGTTCACGAGCCACGCCTTCATGCAGTACATCCAAGATCTCGGCGCCAAAGTCTGCTTCGCTTCTGTTGCTCACCCAAGGAGCAACGGTCAAGCGGAGAGGGCAAATGCTGAGGTGCTGCGCGGGCTCAAGACCAGAACTTTCGACAAGCTGCACAAGTGCGGAAGAAACTGGATCGAGGAGCTACCGGTGGTTCTTTGGTCGATCAGAACGACGCCAAATCGAGCCACCGGACAGACACCCTTTGCTCTAGTCTATGGAGCAGAGGCAGTTACCCCCACGGAACTCGTATACGGGTCACCTCGAGTGCTCGCCTACGATGAGCTTGAGCAAGAGCGGCTGCGGCAAGATGACGCGCTGCTCCTTGAGGAAGATCGTCTCCAGGCTGCTGTGCGAGCTGCTCGCTACCAGCAAGCTCTGCGCCGCTACCACAGCCGCAGAGTCAATGCCAGGAGTCTCGAGGAAGGCGACCTTGTTCTTCGGCGCGTTCAGTCGGCCAAGAATTCCAACAAGTTGACGCCGAAGTGGGAAGGCCCTTACCAGGTGAAACGAGTCACAAGGCCTGGCGTTGTCCGCCTTGAGACCGAAGATGGCCTTCCAGTGAGCAACTCCTGGAACATCGAGCATCTTCGTAAGTTTTACCCGTAAGGCGCGGTTGTCGGACCCCGTCCGGCAACCACCTTTCTGTACGAGTCTTGCCGCTGTTGCATGTAATCCTCTGTACAGAGCCAGGCGCAGACCCTGAGCACCAGAAAATGAAGCGCTGCATACCCCGGGGGTTTTAGCATGCATGCTAGGTTGAGTCTCGTCCTTGGTTAGGGTCGATAGTCCCTAACAGTGGCTAACCCCTAGCTTAGAGGTCGAGTGTCCGTCCCTTTGCTTTTCCTTCGTTCGCAGGGCTCGCACGTCCTGGCCAGACCACCTGGAGACGAAAAGGAGAAGAAGGGCGCGCCGGCACCTGGGCCCCGACAAGAACGCAGGGGGCTGCGAATGCCAAGATGTCACCCCCGGCAAGCCAGAGTTGCCGGGGGCTGCTATATCAGATAAGTCTTCCATCCCTCTTCATGCATCCCCTTATGGACTGGGGAATATGAAACCGCGTTTCTTCCCGGAAATTGCCGTGCTCCCCCAACTCTAGGCCCTGGAGCGCGTTCCCGGGGCCAAGTTTGGTCGTAGCCGCGACAGCAAAGGGATGAAATGAGGAGGCCGCACCCACCTCGTTCCCGCCTCCATCAAAGGCATGAGGAAGGTCGAGCGACGTGGGAAGGCGGCAGGGCTTGTTGTCGGGGAATGGAATGCCTGTCCGAGAGATACCAAGGATTTGTTCCTTGGCGTGGGTTCAACCCGCGAGGCAAATAACCCGGCAAACATCCCCTTTTCATTAAAAAACATCCCATACAGGTACAGTCCATAGAGGATGAAAAACATGAAGAGAGGATTACAAGTTCTAGATACAACTAAGGCCCGAGGGCTTACAATTGAAAAGATAAGGTGCCCGTAATCCCTTTACTGTCCCTCTCTTCAGGAGGTAGATCAAGGAGGCGAAAAGGGGAAAGGGGCGCCAAGGCGAGCTACAGGTGCCAGAAGACACCAAGAGAACATCCCGGGGGCCGGACGGTGATGGCGACGCCGGGAGAAGGGTGCGAAGGAGGGGCGGCAGGATGTCAGCGCGCTGTCGAGGGCACCACACCCTCGTACTCCGACCTGACGGCCTTGTCGCCAGCCCTCTTCCCCTTCCGCGGCCTCCCTACGCCAGCCGCCCAAGGAGACGCCCCCGGGGACTTCAAGAAGCCGGCGGCGCGGATGGTGGGGTCGCCGGTGCCGCACAAGACGGCGCCCGACACCTAGTCGGAGCCGCCATCCTGCCGCCCGCCACCCTCACCATCACTGCCGCTCTCCTCCTCGTCACTCTCGCTCGAGGAGGAGCCTTTGCTATTGGAGGAGCTGTCCACACAGCACTTCGCCCGAGTGCCGAAGCACCCGAAGACCTTGACGGAGAGGAGATCGCCCTCCACCAGCTTAAAATGGAGGGTGAACCCCTTCATCAGGCTGTGGATGCGGGCGAGCGTCTTCCACCCTCGATCGAGATACATCACACTAGGGGCTGGGAACACCACGCGGACTCGCGTGCCGCTGATCCCACAGCCCCTCATGTGTAATCTCAGAGTTTCGGGCGGGTCCAACTCCATCGCGCTCGCGAACGGAGCTGGAAGCCGGAGGCAACGACGAGGCGCCCGGTGCAGCTTGACGAAGAACTCGCAAGGGTTGTCCCCTATATGGACCACCACGGGGGGAGGAGCCGCCGGCGGGGGCGAAGCTGGCGCGTCACCCCGTCCGCCTCTTCCCCGAGCGCCTCGACCTCGTCCTCGACCTCGTCCACGACCTCGCCCCCTCCCTCTTCCCCTTATGGCTGGCTCTGTCACCACGAGCGAGGAAGAGGGGAGGGTGCGCTGTCTGGCGGCGACCCTCGCTGCCACCAATGAAGGCCCAGGATTCCCTTTCTCCATGGCGAATGAGAGAAAGGGGAGCAGAAGCTGAAGAAAGGAGGAGACGAGCTCGTGCAGGCTTCGGTGCTCCCTTCCCGCTCCTTATAAACGAGCGAAGTGGGAGCCCAGCCGCCCCGCTCAACGAACCAAGGCACAGGAAGAGCAGGGAGGCGGGCCGACCCGTCACCTCCGCTCGCAACGGCCCAGATTCCCGCTCCCACCGTCCGCGATCCCAAGTGCATGGGAGCCGCGTGGCGGAGATGCAGAACTGAGGCGACAGATGGGGCGGCCTCGCCCTACCCCGTAATCTCGGGGAGTGGGCGCTTCGAAAACCGCGCACCGGCCCCGTCCAGTAAATGCGCCACGCCCCCACGCCTACCTCCGATTGGAGAAGAGGGCGTGGGCCGTCCCCCTTCATCATGGCTTGACGCATGCTCGCGGGGCTTAGCCGCGCGCATGCGTCGCCCACGTCACCCACAACGCCGCATTTGACGCATGCCGTTCCGGGCGTGCGCGACAGAAGCGGAGAGATATACGGCGTGACCCAGGCCGCGCGTGCCCTTGCACTGTTTTGGGCCTGACCCAGCAGCGCTCGGCACCGTGTCTGGCCCAGGCCCGGGGGCTCCTGTCGGTGTACTAAAGTAGGGGTACCCTTAGTACCCCGAACTTGTGCACGGGCAGTCGCAGCGTCCCGCGGCAAGGCCTGCCAGGTCACCGCCAAGATTTCCCGTGGTCCCTTTGAAGACCATTCAAGAACAAAGTACTCAAGACAAGACCCCGGCAAGAGGAGCTTGCCGGGAAGAAGTCAAGACCCCGGCAAGAGGAGCTTGCCGGGAAGGCCATCAGAAGCATCCCAAGGCCCCGGCAAGAGGCGCTTGCCGGGAAGGCCATCCAAGGCATTCCAAGGAACTTGCCGCGGCGCGCTACACGCCCCGACAAGGCCCGGTGAGCGACAAGCTCCCGGAAGCGACAAGTCGACGGCCGCGGCAAGGCGCTTGCCGCGGCAAGCCCACTCCACGCCCGCGCTCCAGCACATCCACCCACGTGTCGCCCCGGGGCCCCTCCCAAGCGCACGTGGCAGGAAGCTGTGCAGCTAGGGGCGTGCGGTGGCACGCAGGCGCTGACAAGACAACCATCGTGGCAAGACGGTGGCGTCCCTAGCGGTCCCTTTCGGTGCTGTCTAGGCGACACAGACGGGCATTTAATGCCCTTGTCCCCTGCCGTCAGGGTTAGGTATGATAACACTGTAGCAGCTAGCTGTGCCTACTACAGCACCTAGCTGTGCCTATCCACGGCACCCTTTCCATTTTTTCCCTTGGCCCCCGTTGCTCTATGTCGGTAACCCCTTGAGTATAAAAGGAGGCCCGTGTGCAACGTAGAGGGGGTCGGCCATTTGGAGAGCCTTTGAGAGGTTCAGCCATTCCACACACTCACGCTCGATCTCGCTCCCGAGCTAGAAATCAATACCAATCCACAAAGCAGGAGTAGGGTTTTACGCATCCTTGCGGCCCGAACCTGGGTAAATCGCTCGCGTGCTTCGCCTCGATTTACTCTTGGCACGACCAACCGCCCGCGTGTTTCGCCTTGATCTGCTCTTTGCGCAGCCTCCGCCCCCCGCCGAACCAAAAGGGACCCGGTCCGCCGGTCCCATAGGTGCCCGTGGATCAGAAACCCCAGCAAGTATTGTAACTAAATAAATGTTATTTGGTGTTTGCGTTGAGCATAAATATGATTAGATCATTTTTATTGCGATACGGTTATTCATTTAAGTCAGAGAATAATTGTTGTTCTATTTACATGAATAAAACCTTCTATGGTCTTACATCCAATGTAAATGGTTTACTGAATCTTGATCGTAATGATACACATATTCATAATATTGATGCCAAAAGATATAAAGTTAATAATGATAGTGCAACTTATTTGTGGCACTATCGTTTAGGTCATACTGGTGTAAAGTGCATGAAGAAACTCCATGCTGATGGGCTTTCGGAATCACTTGATTATGAATCACTTGATACTTGCGAACCATGCCTCATGGGCAAGATGACTAAGACTCCGTTCTCCGGAACAATGGAGCGAGCAACAGACTTGTTGGAAATAATACATACTGATGTATGCGATCCGATGAGTGTCGAAGGCTTGCGGTGGGTATCGTTATTTTCTAACCTTCACATATGATTTGAGCAGATATGGGTATATCTTCTTAATGAAACACAAGTCTGAAACGTTTGCAAAGTTCAAAGAATTTCAGAGTGAAGTGGAGAATCATCGTAACAAGAAAGTAAAGTTTCTACGATCTCATCACGGAAACGAAATACTTGAGTTACGAGTTTGGCCTTCAGTTGAAACAATGTGAAATAGTTTCGCAACTCACGCCACCTAGAACACCACAGCGTAACGGTGTGTGCAAACGTCGTAACCGCACTTTATTAGATATGGTGCGATCTATGATGTCTCTTACCGATTTACCACTATCGTTTTGGGGTTATGCATTAGAGATAGCTGCATTCACGTCAAATAGGGCACCGTCTAAAAATCCGTTGAGATGACACCGTATGAACTATGGTTTAGCAAGAAACCTAAGCTGTCGTTTCTTAAAGTTTGGGGTTGCGATGCTTATGTGAAAAAGTTTCAACCTGATAAGCTCAAACCCAAATCGGAGAAGTGCATCTTCATAGGATACCCAAAAGAAACTGTTGGGTACACCTTCTATCACAGATCCGAAGGCAAGATATTTGTTGCTAAGAATGGATCCTTTCTAGAGAAGGAGTTTCTCTCGAAAGAAGTGAGTGGGAGGAAAGTAGAACTTGATGAGGTAACTATACCTTCTCCCTTATTGGAAAGTATTTCATCACAGAAATCAATTCCAGGGATTCCTACACCAATTAGTGAGGAATCTAATGATGATGATCATGAAACTTCTGATCAAGTTACTACCGAACCTCGTAGGTGAACCAGAGTAAGATCCACACCAGAGTGGTACAGTAATTATGTTCTGGAGGTCATGTTACTTAACCATGATGAACCTACGAACTATGAGGAAGCGATGATGAGCCCAGATTCCACAAAATGATTTGAGGCCATGAAATCTGAGATGGGATCCATGTATGAGAACGAAGTGTGGACTTTGGTGGACTTGCCCGATGATCAGCAAGACATTGAGAATAAATGAATCTTCAAGAGCAAGACGGACGCTGATAGTATTGTTACTATCTACAAAGCTCGAATTGTCGCAAAAGGTTTTCGACAAGTTCAAGGTGTTGACTACGATGAGATTTTCTCACTCGTATCGATGCTAAAGTCTGTCCGAATCATGTTAGCAGTTGCCGCATTTTATGAAATCTGGCAAATGGATATCAAAACTACATTCCTTAATGGATTTATTAAAGAAGAGTTGTATATGATGCAACCAGAAGGTTTTGTCAATCCTAAAGGTGCTAACAAAGTGTGCAAGCTCCAGAGATCCATCTATGGACTGGTGCAAGCATCTCGGAGTTGGAATATACGCTTTGATGAGTTGATCAAAGCATATAGTTTTATATAGACTTTTGGAGAAGCCTGTATTTACAAGAAAGTGAGTGGGAGCTCTGTAGCATTTCTGATACTATATGTGGATGACATATTGTTGATCAGAAACGATACTGATTTTCTGATAACCCACAAGTATAGGGGATCGCAACAGTTTTCGAGGGTAAAGTATTCAACCCAAATTTATTGATTCGACACAAGGGGAGCCAAAGAATATTCTCAAGTATTAGCAGCTCAGTTGTCAATTCAACCACACCTGGAAACTTAGTATCTGCAGCAAAGTGTTTAGTAGCAAAGTAATATGATAGTAGTGGTAACGGTAGCAAAAGGTAACGGTAATAAAAGTAGTGTTTTTGGTATTTTGTAGTGATGATAGCAATAGCAACGGAAAAGTAAATAAGCGAAGAACAATATATGGAAAGCTCGTAGGCAATGGATCGGTGATGGAGAATTATGCCGGATGTGGTTCATCATGTAACAATCATAACATAGGGTGACACAGAACTAGCTCCAATTCATCAATGTAATGTAGGCATGCATTCCGAATATAGTCATACGTGCTTATGGAAAAGAACTCGCATGACATCTTTTGTCCTACCCTCCCGTGGCAGCGGGGTCCTAGCAGAAACTAAGGGATATTAAGGCCTCCTTTTAATAGAGTATCGGACCAAAGCATTAACACATAGTGAATACATGAACTCCTCAAACTACGATCATCACCGGTAAGTATCCCGATTATTGTCACTTCGGGGTTAACGGATCATAACACATAATAGGTGACTATAGACTTGCAAGATAGGATCAAGAACTCTCATATATTGATGAAAACATAATAGGTTCAGATCTGAAATCATGGCACTCGGACCCTAGTGACAAGCATTAAGCATAGCAAAGTCATAGCAACATCATTCTCAGAACATAGTGGATACTAGGGATCAAACCCTAACAAAACTAACTCGATTACATGATAGATCTCATCCAATCGATCACCGTCCAGCAAGCCTATGATGGAATTACTCACGCACGGCGGTGAGCATCATGAAATTGGTGATGGAGGATGGTTGATGATGACGATGGCGACGGATTCCCCTCTCCGGAGCCCTGAACGGACTCCAGATTAGGCCTCCCAAGAGGTTTTAGGGCTTGGCGGCAGCTCCGTTTCGTAAAACGCGATGATTTCTTCTCTCTCATTTTTTCTCTCTGAAACCAAATATATAGAGTTGAGGTTGAGGTCGGAGGATCTCCAGGGAGCCCACGAGGTAGGGGGGCGCCCTAGGGGGGCAGGCACGCCCCCCACCCTCATGGACAGGTGGTGGGCCCCCTGGTCTTCATCTTTTGCAGGGATTTTTTATTATTTCCGAAAAGATGTTCCGTGAAGTTTCAGGTCATTCCGAGAACTTTGTTTTCTGCATATAAATAACACCATGGCAATTCTGCTGAAAACAACGTCAGTCTGGGTTAGTTCCATTCAAATCATGCAAGTTAGAGTCCAAAACAAGGGAAAAATTGTTTGGAAAAGTAGATACGACGGAGACGTATCAACTCCCCCAAGCTTAAACCTTTGCTTGTCCTCAAGCAATTCAGTTGATAAACTGAAAGTGATAAAGAAAAACTTCTACAAACTCTGTTTGCTCTTGTTGTTGTAAATATGTAAAGCCAGCATTCAAGTTTTCAACAAAGATTATGACTAACCACATTCACAATAATGCTTAGGTCTCAAGTTTACTCATATCAATGGCATAATCAACTAGCGAGCAATAATAATAAATCTCGGATGACAACACTTTCTCAAAACAATCATAATATGATATAACAAGATGGTATCTCACTAGCCCTTTCTGAGAGCGCAAAACATAAATGCAGATCACCTTTAAAGATCAAGGACTGACTAAACATTGTAGTTCATGGTAAAAGAGATCCAGTCAAGTCATACTCAATGTAAACTAACAGTAATGAATGCAAATGACAGCGGTGCTCTCCAACTGGTGCTTTTTAATAAGAGGATGATGACTCAACATGAAAGTAAATAGATAGGCCCTTTGCAGAGGAAAGCAGGGATTTGTGGAGGTGCCAGAGCTCGGTTTTGAAATATAGGTGAATAATATTTTGAGCGGTATACTTTCATTGTCAACATAACAACCAAGAGATGGCGATATCTTCCATGCTACACATATTATAGGCGGTTCCCAAACAGAATGGTAAATTTATACCCCCCCTCCACAAACAAGCATCAATCCATGGCTTGCTCGAAACAACGAGTGCCTCCAACTAACAAGAGTCCTAGGGGGAGTTTTGTTTGCAATTATTTGATTTGATTTGCATAAAACATGGGACTGGGCATCCCAGTGACCAGCCACTTTCTCGTGAGTGAGGAGCGGAGTCCACTACTCTTGAGAATAACCCGCCTAACATGGAAGATATGGACAACCTAGTTGAAACATGAGCTATTTGAGCATACAAAACAGGATATTTATTTAAAGGTTTAGAGTTTGGCACATACAAATTTACTTGGAACGGCAGGTAGATACCGTATATAGGTAGGTATGGTGGACTCATATGGAATAACTTTGGGGTTTATGGAGTTGGATGCACAAGCAATATTCCCACTTAGTACAGGTGAAGGCTAGTAGAAGAATGGGAAGCGACCAGCTAGAGAGCGACAACAGTCATGAACATGCATTAAAATTAATCAACACCGAATGCAAGCATGAGTAGGATATAATCCACCATGAACATAAATATCGTGAAGGCTATCTTGATTTTGTTTCAACTACATGCGTGAACATGCGCCAAGTCAAGTCACTTAAATCATTCAGAGGAGGATACCACCCTATCATACCACATCACAACCATTTTGATAGCATGTTGGAACGCAAGGTAAACCATTATAAGCTCCTAGCTAATCAAGCATGGCACAAGAAACTATGATCTCTAGTTGTCATTGCGAACATGTTTATTCATAATAGGCTGAATCAGGAACGATGAACTAATCATATTTACAAAAACAAAAGAGGTCGAGTTCATACCAGCTTTTCTCATCTCAATAAGTCCATCATATATCGTCATAATTGCCTTTCACTTGCACGACCGAATGATCTGAATAATAATAATAATAGTGCGCGTGCATTGGACTAAGCTGGAATCTGCAAGCATTCAATAAACAGGAGAAGACAAGGCAATATGGGCTCTTTTGTCAGATCAACAATAATGCATATAAGATCCACTCCAAGAATTTAATCATGGTCTTCTCCTATCGACCCCCAAAGAAAAGAAAAGAAATAAAACTATTTACACGGGAAAGCTCCCAACAAGCAAAAGAAGAACGGGAAATCTTTTTGGGTTTTCTTTTTAATTACTACTACAAGCATGGAAAGTAAACTAATTAAAAACTACAACTAATTTTTTTGTTTGTTTTTCTTAAGGTTTATCAAACACACAAGAAGAAAGTATAATTAGGAAAATAAACTAGCATGGATGATACAATGAAAAATTATGAGCACCAACATCTAGCAATGAGTGTGTGAACATGAATGTAATGTTGATGAGAAATACGTACTCCCCCAAGATTAGGCTTTTGTCCTAAGTTGGTCTATGGCCACGGCTGGCCTGGCGGATATCTATAATAATAGTTGGGGTCGTACTGAGATGCAGCGGCTATCGCCTCCTGCGCTGCAGCGTGGCGATGAGCGGCCTCCGCCCTCCTCTCGTACTCATCTGCCTCCTCTCTGGTAATAACATATCTTCCTTTTGCCTGATAATCAAAGAAGGCAGTAGCAGGGAGAGTAATACGGACAGCATGCCGTCTGTCAAAGATTAGTCGATACTAGAGAGGTGATTCACTCCTCTCAACAAACTGGTGGTGAACCATAGCATTAAAATCTAAATAAGCAGGAGGCAACTCAATATCATCTTCATGTATGGCTATACCAAGAAAATTAGCTATGCGGGTTGCATAAATTCCACCAAAGAGATCTCCATTAAATCTATTAAGATGCAACCTACGTGCAACAATGGCTCCCAAATTATAAGATTTATCTCCTAACACAGCACTCCTAAGAATATTGAGGTCAGGAACACACACGTGACATGCCTCATCTTTACCATTAATGCATCTACCTATGAAGAGAGCAAAATAATGTATAGCAGGTAAGTGAATGCTCCCTATCGTAGCTTGTGTTATATCTCCAGATTCCCCCACAGTTATACTAGTAAGAAAATCTCTAAATTCAGATTTGTGAGGTTCCCTGACTATACCCCATTGTGGAAGTTTGCGAGCAGTGGTGAAATCCTCTAAGTACATAGTGTAAGAATTTTCATAAAGATCAAACAGGACAGTTGGAGAATTACGTGATGATGAAAATTCAAACCTCCTCACAAAGGAACTAGTGAGATAGTGATACTGGCTGCAATTTTCTTCCTCAAAGCTCATTAGATCAGCGTTACGCAAATATGCGTTAAATTCTTCCTTAATTCCCGCTCGATCCATAAAGTTTTCCGACGGCCATTCACAAGGACGAACTGGAGCGTCTCTTGGTGGCTCTTCATCAGCATCACGCATTGCAAGCCTGGGTCCTTGCTTCCTTGAAGAACCACCTTGGAACATTTTCCTAAGCATATTTCTTCCTCTGAAAAATTCTGAAATTTTTTAGTAACTTCAAAATAAAAGCAAGCCAAACTCAATAATATTGGTAGCAACTACTCCTACAAGTGCCTAGAGCCTATATCATGCATCAAAACTACTTGGAACCATATAAATTTGACATGCAAGCTCAAGAACATGGTCACCTAGCCAGAACAAATTTGCAATGAATAAAGCACTAGAACAAAAACTAATTGGACCAATGGAGGAGTCACATACCAAGGAACAATCTCCCCAAGCAGTTTTGTGAGAGGTGCTTTAAGCAAGGAGATCGAAAATGGCAGCAAAATGAGCTTGGACTCCGGTATGAACTGGATATTTGTGTTTGTGGGAGGAAGAAGAGGTGTGTGGGTGCAGGAATACGTGGAGGAGGGCCACCATGGGCCCATGAGGCAGGGGGCGCGCCCAGGGGGTAGGGTGCGCCCCTGACCCTCGTGGCCAGGTGCCAGCTCCTCCTGCTGTGTTCTCAGTGCCAAATATTCTCAAATATTTCGGAAAAAATCGTATTTAAATTTCAGGGCATTTGGAGAACTTTTATTTTCGGGGTATTTTTATATTGCATGGATAATTCAGATAACAGACAGAAAATACTATTTTTATTTCATTTAATATAAATAACAGAAAGTAAAATTGGGGTACAGAAGGTTGTGCCTTCTAGTTTCATCCATCTCATGCTCATCAAAAAGAATCCACTAACAAGGTTGATCAAGTCTTGTTAACGAACTCATTTCGAATAACATGGAACCGAAGAAATTTTGAATAACACTATGTTACCTCAACGGGGATATGCACATCCCCAATAATAAGAATATCATATTTCTTCTTGACAGTAGGAAGAGGAAATTCAAAACCTCCAAATATAATCGATGGAATTTTTCCAATAGAGTTGATACTATGAACTTGAGGTTGTTTCCTTGGAAAGTGTACCGTATGCTCATTACCATTAACATGAAAAGTGACATTGCCTTTAGTGCAATCAATAACAGCCCCTGCAGTGTTCAAGAAAAGTCTTCCAAGAATAATAGACATACTATCGTCCTCGGGAATATCAAGAATAACAAAGTCCGTTAAAATAGTAACATTTGCAACTACAACAGGCACATCCTCACAAATATCGACAGGTATAGCAGTTGATTTATCAGCCATTTGCAAAGATATTTCAGTAGGTGTCAACTTATTCAAATCAAGTCTACGATATAAAGAGAGAGGCATAACACTAACACCGGCTCCAAGATCACATAAAGCAGGTTTAACATAGTTTCTTTTAATGGAGCATGGTATAGTGGGCACTCCTGGATCTCCAAGTTTCTTTGGTATTCCACCCTTAAAAGTATAATTAGCAAGCATGGTGGAAATTTTAGCTTCCGGTATCTTTCTTTTATTTGTAACAATATCTTTCATATACTTAGCATAAGGATTCATTTTAAGCATATCAGTTAATCACATACGCAAAAAGATAGGTCTAATCATTTTAGCAAAGCGCTCAAAATCCTCATCATCCTTTTTCTTGGATGGTTTGAGGGGAAAAGGCATGGGTTTCTGAACCCAAGGCTCTCTTTCCTTACCGTGTTTCCTAGCAACAAAGTCTTTCTTATCATAACGTTGATTCTTTGATTGTGGGTTATCAAGATCAACAGCGGGTTCAATTTCTATATCATTATCATTACTAGGTTGAGCATCATCATGAACATTATCATTAACATTATCACAAGTTTCAGGTTCATTACCAGATTGTGTTTCAGCATTAGAGATAGAAATATCATTTGGATTCTCAGGTGTTTCAGTAATAGGTTCACTAGAAGCATGCAAAGTCCTATCATTTTTCTTTTTCTTCCTATTAGAAGGACTAGGTGTATCTACATTATTTCTCTGAGAATCTTGCTAAATTCTCTTAGGGTGGTCTTCAGGATACATAGGTTCTTGAGTCATTCTACCAGTTCTAGTAGCCACTCTAACAGCATAATCATTATTCTTACTATTCAATTCATTGAGCAAATCATTTTGAGCCTTAAGTACTTGTTCTACTTGAGTAGTAACCATAGAAGCATGTTTACTAATAAGTTTAAGTTCACCTTTGACATTAACCATATAATCACCCAAGTGTTCAAGCATATTTGAATTGTATTTCAATTATCTACCAAAATAAGCATTAAAGTTTTCTTGCTTAACCATAAATTTATCAAACTCATCTAAGCATGGACTAGCAAACTTAGTAAATGGGATTTAAGCTTTATCATATCTATAGAGAGAATTTACCTTTACTACCTGTGTCGGGTTATCAAGACCATGAGTTTCTTCAGTAGGTGAAGGATTAAGATCATATGTTTCTTTAACAAGTGGTAAATTAAGACCATGTATTTCTTCAATAGGAGGTAAATTCTTAACATCTTCAGCTTTAATACCTTTTTGTTTCATAGATTTCTTTGCCTCTTGCATATCTTCAGGGCTGAGAAATAGAATACCCCTCTTCTTCGGAGTTGGTTTAGGAATAGGCTCAGGAGTTTGTTCAGGAACTGGTTCAGGAAGTGTCAAATTATTTTCATTTGTCAACATATTATTCAATAGAATTTCAGCTTCATCCGGCGTTCTTTCCCTGAAAACAGAACTAGCACAACTATCCAGGTAATCTCTAGAGGCATCGGTTAGTCCATTATAAAAGATATCAAGTATTTCATTTTTCTTAAGAGGATGATCATGCAAAGCATTAAGTAATTGGAGAAGCCTCCCTCAAGCTTGTGGGAGACTCTCTTCTTCAATTTGCACAAAATTATATATATCCCTCAAAGCAGCTTGTTTCTTATGAGCAGGGAAATATTTAGCAAAGAAGTAATAAATCATATCCTGGGGACTACGCACACAACCAGGATCAAGAGAATTAAACCATATCTTAGCATCACCCTTTAATGAGAACGGAAATATTTTGAGTATATAAAAGTAACGCGATCTCTCATCATTAGTGAACAGGGCAGCTATATCATTTAACTTAGTAAGATGTGCCACAACAGTTTTAGATTCATAGCCATGAAAAGGATCAGATTCAACCAAAGTAATTATATCAGGATCAACAGAGAATTCATAATCCTTATCAGTAACACAGATAGGTGAAGTAGCAAAAGCAGGGTCAGGTTTCATTCTGGCATTTTGAGATTGCTGCTTCCATTTAGCTAATAACCTCTTGAGTTCGTATCTATCTTTGCAAGATAAAATAGCTAAAGAAGCTTCTTTATCAAAAACATAACCCTTAGGAATAACGGGAAAGTCTTCATCATCACTTTCATCAGTATTATCAGATTCAATATTTTCATTCTCTCTAACCCTAGCAAGTTGTTCATCAAGAAATTCACCAAGTGGCACAGTAGTATCAAGCATAGAAGTAGTTTCATCATAAGTATCATGCATAGCAGAAGTGGCATCATCAATAACATGTGACATATCAGAACGAATAGCAGAAGCAGGTTTAGGTGTCGCAAGCTTACTCAAAACAGAAGGTGAATCAAGTGTAGAGCTAGATGGCAGTTCCTTACCTCCCCTCATAGTTGAGGGATAAATCTTAGTGTTTGGATCTCTCAAGTTCTTCATAATGATAAGCAGATATAAATCCCAAGTGACTGAGCTATGCTCCCCGGCAACGGCGCCAGAAAATAGTCTTGATAACCCACAAGTATAGGGGGTCGCAACAGTTTTTGAGGGTAAAGTATTCAACCCAAATTTATTGATTCGACACAAGGGGAGCCAAACAATATTCTCAAGTATTAGCAGCTGAGTTGTCAATTCAACCACACCTGGAAACTTAGTATCTGCAGCAAAGTGTTTAGTAGCAAAGTAATATGATAGTAGTGGTAACGGTAGCAAAAGGTAACGGTAATAAAAGTAGTGTTTTTGGTATTTTGTAGTGATGATAGCAATAGCAACGGAAAAGTAAATAAGTGAAGAACAATATATGGAAAGCTCATAGGCAATGGATCAGTGATGTAGAATTATGCCGGATGCGGTTCATCATGTAACAATCATAACATAGGGTGACACGGAACTAGCTCCAATTCATCAATGTAATGTAGGCATGCATTCCGAATATAGTCATACGTGCTTATGGAAAAGAACTCGCATGACATCTTTTGTCCTACCCTCCCGTGGCGGCGGGGTCCTAGCAGAAACTAAGGGATATTAAGGCCTCCTTTTAATAGAGTACCAGACCAAAGCATTAACACATAGTGAATACATGAACTCCTCAAACTACGATCATCACTGGTAAGTATCCCGATTATTGTCACTTCGGGGTTAACGGATCATAACACATAATAGGTGACTATAGACTTGCAAGATAGGATCAAGAACTCCCATATATTGATGAAAACATAATAGGTTCAGATCTGAAATCATGGCACTCGGGCCCTAGTGACAAGCATTAAGCATAGCAAAGTCATAGCAACATCAATCTCAGAACATAGTGTATACTAGGGATCAAACCCTAACAAAACTAACTCGATTACATGATAGATCTCATCCAACCCATCACCGTCCAGCAAGCCTACGATGGAATTACTCACGCACGGCGGTGAGCATCATGAAATTGGTGATGGAGGATGGTTGGTGATGACAATGGCAACGGATTCACCTCTCCGAAGCCCCGAACGGACTCCCGATCAGCCCTCCCGAGAGGTTTTAGGGCTTGGCGGCGGCTCCATATCGTAAAACGCGATGATTTCTTCTCTCTCATTTTTTTCTCCCCGAAACCAAATATATAGAGTTGGGGTTGAGGTCGGAGGAGCTCCAGGGGGCCCACAAGGTATGGGGGCACGCCCTAGGGGGGCAGGTGCGCCTCCCACCCTCGTGGACAGGTGGTGGGACCCATGGTCTTCATCTTTTGCAGGGATTTTTTATTATTTCTGAAAAGATGTTCTGTGAAGTTTCAGGTCATTCCGAGAACTTTTGTTTCTGCACATAAATAACACCATGGCAATTCTGCTGAAAACAGCATCAGTCCGGGTTAGTTCCATTCAAATCATGCAAGTTAGAGTCCAAAACAAGGGCAAAAGTGTTTGGAAAATTAGATACGATGGAGACGTATAAATTTCTGGATAGCATAAAAGGATACTTGAATAAGAATTTTTCAATGAAAGACCTCGGTGAAGCTTCTTACATATTGGGCATGAAGATCTATAGAGATAGATCAAGACGCTTGTCGGCGTTCTGGGAACGGGGGTCCCCAGACTTGCCTACCTGCGGCCTGCAGCGTGGCTCAAAGGGGGGCCCAGCACGGCCCATCTTCATCAACACAGACCCAAGACCCTCGCGAGGGGCCAAGCCTCGCAGGGCGGACGACACGGAGCTTCCTCAGGCACGGCCTCATCAGGCTGGCTCGCGAGGAGGCGGAGAGATCAAGGCGGGGTACCTCACGAGGTGCCCGTGACGCAAGCCATGACGACCAAGGGTGCCAGGCGGGCGCCAGCCCACGCAGTGTCCTCCTTTCCTCTTTGGTGCAAAGGGAGCAAGCGCAGGCGAGAGCATCAAGCAAAGGCACCCATTTCAGTGCAACGAGACCAAGACCAGCCCAACGGCAGGGAGGAAGTCATTGTGGAGCCCAAGCTAGCGTCAGCCTTTGGCAGGCGAGGACCAACTTTAGTCAGGATAAGTGTACCCGATGTTCCTCTTCAAAATGGCCAATTCTTGGCGCCCTTCCCGCTCAATATTTGGGAATAGGCCCAGGGCCTTTGCCTATAAATAGGACTAGCCACCCCCAGGGGATGAAGAGAGACGGAGGGGAGAAAAAGAGATCATCAGGATAGAGAGAGAGAGACCAGATCAGCGAGATAAGATCAGATCGGCAAGAGAGAGAGAGAGAAGGGTGACTGAACTCCTCCTAGCAGTTCATCACCCCAGCCAAGAACAGACCCTCGCGAGGCTGTTCTTCCTTGTATTGTTCATCATCATCAGCCCAAGAGTCAATCCACCACACCACAAACTGGAGTAGGGTATTACACCACAACGGTGGCCCAAACCAGTATAAACCCTGTGTCTCTTGTGTTGTTCTTTCCATAGCTTAGATCTTAGCGAGGCGGTGGGGTGTAGGTAGGTAGAAGTCGAAATCTCCGCGCGCACCCCAGTGTTCGAACCTCAAGGGTCTGCCGGAACCTGAAACCCGAAAACGCTTGATAAATTTTTCAATAAGTACGTACCTTGACAAGTTTTTGAAGTAGCTCAAAATGGAGTAGTCAAAGAAGGAGTTCTTGCTTGTGTTGCAAGGTGTGAAGTTGAGTAAAGACTCAAAACCCAACCATGACAGGAAATAGAAAGAGAAAGAAAAGTCATTCCCTATGTCTCAGTCATAGGTTTTATAAAGTATGCTATGCTGTGTACCAGACCTATTGTATACCTTAGCATGTTTTTTGCAAGGGAGTACAATAGTGATCTAGGAGTAGATCACTGGACAGCGGTCAAAATTATCCTTAGAGGACTAAGGATATATTTCTCGGTTATGGAGGTGACAAAAAATTCATCGTAAAGGGTTACGTTGATGCAAGCTTTGACACTGACCTAGATGACTATAAGTCTCGATCCAGATACATATTAAAAGTGGGAGCAATTAGCTAGAGTAGCTCCGTGCAGAGTATTGCAGACACAGAAATTTGCGAGATACATACGGATCTGAATGTTGCAGAGCCGTAGACTAAACTTCTCTCACAAGTAAAACATGATCACTCTTTGGGTGTTAGTCACATGAATATGTGAACTAATCACATAAAGATTTGAACTATTGGTTCGAAATCACATGACGATGTGAACTAGATTATTGACTCAAGTGCAAGTGGGAGACTAAAGGAAATATGCCTAGAGGCAATAATAAAGTTGTTATTTATATTTCCTTATATTATGATAAATGTTTATTATTCATGCTAGAATTGTATTAACCAGAAACTTAGTACATGTGTGAATACATAGACAAACAGAGTGTCACTACTATGCCTCTACTTGACTAGCTCGTTAATCAAAGATGGTTAAATTTCCTAGCCATAGACATGAGTTGTCATTTGATCAACAGGGTCACATCATTAGAGAATGATGTGATTGACTTGACCCATCCGTTAGCTTAGCACTATGATCATTTAGTTTATTGCTATTGCTTTCTCCATGACTTATACATGTTCCTATGACTATGAGATTATGCAACCCCCGAATAATGGAGGAACACTTAGTGTGCTATCAAACTTCACAACGTAACTGGGTGATTATAAAGATGCTCTACATGTGTCTCCGATGGTGTTTGTTGAGTTGGCATAGATCGAGATTAGGATTTGTCACTCCGATTGTCGGAGAGGTATCTCTGGGCCCTCTCGGTAATGCACATCACTATAAGCCTTGCAAGCAATGTGACTAATGAGTTAGTTGCAGGATGTTGCATTACGGAACGAGTAAAGATACTTGTCAGTAACGATATTGAACTAGGTATGATGATATAGACGATCGAATCTCGGGCAGCAAGTAACGTACCGATGACAAAGGGAACAATGTATGTTGTTATGCGGTTTGACCGATAAAGAACTTCATAGAATATGTAGGAACCAATATGAGCTTCTAGGTTCCGCTATTGGTTATTGACCAGAAGTGAGTCTCGGTCCTACATAGTTCTCGAACCCGTAGGGTCAGCACGCTTAAAATTCGATGACGATCGGTATTATGAGTTTATGTGCTTTGATGTACCGAAGGTAGTTCGGAGTCCCGGATGTGATCACGGACATGACGAGGAGTCTCGAAATGGTCGAGACATAAAGATTGATATATAGGACGACTGTATTCGGACACCGGAAATGTTCCGGAGAAGTTTCGGATAAAACCGGAGTCCTGGAGGGTTACCGGAACCCCCCGGGGGAACTAATGGGCCTCATGGGCCTTAGTGGAGAGAGAGAGGGGCGGCTAGGGCAAGCCGCGCGCCCCTCCCCCTTGGGTCCGAATTGGACTAGGAAGGGGGGTCGCGCCTCCCTTTCCTTCTCCCTCTCTCCCTCTCCTTCCTTCCCCCTCTCTTCCCTTATTGGAAACCTACTAGGAATAGGATTCCTATTCCTAGTAGGAATCCTATTTGGGGCGTGCCCCATGAGGGCCGGCCGGCCTCCCCCTTGCTCTCCTTTATATACGGGGGTACGGGGCACCCTAGAACACACAAGTTGAAAGTTGTCTTAGCCGTGTGTGGTGCCCCCTCCACAGATTTCCACCTCGATCATATCATTGTAGTGCTTAGGCGAAGCCCTGCATCGGTAACTTCATCATCACCGTCATCACGCCATCGTGCTGACGAAACTCTCCCTCGACCTCAGCTGGATCTAAAGATTGTGGGATGTCAACGAGCTGAACGTCTGCAGATCACGGAGGTGTCGTACCTTCGGTGCTAGGATCGGTCGGATCATGAAGACGTACGACTACACCAACCACGTTGTCATAACGCTTCCGCTTTCGGTCTACGAGGGTACATGGACAACGCTCTCCCCTCTCATTGATATGCATCACCTAGATGGATCTTGCGTGTGCGTAGGAATTTTTTTGAAATTACCGCGTTCCCCAACATATGTGTATCACTACGATCGAGATTCAGTAAACCACTCACCTTGGGTGTATGACCTCAGAATAACGATTATTCATGTAAACAGAATAACGATTATTCTTTGACTTAAATGAATAACCCTATTGCAATAAACATGATTCAATCATATTAAGCTCAACGCAAACACCAAATAACATTTATTTTAGGTTCAATACTAATCTTGAAGGTAAAGGGAGTGTGTTATGGTGATCTTATCAACCTTGGAATCACTTCCAACACACATCGTCACCTTGCCCTCAACTAGTCTTTATTCATTTTGTAACTCCTGTTTCGAGTTACTAATCATAGCAACAGAACCAGTATCAAATACCCAGGGGCTATTATGAACACTAGTAAAGTACACATCAATAACATGTATATCATATATACTTTTGTTCACTTTTCCATCCTTCTTATCCGCCAAGTATTTGGGGCAGTTTCGCTTCCAGTGACCATTTCCTTCACAGTAGAGAAGCACTCAGTTTCAGGCTTGGGTCTAGCTTTGGGCTTCTTAATGGGAGTGGCAACTTGCTTGTCATTCTTCTTGAAGTTCCCTTTCTTTCCCTTGCCGTTTGTCGGTGGGAAAGACACCTATGGGACCACTGGGATCCCTTCTACGGTCGGTGGGCGCGGGGTCATGAGAAGAACAGGTTTAGCGAGCAAGCACACGGATCGTTTACCCAGGTTCGGGCCGCGAGGATGCGTAAAACCCTAGTCCTGCTTTGGTGGATGTATTGAGTGTTCTTGAGCTTTTTGAACTAGCTACGGTGGCTGTGCCGTTCCAAAAAGCTGAATCCCTCTCCTGGTCGCCTCGGGCCTCCTTTTATAGGAAGAAGGGGTTGCCACAGAGGCATACAGAAGGTGGAAAGGCCTATAGTGCGCGAGCTTATCGCACGACATTACGGGACAAAGTGCATTAAATGTGCTACGTAGGTGTCCATTAGCTTTATTGGGGACAGGAACGAGGCTCGTCCCGTCCGTCGCCGCTTCACCTTGCTTCGACACGCGCCCAGACTAGCGATGCATGTAGCGCCATGTAGGCAGACAGGCAGCTGAGGTGGCGCGGTGGTAGGGCCTTCATGAAGATCTACATGCCGCCACGTAGGTGCTTGCTGATTTAGCCTGGAAGCTGCATGTTGCCACGCAGGTGCCTGCCTAGCTGGTTGGGCTGGCAGCTGCATGCGAAGGGTGGCGGAGTCTTGGCTGGTGCGGGCCTGGCAGTGGCCCTACTGGCGTCCTTGGAAAGGGCCTTGCCATGGTGTCGCAGTCGTCCCCGGCAAGACGCTTGCCGGGGGTCTTGTGGATTTCCCTGGCGAGGATCCCGCCGAGGGTCGTCGTTTTCTTATCCTCATCTGATCATGTGTGTTTATGATCTTGACAAAGATCTGCATGCCACCACGGAGGTGCCTCCCAACCCCTGGTCCCAATGTAGTTTATTGGGTCAGAGCCTGTGGGCTCAAGGTTGGCTCGCTCCATTGGTGTTGGGCAAGTTGCCTCGGCAAGGCTCTTGCCGGGGCTGCGGGGGCGCCTCGGCAAGGATCTTGCTGAGGGAGTCCACCTCGCCCTCTTGCCCTCCTGCACTTCTAGTCTTGGCGTCGCCTTGGTTGTCTTATGCTTCGACTTCCCTCCTCTGCCCTGCTAAGTGTGGCCGCGACGCGTGGCTCTGACTGCCTGTGCATAAGTAAAGGGGTCAAAAGGAGAGCCCCTACTTTTGTACACCGACAGGAGCCCCCAGGCCTGGGCCACACATAAGCGCAACGCGTTGTTGGGCTAGGCCCAGAACGGTGCGCGGGCAGGTGGGCGGATTTTACCGTAGTAACTTCTTGTCCGTTGCGCTTCCCCATGACGTGGGGGTCATGCGTGGGGCAGTTCCCGCACACATGCGTCATATCGTGGTTAATGGGAGAGGAGGCGGCTTGCGCCTTCCCCATAAAAAGCGGAATAATCGCGGGCGCTCTGCTCACTTTACCCCTGCATCTTCTCCAATCTCGGAACCGCTGCCCCTTTCTCCTTCCTTCTCAAGCTTCTGCCCCTTCTTGCCACCGCTGCGTCTTCGCTGCCCTCTGCCCCTCGCCTCTCGCAGCCGCCATGGCCCCCAAAACCAACTAGGGCAAAGGGATGGCCAAGGACGCCGGAGCCACCGGAGAGTGAGCTAGCAGCGCGGCAGACGCAGCTCGCCTACTTCCCCTCGACGGTCAATGTGTTCGAGCTCCGGGACAGCTTCAGGCCCCTGTGGGGGTGAAAGACGGGGGCGATGGGGCATCCAGCCACGCGCGTCGTCCCCACCAACTGCACCGAGGCCGCCCCGAATCGGTACCCATTTTTCGTCGACTACTTCTCTTGCGGCCTCTGCCCCCTTTTCTCCGATTTCTCCAATGATGTCATGCACACATTTGGCTTCCACCTCCTGGACTTTACTCCAAATGTTGTGTCGTGCATGGATCTTTTTGCCCACCTCTGTGAGGTCTTCGCCGGAGTCATCCCCAACACAGCACTCTTTCGCCATTACTTTTACCCTCGCATCCAGGGGGAGGCGCCATCTCTGGTTGCGTCGCCTGGATCCCGAGGTCCAAAGGGGCGTACCCAGAGGGCGCCCAGAAGGAGAGGTGGGAAGAATGGCGGGGCCGGTGGTGCTAGATTGAGGAGGACGACCCATAGGAGTTCCGCCAGGTTCGCAGGCCCGACTGGGGCGACGTCGACGCCTAAGATGACAAGCTCAAGAATGCCATCACCTGGATTCTTCGCCTCACCGAGGCCGGGCTCACCCTTGAGATGATCGAGGCGGATTTCATTTGCCGCCAAATCACTTTGCTGCATAACAAGGGGAGGTCGGCCTGGCTCTTCACGAATGCGGCCGATATCATGAGGCTTCGCCCCGGCCTCGACCACAACTTCACGATGCTGGCGCACTCTCACTTCTGCCAGCGGCTCTTCCAGGTCGACGTGGGCCACGATGGTAAGGCCGAGAGGTCCGGCAAGGCCGCAAAGGCCGGCAAGGTTGCCAAGGGGCCCTTGTTTGGGTTGCCGGCGGGGGTGGTCCCGCTGAGCAATAACTCACGCCGGAACGACATCATCGCCATGATGCCGGACTGTAACGCGCATGTCCCTGTCCCCAATTGGGCCAAGCTGCCGGAGGAGCAGGTGCAGGAGTTCTTCGACAATCTGGAGGAGAAGTACGTCCGCGACGAGACGCGGCTCTTCCAGGACACCACCCAGGCGGAGCTGGACTACATCGCCGCCAGGGCGGCGGAGGCGGAGCTCGCCAAGGAGGCCGGCAGCGCCGACGGCGTGGAGGACAAGGCCGCGGTGGCTGCAGAGGAGAAGGAACTCGCCTAGTGGGCAGAGTCTGCTGGGGAGGCCAGCAGCGCCCGCACCGGGCCACCTCTCATCGAGGATGACGACGACGAGTCGTCAGAGGAGGAAGCTGAAGCTGTCGAGCCCTGGGCCGCGGGGAAAGGGCGAGTCCTGCGGCGGGCCAGCTCCAGCGAGCCGGTTCAGCCCGGCAGGGCCGCGCAACCCTGGCATGCCCAGGAGATGTTCGCGTGCCAAATGAGGGTCGCGGCGGCGAGGTAGTTGGTGAAGGTTGCGGTGGCGAAGAAGAAAGCATCTGCCTCCTCTTCGTCCAAGTGTTCCCCAACTCCGCCTACTTCCCCTCCTCCACCTGCTTCCCCTCCTTCCATAGGCGACAACACGGAGGTCTTCTTTAACCTCGGGTCTCTCAGCCCAAGGAGGAAGAGGAAGGTAGCAGAAGAGGAGGTGGAGAACGAGTAAGTGTCGTTTCCTTTTGTCATCTCCGGCTCCTCTAATTGTGCTTCTTATCTTGACTTGTTTTCGTATCGGCAAGGATGCGAAGACGCTGGCCCAGAGGGTGAAGAGGGCCAGGTCTTCGGCAGGCGGCCAGCCCCCGCGGACACCTCTAAGGCGCCACTGGTGGTGGTGAGCAGTCCGGACAGGAGCCACTGGCGCAGCCCCCAGCGTAAGTTCGCCACTCACTCCCCGTCAACGTGTGTTGGGGGCACGATCCCTTAGTGCTGACCTTGCCATGATTGCAGGAGGAGGCCAGCAGCAGGAGGAGCCACAGAGTGCTACCCCCAACACGCCGCCCCCATCAACCACGCCGCCCCAAGGGGCGTCTCCAGCAAGGGCGCCAAGCACCGAGCCCATGCACATGGAGGAGGAGAAGGAGAACTTGGGCGCCGGTGGCTTCGCCTCGGCGCCAAATGTTGGAGGGGAGGGAACCTCTGCTTCCCAGCCCGGCATGGGTAAGCCACTTTCCTTCCACCCTTGCCTTTCCCTTTTCTGTTCTTGGCTTCGCCTTATCCCCTTCTCGATATACAGGTCCTTCTTCGGTGGATCCGTAGGACATAGATACAGTCATCGAGGATTGAGGGAGTCCTGGATTAGGGGGTCTCCGGACAGCCGGACTATATCCCTTGGCCGGACTGTTGGACTATGAAGATATGAGATTGAAGACTTCGTCCCGTGTCCGGATGGGACTCTACTTGGCGTGGAAGGCAAGCTAGGCAATACGGATATGCATATCTCCTCCTTTGTAACTGACCTTGAGTAACCCTAGCCTCGTCCGGTGTCTATATAAACTGGAGGGTTTTAGTCCGTAGGACAACATACAATCATACCATAGGCTAGCTTCTAGGGTTTAGCCTCTCCGATCTCGTGGTAGATCAACTCTTGTACTACTCATATTATCAAGAATAATCAAGCAGGACGTAGGGTTTTACCTCCAACAAGAGGGCCCGAACCCGGGTAAACATCGTGTCCCCTACCTCTTGTTACCATCTGCCTTAGATGCACAGTTCAGAACCCCCTACCTGAGATCCGCCGGTTTTGACACCGACATTGGTGCTTTCATTGAGAGTTCCTCTGTGTCGTCGTCATTAGGCTTGATGGCTCCTTTGATCATCGATAGCGATGCAATCCAAGGTGAGACTTCTCTCCCCGGACAGATCTTTGTATTCGGCGGCTCCGCACTGCGGGCCAACTCGCTTGGCCATCTAGAGCAGATCGGGAGTTACGCCCCTGGCTATCAGGCCAGATTTGGAAACTTGAACTACACAGCCGACATCCACGGAGACTTGATCTTCCACGGATTCGAGCCCTTGCCGAGTGTGCTGCACGGTCACGATGAGCATGACTTAGCTCTACCATCGGATAGTGTTCGGGCGATCGCACTGGCGACCGCTCCGACCCTCAAATCAGAGCCAATTGCGCCATACAGTGACGGGTAGATAGACCCCGCCGCGGAGGCCGCACTCTCATCGGCGATCGAGCCGAGTATCGACCTTACCTTTCACGAGAGCCGTGATGCCCAACTACCGGATTCTTCCCCGGCCACGGACTCTGAACCGCCTACGCCCGTGCCTATCGAATCCAACTGGGCGCCGATCATGGAGTTCATCTCCGCGGATATCTTTCAGCACTCACCCTTCGGCGACATACTGAACTCATTAAGGTCTCTCTCTCTCTGTCAGGAGAGCCCTAGCCGAACCATGTCCGACAGAATTGGGATGCGAATGACGAAGAAATTCGCCGCCCACCCACCACCCACTTAGTAGCCACTGTCGACGATTTGACCGACATGCTCGACTTCGACTCTGAAGGCATCGACGGTATGGACGACAATGCAGGAGACGAGCAGGAACTACTGCCCATAGGGCACTGGACGCCCACTTCATCACATGATGTATACATGGTGGACACACCCAAAGAAAATGACGATGAAGAACGGAAGGACGTAGCGAAGGGTTGTTCCCTCGAGAAGCAGGCAAAGCGGCGGCGTAAGCGCCGCTCAAAATCCCGCCTCGGCAGAAGCAGCGATCATATAAACCCAGCGATAGAGCAAGGCGAGCCAGCGGACGACAAACACGGCATTGAACCATCGTCCGACCATGGCAACACGGAGAATCAAACCGAACAACCCGACTCCGTCGAAGATAACAGTCCGGATAACATCACGCCGGACAGGCACCCGGAGCAACAGAATACCCATATAAGGCTTGTTGCCACTACGAGGAGTCTCAAAAAGCAGAAGCAAAGGCTCAGGGCTGCACAAGACACACTCAGAATCAGATGGAGTGAAGTACTCAACACTGAAGCGAAGTACGACAGTAATCGCCACACCAAGAGCTACACGAAGCGAAAGTTGCTACCTGAATTCGATGAGGAGGCCTTAGATCCCCCGCAATCAAAAAACAAAATGGCCATCCGGTCGGATAGACGACCTCGTGGCCAACATAGAGCGGCAAACGACGCCGCACATAAGCCAGTACGTGATCCGTGTGAGGGCTCGCATCAAAAGGACGGCGCAACCAGATCCATCTACGGGCCACGCAAGCGTGCTCCAGCATGCAATGCAACACAACAAACATCCCAACACCACGGTACACCCAAATACAAGGGTGCCGCACACCCCCTATGTTTCACCGATGAGGTGCTGGACCACGAATTTCCAGAGGGATTCAAACACGTAAACTTAGAGGCGTATGACGGAACGACAGACCCTGGGGTCTGGATTGAGGACTACATCCTCCATATCCATATGGCTCGAGGAGACTATCTCCACGCCATCAAGTACTTACCCCTCAAGCTCAAAGGGCCAGCTCGGCACTGGCTTAAAAGCCTCCCTGAAAACTCCATTGGAAGCTGGGAAGAGCTCGAAGACGCTTTTCGGGCAAATTTTCAAGGGACCTATGTCCGACCACCGGATGCAGACGATTTGAGTCATATAACTCAACAGCCCGGAGAGTCAGCCCGAAAGCTTTGGAATAGGTTCCTCACTAAAAATTACCAAATAGTCGACTGCCCGGACGCCGAAGCCTTAGCAGCTTTTAAGCACAAGTTCGGGACGAATGGCTTGCTAGACACCTCGGCCAAGAAAAGCCGAGAACAATGGCAGCATTAACAAGCCTCATGACCCGCTTTTGCACGGGCAAGGATAGCTGGTTAGCCCGATGCAGCACCAGTGACCCAAGTACATCCGAAGTCAGGGATGAAAACGAGAAACCATGACGCAGCAAAAACAAGCGCCGGAATAAAGAAGACAGCCCAAAGAGCACGGTGGTAAACGCTGGATTTAGAAGCTCTCGGCCAGGTCAACAAAAGCTGCCCTCCAAAGGCAACAGAGAAGAACTGTCCAGCCTAAACAAGATTCTGGATAAAATATGTTAGATCCACAGCACCCCCGATAAACCTGCAAATCATACCCATAGAGAATGTTGGGTCTTCAAGCAGTCCGGCAAGCTCAACGCCGAACATAAGGGGCAGGATACACCAAGCGAAGACGAGGACGAGCCTCGCAAGCAAAGAATGGGGGAACAGAAGAAATTCCCACCAGAAGTCAGAACAGTAAATGTGTTACACGTGACAAAGGGGAGAAACAAAGCGGCACTCCTAGAGACACATGCCCCAGGGCCTATCACCGCGGAGGTCTGCCACTAGTCGTCCCAACCGATCACCTTTGACCATCGGGATTACTCGGCAAGTATCCGGCATGCAGGATGGGCTGTCTTGGTATTAGACCCAATAATTGACGGATACCACTTCACACGAGTCCTGATGGACGGCGGAAGCAGTTTAAACCTGATATATCAGGACACAGTCCGCAAAATGGGGATTGACCCAACAAAAATTAGCCGCACCAATACTACCTTTAAAGGAGTAATGCCAGGCCCAGAGGCCCATTGCACGGGCTCCCTGCTACTAGAGGTTATATTCGGCTTTCCCGATAACTCCCGCAACGAAAATTTAACTTTCCACATCGCTCCGTTCGAAAGTGGCTATCAAGCACTACTCTGACGCGAAGCTTTCGCTCGCTTTAACGCAATACCGCATTACGCTTCTCTCATGCTTAAGATGCTCGATCCACATGGCATCATTACAGTAAATGGAAATATTGAGCGCTCCTTGCGCGTGGAAGACCGCGCGGCTGCCTTGGCAGCCGCACACTAAACGGCCTCACCAACTAAAGCATCTGACAGGTCGTTAAGACCACGGACGCGGTTGGACGAGTCCGGCGCAGCTATATGTAATTGATACAGGTTTGATGGCTATACCCCTATTACAATACAAGGGGCTCAACGCGCGCAAACAAGGGGCAATTAGGCTCAACTTTACTCATTTTGAACTGTACATGGTTTGTTTAGTATAAACTACCTTTTGCACGACAACTTTTCAATTAAGTTCCTTTCTTTTTCAGTTGACCATTGTGCTACACCCGTCCAGAATACGGCACAACGGAGACACAGGCGCAGACGTGCAGCAGGGACCCGTTCCAAGGATTCTTTTTAGATTAAGACCCTGCGTAAACCTTTTTTACTATCTCTTGTTGATACACATCCCTCGGATTCTCAGTACAGTTGAGAAGGATGCTAACGTATTGGCATGTGGCCACGTCAGAATATTGCACGTACCTGGACACCATGGGCTTATTACAAAGGGCACTGTTTAGGCCCGGTTTACATCATAAAGACTGAATACCTTAGGGAGTGTTCGGCTTCATGAGTTTGGCCTTATATGCATCAGCTCCGAATCATGTCTTTGGTCAAATGTTGGGTTTGCCCGGCTCTTGTGTTTTGCTGCCTTACATTCCGCTCTATCGGCTAAGGCGGCACCAGGAGAACTACTGCGATTGTGCCCTGGTTCATCCGGACGAGCAGCTCAGTAGAGAAAGCTGAAAACTGACTGTCATGATATAGCGTGAGACTGGTCAACCACTCGATGACCTAGCGGAATCTCCGGGATTCCTCTGCCTTAATGAAGGGCCGTTTCCCGGCCAGGCATATACGCGCCCCGAATCCAGATGAGCGCGGAGCCACTAGGGGCTATATAGTAGCCCCACTGTCAAACTCCTCTGGCTAAGTGAAAGTGTTAAAGCATTATAGTCTGGTTGCCTAGTTCGTTGCGCTATCACCTCCTTAATGGACCAAGACGTTGGATCAAGTGTGAATATGCGTCTTCTGCGAACACCCCCGCATTATATGCGTGGGGGCTGAAGCCAACGACTGCCATCTTTCAGGTTATATACATATATACATAAACGGCCGCACAAGAGGCATCATAGCACTTTCGGGCAAAAGTATAAATACAGCCTTGATAAATTCAATAAAACATTGTTTGTACAATGGTACTACATGTCACTGGAAAATAATATTCTTCGAGCACTGAGCCTCGATCGAACGAGCGCCTTCAAGGACTTCTTCAAAGTAGTGCTCGGCAGCCACTCGGCCTATGGCCGAACCCTGTGCCGCAATAGTGGTGGCCTCCATCTCCGCCCAGTATGTTTTGACATGGGCAAGGGCCATCCGCGCACCTTCTATGCACGCTGATCTCTTTACAGCATTGATGCGTGGCACAGGTTCAAGGAATTGTTGCATTAAGCTAAAGTAGCTACTCGGCCTTGGCCCTCCCGGCCACAGGTGATCCACAACGGACCTCATGGCAAGTCCGGACAACCTATGGAGCTCGGCCCAACCGGTCAATCGCTCATTCAGCAGCAGCGGACGGACTGGAGCGTGAAACTGTGACCAGAACAGCTTCTCCACTTCGGGACCTTTTTGATCCTTGAAGAACTCGGCTGCATCAGCAGCACTTGCAACCAAATCCATGTACGCGTCCGCAGAACTCCATAGCCGGTCCAGAGGAGCATACTTTGGATCTCCGAACTTAGTCCGTAACAAGAAGGGCTTCCCAGACACGATATCTGCAGCTTGATTCAGCTCCTCCTCCGTCGCTCCAATTTTGGAGCGGGCTTCCTTGGCAGCCACCCGGGCCTTCTCCAGGTCCATCGCCTTTGCCTAGTTTTCCTCTTCAAGAAGCCGGTAACGGTCAGCAGCATCTTTTAGCTCCACGGCCATCTTGGCAATTTTTTCTTTGCTCTCGCAATGTGTGGCCTGTTCGGCCCTTAACTCTTCGGCCGCCTGTAAAGCGGCCGCATTGCTACTCCTTGCTTGCTCCTTGGCTCGGGCAAGCTCCGCCCGAAGGGTCTCCACGGTGGCCGCTCCATCTGCAGTCACAACATATTAAAGATACTGGCATCATGCTGCTCTTATTATGTGATGATCACCAGAAAAATCACTCACCTTGTGCCTCGTCAAGCCGCTTGTTGACAAGCACGGTGTCGGCATCTGCCGCATCCAGTTGCCGCTTTAGTTCGGCAAACCCATCAGTTCGGCTAGCCACCGGAGCTTCAACCACCTGCACATAAAGGCAGTCTGGTTATTACCTGGGACTATGATCCTCTGTTTGCCGCCGTTCTCGACGACAACTAGAGTCTCAGGGGCTACTATCTGCATGTGCATACCTAATGTATGTGGTACTGTTAAAGGCATACATTATTTTACGTACCTCGAAGCCTTTCAGTAGACTCATAAAAGCTTCGTGCAAACCGCTTTCGGCGGATGAAATCCTTTCAATTACCGTACCCATTAGTCTACGATGTGCTTCTGAGATGACAGCTTTCCCCAGAAGATCCTTCAGCGCATCCGACCGCACACAGTATGGACCCTTGCTGCCGCTCTCCTCAAGAGCCGGATACTGGGGATGCCGGGCAGCCAAAGGGTTATCCTCTGGCGATATTGGATCCGGAGATACCCTTCGTGATGACACTTCAAGGTCGCCCCCTTCTTGAGCTGGGGAGTCCGGGGGAGGCGTTTCACTCTCCATCATCTCCGGAAGAAGATCCCCCGAAGATGAACTCTGTCGAGAAGGGCTGCGATCCGGACTACAATTTACAAGCATCGGTTATTGTCTTCAGAAGTAAGGTAGGATATCTTCACTATTAAGTACCTTTTGATTACTTACAGCTCGGTAGAGGGCTGATCCCCGCACGGACATTGTGCGGCAAGAATACCCTCCGAGGCAGGACCCTCTGGCGGAGATTTCTTCTCCCATTTGGAAACCTTAGTTCCCGGATCTTCAGAGTTAGTCCTCTTCCTTCCCCGGGGAGAGTGAATGTCAGATTTTTCCCTTTGGTTATCCTCCCTCATGGAGGCGCTCATTCCCTCGATTGGAATAGGTAGCGATGGAGGCCCACTTTCACCCTCTTTATTCCCCCCTTCATCTTCCTTTGAGGGCACTAGACAAGGTGCTGGCTCGAGCATCTTTTCCAGCACCGGATTATCCAAGCCTTCGGGAAGGGGGGCCGAACAGCGGATCATCTTCGCCTTTGTTATCCAGTACTGGTCAAAGAGCGATTCTTCAGAATGATGTCATGATAAATAAAAGGACAGTGTGTTCGGCCATGGGATTACTTACTTGGGCAGCGGGGCGGTTGCAGCTCAGGTCCATGTCCTCGGTAGTGTCCGGACACTCTATTTGTGGTCCGAAGAACGATTTGTACATCTCCTCATGCGTCATGCCGAGGAAATTCTGAATAGTGCGCGGTCCTTCCGGGTTGAATTCCCACATGCGGAGGGGCCGACGTTTGCAAGGCTAGACTCGACGAACCAGCATAACTTGCATTACCATAACCAGACTGAAATCTCCCTTGAAGAGATCTCGGATACTACTCTGCAGTATTGGCACGTCCTTGGCTGGACCGCAGCTCAGCCCCCTGCTGATCCATGACATCAGTTGTGGTGGAGGGCCCGAGCGAAAGGTGGCGGCAGCTACCCACTTGGCACTTCGGGGAGCTGTGACATAAAACCACTCCCATTGCCACAATCCGGACACCTTTGGAAAGGAACCCTTTGGCCATGGAGCATCAGCAATTTTGCTTATTAGAGCACCTCCGCACGCTGCATACTGCCCCTCGACCATCCTCGGCTTCACATCGAAGGTCTTGAGCCACAGGCCGAAGTGAGGGGTAATGCGGAGGAAGGCCTCACAAACGACAATAAATGACGAGATGTGAAGAAGGGAATCCGGGGACAGATCGTGAAAATACAGCCCGTAATAGAACATAAGACCCCTAACAAAGGGATCCAGAGCAAGGCCTAGTCCTCGGAGGAAGTGGGACACGAAAACAACGCTCTCGTTGGGTTCGGGAGTAGGGACGACCTGCCCTCGGGCGGGCAGCCTATGCGAAATTTTGGCGGTCAGATATCTGGCCTCCCTCAACTTCTTGATGTCCTCCTCCATGACGGAGGAAGGCATCCACCGGTCTTGAAGGCTGGATCTGGACATGATTGAAGGTCTGAAGCACCTGACCTGGGCTTTGGGTGTTAGAACTCGAGGCAGGGGAAGGATTCGATTGAGCATGGGAGGGAAAAAAGAAAAAGCCTTGTCCCTTTATAAAGGGGATGAATATCAGGCGTCCTCCTCGTGGCCGTTCGAGGCTTACCTAAGATCTAGGAGTCATACCAACAGGCACGGTTGGGTTACCCACGTTTGTATTGATGAGAATCCCGTGATAAGGGGAACACGATCTTTGCTTTGACAAGATGTGTCAAGAAACCGCCACGTGTTATGTGCGGGGCTGGTTAAAGAAAAACGGTTCAAATAATTACCGGGCCGTGGCATGATGTCATGCTGCCAAAACGTGTCAGCAAATTAGATTTGTGGAAATATTATTCTCTCTACGGTGGTATGTGGAACTTATTTTGCAGGGTCGGACACTATCCTTGTATTCAAACTCTTCCGTGGTGTATTCGGAGGAGGAACCCACCTTGCAATGCCGAAGACAACACTGCATGCCGGACTCATCGTCATTGAAGCCTGGTTCAGGGGCTACTGAGGGAGTCCTGGATTAGGGGGTCTCCAAACAGCCGGACTATATCCCTTGGCCGGACTGTTGGACTATGAAGATACGAGATTGAAGACTTCGTCCCGTGTCCGGATGGGACTCTACTTGGCATGGAAGGCAAGCTAGGCAATGCGGATATGCATATCTCCTCCTTTGTAACCGACCTTGTGTAACCCTAGCCTCCTCCGGTGTCTATATAAATCAGAGGGTTTTAGTCCGTAGGACAACATACAATCATACCATAGGCTAGCTTCTAGGGTTTAGCCTCTCCGATCTCGTGGTAGATCAACTCTTGTACTACTCATATTATCAAGAATAATCAAGCAGGACGTAGGGTTTCACCTCCATCAAGAGGGCCCGAACCTGGGTAAACATCGTGTCCCCTGCCTCCTGTTACCATCCACCTTAGACGCACAGTTAGGGACCCCCTACCCGAGATCCGCAGGTTTTGACACCGACAAGGATATTGCCAAGGCCGCCGCGGAGGAGGCCGACAAGATCGACGCCGAGGAGGCCGCCAGGGGCACTGCTGAAGACGCCACCAAGGGGCCCACCGGGGAGCCCGGCAAGGCTACTGCCGAGGAAGCCGGCAAGGGGCCTGACGGGGAGGCCAACAAGGCTGCTGCCGAGGAGGAGGTGGTGGATGACCATCCTTCCTCCTCTGCTGCCTCTGTCTCCGGCAGGTACCTGAGGGTGAGCGACGACCTCTTCGTCCACCTCCCAGGGTCGTCGAGATCCAAGGCACCCATCGAGGGAGAGGTGTTCGACGAAGAGGTGCTTGCCGCCGTCGGGCTCAAGGTTGTTGACGAGCCGAGCACCGGTGGCGATGGTTCTCGGGAGGAGCGGCTTCTCCAGGCCATGGGTGCCAACTTCCGGAAGCTCCAGGTGCTCCACCACGCCCGCCTGGACAAGGCCAAGTCCAGGGCGGCAACGGTGGACAAGGCGGAGGCGGACCTCAAGGTACGCGTCGCCGAGATGCAGACTTGGTTCCGCCAAGCTTGTGAGGAGCTGAAGGCCGCCCAAGGTGACCTGGCCAAGCGCGAGGTGTAGCTCACCATGAAGCGGGTCGACATTGAAAAGGCCCAGGAGACGGCGAAGAGCTTGGCCGCCGCAGCTGAGGCCGCTTGAGCCCAGCACCAGGCCGCGTTGAACTCCCAGGAGGAGGACCTGGCTGCGCGTGAGGAGAAGCTTGCCGCAACGCTCCGCGTCAAGGATGAGGAGATGGAGAAGCTCGTCATGGAGCGGACCCAGGGGCTGGAGAAGAGGCACAGGGAGACACTCAATGCCCAGGCTCAGGTTCATGCCGACAAGATGAAGGAGCTGGAGGTGGAGCGGGACGGGCTGAAAAACCAGGCCCTGATGCTGTCCAAGGAGAAGGACACACTCAAGAGTGCTCTGACGGAGGCGCGGGGCGCGGTCCTCAGCAGGGCTGGGGAGCTCTCCGAGGCCAACAACTCCATCAAAGACCTCAAGCTGAAGCTGGAGGGTCTCGAGGAGATGTTGTCGGAGAGCAAGGCCCAGGAGGAGACCCTGTCCAAGAATCTGGAGACCGAGAAGCAGCTGCGGAAGGATGACGCCCTCACCCACAAGGAGCACATGGAGGGCAAGAACCTCTGGCTCAATCTCCCTGCCGCCGTTGCCGACAAGGCCACCACGCAGCTGGCTACCATGGGGATACCAGATGTGAGGTACGCCCCGGAGCCGAACTTGAGCGCCAACTGCAGCCTGACCCTGTTCTTTGAGAGGGTGGTCGGTGCCTTGGAGCAGCTTCATGCCAGTCGGGCGGCCTCGCTTGCCGATGAGTCCCGGAGGCTTTGCCAGGGTGCCATGACCAAGGTTCTCACCAAGATGGCGTACTAGAACCCCCAACCTCGACTTTGACGCCGCACTGGACAGCTTGCCGATGGGTGTGGACCTCGCGGCGCTCAAGGAGCGTATCAAGCCCATCATCAGCCACATTGGTGGAATCGAGAGGGTAGAGGGCCAGCACCGAGATTAGGCACCCTGTTTCTCGTTGCCGTTGTGGGTTCATGGCCAAGATAATTTATATCTTTAGTTAGAACTGCAGCAACTATTGATGTAATATAACTCTGCAACACTTTTGGAATGATGCATGTTATCTTCCTGTTCGATCTTCCTTTTGTATGTTTTCCCTACATTAAACGGGTAGGCTTGCCGGCGTGTAAACCCAGGGCGGCACCTTGAGGACGGATCCCCAATGGCCTGTCGGGTGTGCTTGCTGCCGAGCGAACCACCTTACCGCTCTCAACGCGGCCGCTCAAACTGTCGAGCTTGACTCGAGTCAGAATCGAGAGCGTTGCCAATCGCGAAAGGCTACCCTGCCACTCTCGACGCGGCCACTTGAGCTGTTGAGCGGACTTGAAACAGAACAAGGGCGTTGCCAATTGCGGAAGGTCCCCTTTGCGTGCAGGCTTTCATACATAGGGCAGGACCTTCGAGGACAGTAACCTCATATATAAAAAGGAAATTGCTTAAAGCTTCGTATGACTTCGCTTTCCTGTCGCCGCACCGGCGTCCTTCGCGCTTGCAGGCGGCGTCGTTGTCTTGGTCGTCTTCTTCTCTGGAAGCCGTGGCGACAAGAAACTGCTAAGCCAGCCGCTAAACCAGATTCTCGCAACTGCGTGGCCCTACCTGGCGTGCCAAATATGTCGGTGGGAATGACACCTATGGGACCACTGGGATCCCTTCTACGGTCGGCGGGCGCGGGGTCGTGAGAAGAACAGGTTTAGCGAGCAAGCACACAGATCGTTTACCCAGGTTCAGGCCGCGAGGATGCGTAAAACCCTAGTCCTGCTTTGGTGGATGTATTGAGTGTTCTTGAGCTTTTCGAACTAGCTACGGTGGTTGTGTCGTTCCAAAAAGTCGAATCCCTCTCCCGGTCGCCTTGGTCCTCCTTTTATAGGAAAAAGGGGTTGCCACAGTGGCACACGGGAGGTGGAAAGGCCTATAGTGCACGAGCTTATCACACGGAATTACGGGACAAAGTGCATTAAATACTCTACGTATGTGTCCATTAGCTTTATCGGGGACAGGAACGAGGCCCGTCCTGTCCATCGCCGCTTCACCTCGCTTCGACACACGCCCAGACCAGCGATGCATGCAGCGCCATGTAGGCAGGCAGGCAGCTGAGGTGGCGCGGTGGTAGGGCCTTCATGAAGGTCTGCATGCCGCCACGCAGGTGCTTGCTGATTTGGCCTGGAAGCTGCATGTTGCCACGCAGGTGCCTGCCCAGCTGGTTGGGCTGGCAGCTGCAATATGTGAACGGCGGTGGAGTCTTAGTTGGTGCGGGCCTGGCAGTGGCCCTGCTGGTGTCCTCGGCAAGGGCCTTGCCGGGGGCCCGGCAAGGGTCTTGCCATAGTGTCGCAGTCGTCCCCGGTAAGACACTTGCCGGGGGTCTTGTGGATTTCCCTAGCGAGGATCCCGCCAAGGGTCGTCGTCTTCTAATCCTCATCTGATCCTGTGTGTTTATGATCTTGACAAAGATCTGCATGCCACCACGGAGGTGCCTCCCGAGCCCTGGTCTCAATGTAGTTGATTGGGTCGAAGCCTGTGGGCTCAAGGGTGGCTTGCTCCGCTGGTGTTGGGCAAGTTGCCCCGGCAAGGCTCTTGCCGGGGCTGTGGGGGGCTGCCTCCGCAAGGATCTTGCCGAGGGAGTCCACCTCGCCCTCTTGCCCTCCTGCGCTTCTGGTCTTGGTGTCGCCTTGGTTGTCTTATGCTTCGCTTCTCTCCGGCTTCCCTCCTCTGCCCTGCTAAGTGTGGCCGCGGCGCGTGGCTCTGACTGCCCGTGCACAAGTAAAGGGGTCAAAAGGAGAGCCCCTACTTTTGTACACCGACACCCTTTTACTTGAAACTAGTGGTCTTTTCAACCATCAACATTTGATGCTTTTCTTGATTTCTACCTTCGTCGATTTCAGCATCACGAAGACCTCAAGAATCGTTTTCGTCATCCCTTGCATATTATAGTTCATCACGAAGTTCCAGTAACTTAGTGATAGTGACTAGAGAACTCTGTCAATCACTATTTTATCTAGAAGATTAACTCCCACTTGATTCAAGCGATTGTAGTACTTAGACAATCTGAGCACATGCTCACTGGTTGAGCTATTCTCCTCCATCTTGTAGGCAAAGTACTTGTCAGTGGTCTCATACCTCTCGACTCGGGCATGAGTCTGAAATACCAATTTCAGCTCTTGGAACATCTTATATGCTCTGTGGCATTCAAAACTTTGTTGAAGTCCCGGTTCTAAGCCGTAAAGCATGGCGCACTAAACTATCAAGTAATTATCATACCGAGCTTGCCAAACGTTCATAATGTCTGTATCTGCTCCTGCAATAGGTCCGTCACCTAGCGGTGCATCAAGGACATAATTCTTCTGTGTAGCAATGAGGATAATCCTTAGATCACGGACCTAGTCCGCTTCATTGCTACTATCATCTTTCAACATAGTTTTCTCTAGGAACATATCAAAAATAAACGGGGAGCTACATCGTGAGCTATTGATCTACAACATAGTTATGAAAATACTATCATGACTAAGGTCATGATAAATTAAATTTCAATTAATCATATTACTTAAGAACTCCCACTTAGATAGACATCCCTCTAGTCATTTAAATGATCACGTGATCCAAATCAACTAAACCATGTCCGATCGTCACATGAGATGGAGTATCTTTCAATGGTGAACATCACTATGTCGATCATATCTACTATATGATTCACGTTCGACATTTTGGCCTCAGTGTTCCCAGGCCATATCTGCATATGCTAGGTTCGTCAAGTTTAACCCGAGTATTCTGCATGAGCAACACTGGCTTGCACCCATTGTATGTGAACGTAGAGCTTATCACACCCGATCATCACGTGGTGTCTCAGCACAAAGAACTGTCGCAACGGTGCATACTCAGGGAGAACACTTATACCTTGAAATTTTAGTAAGGGATCATCTCATAATGCTACCGTCATACTAAGCAAAATAAGATGCATAAAAGATAAACATCACATGCAATCAAAATATGTGACATGATATGGCTGTCAACATCTTGTGCCTTTGATATCCGTCTCCAAAGTACCGTCATGATCTCTATCGTCACCGGGATGACACCATTATCTCCATCATCTTGATCTTTATCAATGTGTCATCACATGGTCGTCTCGCCAACTATTGCTTTTGCAACTATTGCTATCGCATAGCGATAAAGTAAAGCAATTATATGGCACCTGCATCTTATGCAATAAAGAGCCAACCATAAGGCTCCTGCTAGTTGCAGATAATTTTAACAAAACATGGTCATCTCATACAACAATTTATATCTCATCACGTATTGACCATATCACATCACAACATACCCTGCAAAAACAAGTTAGACGTCCCCTACTTTGTTGTTGCAAGCTTTATGTTGCTGCTACGGGCTTCTAGCAAGAACCGTTCTTACCTACGCATCAAAACCACAACAATTTTTCCTCCAGTGTGCTGTTTTAACCTTCAACAAGGACCAGGCATAGTCAAACTCGATTCAACTAAAGTTGGAGAAACAGACACCCACTAGCCACCTGTGTGCGAAGCACGGTGGTAGAACTAGTCTCATGAACATGGTCATGTAATGTCGGTCTGGGCCGCTTCATCCAACAATACCTCCGAATCAAAGTATGACATGCTGGTAAGTAGTATGACTATTATCGCCCACAACTCTTTGTGTTCTACTCGTGCATATAACATCTACGCATAGACCTGGCTCTGATGCCACTGTAGGGGAACGTAGTATTTCAAAAAAAGCCTACGATCATGCAAGATCTATCGAGGAGAAGCATAGAAACGAGAGGGGAGAGTGTGTCCATGTACCCTCACAGACCGAAAGCGGAAGCGTTTAGTAATGCAGTTGTTGTAGTCGAACGTCCTCACGATCTAACCGATCAAGTACCAAACGCATGGAACCTCCGTGATCTGCACACATTCAGCTCGATGACGTCCCTCAAACTCTAGATCTAGCTGAGACCAAGTGAGAGTTTCGTCAACACGACGGCATGGTGACGGTGATGATGAAGTTACTGACGCAGGGCTTTGCCTAAGCACTACAACAATAGGACCAAGGTGGAAAACTATGGATGGGGGGCACCGCACATGGCTAAAGATCAACTTGTGTGTCTTTGGGGTGCCCCCTGCCCACGTATATAAAGGAGGGGGAAGAGGAGGCCGGTCTAGGAGGGGTGCGCCTATAGGGGGAGTCCAACTAGGATTCCCAATCCTAGTTGGAGTCCCCTTCCTTTTCCAAGAGTGGAGAGAGGGAAGGAGTAGGATAGGGAGAAAGAAAGAGGGGGCGCCGCCCCCTCCCTAGTCCAATTCGGACCAGCCCATGGGGGGGCGTGCAGCCTCCCCTTGTGGCCCTTCTCTCCTTTACACTAAGGCCCATGAAGGCCCAATACTTCCACCGGCGAATTCCTGTAACTCTCCGGTACTCCGAAAAATACTCGAACCACTCAGAACCTTTCCGATGTCCGAATATAGCCTTCCAATATATTGATATTTACGTCTCGACCATTTCGAGACTCCTCATCATGTCCGTGATATCATCCGGGACTGCGAACAAACTTCGGTCATCAAATCACATAACTCATAATACAATTCATCATCGAACATTAAGCGTGTGGACCCTACGGGTTCGAGAACTATGTAGACATGACCAAGACACATCGCTAGTCAGTAACCAATAGCGGAACCTGGATGCTCATATTGGCTCCTACATATTCTATGCAGATCATTATCGGTCAAACCGCATAACAACATATGTTGTTCCCTTTATCATCGGTATGTTACTTGCCCGAGATTCGATCATCGGTATCATCATACCTAGTTCAATCTCGTTACCGGCAAGTCTCTTTACTCGTTCTGTAATGCATCATCCCGTAACTAACTCATTAGTCACATTTCTTGCAAGGCTTATAGTGATGTGCATTACCGAGAGGGCCCAGAGATACCTCTCTGACAATCGGAGTAACAAATCCTAATCTCGATCTATGCCAACTCAACAAATACCGTCGGAGACAACTTTAGAGCATATTTATAATCACCCAGTTACGTTGTGACATTTGATAGCACACTAAGTGTTCCTCTGGTATTCGGGAGTTGCATAATCTCATAGTCATAGGAACATGTATAAGTCATGAAAAAGCAATAGCAAAACTAAACGATCATGGTGCTAACCTAACTGATGGGTCTTGTCCATCACATCATTCTCTAATGATGTGATCCCGTTCATCAAATGACAACACATGTCTATGGCTAGGAAACTTAACCATCTTTGATTAACGAGCTAGTCTAGTAGAGGCAGGGCCGGCCCTGGGGAGGGGCAGGGGGCGGCTGCCCCGGGCCCCTGAACTCCAGGGGGCCCCTCCCAGGAATGCAGTAGCACTGCCCAGGCTATGGGAAAACTGCATGCTAGTAGCGAGCGAGCCCAAGTATAAATATTACTACATTAGGCCTGCACTAAAGACAAATGTCATTGGGCCTGACCCAAGTAATAGTACGCATCCACCAGAATTTATGAGAGTGCAACACGCCCCTAGCGGTGCCGCTTGTCGTCTCACGCCCAGATCGCCGCAGGCAAGCTTGCTCGAGGAGTCGAGGAGGAAGCCCTGCGGACTGCAAGAGACATGGATGTGCATCAGAGCCCGATGGCATGCCCGAGCTGCATGTTCTATACGTATCAGCAACCGTTTATTTATATGCTGTTTGACAATATTGGTCTTGTGTTTCGATCTAAAACAAATAAAAACAAGGAGTAATGTTATGGATGGTGGTCTTGGCGAATCATGGAATGCAGGCATCATTGCGGTAATTTACTCTAGTTTTCAAATTTGCTCAGGTAGATAAGAATTCTTTGCAGTGTTGCAGTAGCATTGGTTTAATTTTCAAAGTAGGAAATAATATTGCCTGTATCATTCATATGGATGTGCTCAACTATCTTAATTTCTCTGATACTTTTATTTGTAATAATAACCTTAGCAATAGTTTGTCCAAGAACTACTCTGAACTTTAGATACAAATTTCTTTTAGGACAATATTCATGAACAATTTTTTTTAGTCAGATGTCTTGTGAATTGGGATAGATTCCTTGGTAGTTATAATATAGTCTGACATAAAACATAGCGCTGCATTTCAAGGATGTCTTGTGATAGATTCCTTCATTGGCCATGAACTTTTTCTTTCAAGAATATGCCATGGATTGGCATATTGATTTCATAGAAGAAAGGAAAAGAAGCCAATTACACCATATATAATGCATATAATGCTAGATAGGCTCTTGTCGGCCATCATATATACTTGCAAAAACGTTGCGATGCGGATCCCATGCGTTTGCTGTTACATTTCAAATATAGAAAATATATATTAATTATTATTGTTATAAGGGCCCCGAGTTTTAGTTTCTCCCTGGGCCCCCAAAATCTCAGGACCGGCCCTGAGTAGAATCATACTAGGGACACTCTGTTTGTCTATGTATTCACACATGTACTAAGTTTCCGGTTAATACAATTCTAGCATGAATAATAAACATTTATCATGATATAAGGAAATATAAATAACAACCTTATTATTGCCTCTAGGGCATATTTCCTTTAGATTGCTCCTGAACAGGAGAATGCGTTTAGGGAGGCAACCACCATCTTTGTGGGAGCCGTTCTTACTGTGATCAGAGACAAGCTAGTCAACGCATATCTCCATATGCGCGTTGCCAAGAATTTGTGGGATGCGCTCGAAGCTAAGTTCGGCGCAACCGATGTTGGAAGCGAGTTGTGTGCTATGGAGCAGTTCCATGATTACAAAATGGTTGATAACCGTTCTGTATTGGACCAGGCCCATGAGATACAATGCATCGCTAAGGAGCTGGAGCTCCTGAAGTGTGAGTTACTAGACAAGTTTGTCACGGGTTGCATTATTGCAAAACTCCCTCCTGGATGGAGGAACTTTGCTACTTCTCTCAAGAACTTGAGACGTGAATTCTCTGTTGAGGATGTCATCGGTCATCTAAGTGTTGAGCAGAACTCAAGAGCAAAGGACTCCAACATGAAAGGGGCAGAGGGTTCTTCTAGCGCCCATGTGGTGCAGAAGAACTTCCACAAGTTCAAGGGGAAGAACTCTGTCCAGCAGAATACTACCTTCAAGAAGAAGGGTAAGAAGAAAGATAAGAAGAGAGATGGTTGCTTCACTTGTGGTTCAGAGGAACATTGGGAAAACAAGTGCCCAAACAAGTATAAGAAGTCAGGATAGGACGCCAAGTTTATCAATGTCACTCTGAGCAACAATGATGGGGCATTTGGGTATGGTAATCTGTTTACCGTACTTTCAGTTTGTCAGTCCACCGGTTGGTGGGTTGACACTGGGGCCAATATTCATGTGTGTGCTGATGTGTCTTTGTTTTCTTCTTACCAGGTCACACGAGATTGTTCCGTCCTGATGGGGAACGGCTCGCATGCTTCTGTGCATGGTGTTGGCACGGTAAATCTGAAGTTTACTTCGGGAAAGATCGTGCAACTGAAGAATGTGCAGCATGTCCCCGCCATCAAGAAGAATCTCGTTAGTGGCTCCATTCTATGTAAAGAAGGGTTTAAGTTAGTATTTGAGTCTAACAAAGTAGTCATATATCGGTATGGGCTATTTGTTGGAAAAGGATATGAGTGTGGTGGTTTGTTCCGCCTTTCCCTACAAGATTTCTGTAATAAAGTCATGAACCAAATTCATTCCAATGTGAATGAATGTGAGGTTTGGCATTCACGTCTTTGTCACATAAATTTCGGTTGTATGATGCAGCTAGCTAAGATGAATCTAATCCCGAGTTTCACTTTAGCCAAAGTCTCTAAGTGCCATGCATGTGTGCAAGCAAAGCAACCTCGTAAGCCTCACAAGCCTGTGAAGGAGAGACACCTGGCACCACTAGAGCTCATACATTCAGATCTCTGTGAGATGAATGGTGTGTTGACTAAAGGTGGAAAGAAATACTTCATGACTTTGATTGATGATTCCACAAGATTCTGTTATGTGTATTTGTTAAATACAAAGGATGAGGCTCTACACTACTTTAAAATCTATAAGGCTGAAGTTGAGAACCAACTTGAGAAGAAAATAAAACGAGTCTGTTCTGATCGTGATGAAGAGTACTTTTCTAGTGAGTTCGATTTATTCTGTGCGGAACATGGAATTATTCATGAGAGGACGCCTCCCTATTCACCCCAGTCAAACGGGGGTGCCAAACAGAAAAACCATACTCTAACAGATTTGGCTAACGCCATGTTAGATACAGCGGGTTTATCCAAGGCATGGTGGGGGAGGCTATATTGATATCATGTCATGTCCTGAATAAAGTTCCCGCAAAGGATAATGAGACTACTCCCTATGAGCAATGGCAAAAGAAAAGAACTACACTCTCTTACTTGCGCACTTGGGGCTGTTTGGTGAAAGTCAATGTGTCGATCCCCAAAAAGCGTAAGCTTGGACCAAAGACCGTGGACTGTGTTAATTTGGGCTACGCTAAGAATAGTGTTGGCTATAGATTTCTAGTAGTGAAATCTGAGGTACCTGACCAGAAGGTCGGTACAATTATAGAGTCTAAGGATGGTACATTCTTTGAGGATATTTTCCCCATGAGAGATATGCAAAGCACTTCTAGACTGGAATCTGATGAGACTCCTGAACCTGCCATTCCGATGGAATATTATGAACACAAAAGTGATGGAAGTTCATCGGAGGATGACGAGGAAGCTCCTGTTAGGAGCAAGAGACAAAGGACTGCAAAGTCTTTTGGTGATGATTTCCTCGTGTACCTCGTGGATGATGACACTCCCAGTTCCATTTCTGTCATGGAATTGTCATGGCAGATGTCCTAGTGAAAGGACTTAGTCGTGGAGCCATCGCAACTAGGAAGCTTAAAGGGGTTAATCGGGACAAAGGACACGAGAGGTTTATATTGGTTCGGCCCCTTACGGTGAAGGTAAAGTCTAGTTCAGTTGATGTGGTATTGCTAGGTTTCGATGACCAAGAAGCGAATACGCTAGCTTGGCTCTCAATCTGTTGTTTCTTGCCCTAAGCCGCCGTCGGGTCGTCCCCTTATATACACGGGTTGACGCCTGGCGGCCTACAGAGTCCCGACCAGCTCATACAACGTGTCCGGCTCGGTGACATCTTTTACATGCCTTTCTTTACAATTCTTATTCATACATGGCGGTTTACACTTACGGGCCTTAAGCCACCTCTTGTAGGGATGGAATTCGAGCCGAGTCGAGCCTACTCGGCTCGACTCGCTAGAGCTCGTTTCGTTAACGAGCTAGCTCGACTCGACTCGTTACTATAACGAGCTCAAACTCAAGATTGGCTCGACTCGTATAACTCGCGAGCTAGCTCGTTTAGCTTGTTAAGCTCGTTCAAGATATAAACATAAAGCCCTCAAATAAGATAAAAATGATTATGTATATATTAAACATACATATCACTAAACAATTCTAATTTCCCTGTAACGCATGAGTCTCCTAGGCGGTTGGGCCTTCAACGGACGGGCCTTGTGTTGTGTGCATGGGACGTAGGGTACTGAGTGGCTGATCTTTCTTTGTATTGGGACTGGCTAATCTATTGTATCGAGCCTAACGAGCTACACGAGTACTCGTGAGATTGGCTTGTTTAACTTGATCTATAAACGATCTTAAACTAAAGCTCGGCTCGACTCGTTATTCTTCGAGTTCGAGTCGATTCGAGCCAACTCAAGAGCTACTTGTTTAGCTCGCGAGCTTTGAGCTTTTTTCCCAGACCTAACCTCTGGGCTTGGGCCTACTACAAGCTTTATCATAAACCGTCGCCTTGTGTACTCATCGGGCTTCTTTTAAGTAACCCGCCATTATGATTGACCCGGCCCCTCCTGGGTGGGTCATACCTGGTAGCTATATCCCCAACATTAGGCCCCAGGTTGATTTGAACTTTGTTCTTGTCAATCTCCAACACTTAGATGAAATCCATCTTCCGCTGTTTGTAAAAACCCTGGAACCCGCCATGACGTCATTTTCAGAAAATTTGGAAACCCGCCACGACATCATCTTTAACGGATCCTTATCTTAAATGTTTTCCGAAAATCAAGGCATCCATTTAGCTGGATAATCATTACTTTTGGCCTTCCTTGATTTTCGTGCCTGCCTGTTCACCTATCTCCTTATAAATAGGCACGGCCGGTCCTTCCTCTTTCTTCTTCTTCCTTGTCTCGCAACCTCTCTGTCGCTCGAGCTCCGCCGCCGCCACAGCGCTCACCGTCGTCCTCAACTTTGGCCGCTACATCACCCTGAGCTTGTCCAGAGAACGGCGGCGACCCTCCGTAGTAGATCTGCATCCGTAAGCTCTTGCTTTCTCATAGCTTAGATATGCATCAGGGTTCGTGAATTCTTTCTGTGTCCTTCGTTGTTCATCGCAGATTCCTTGAAGTTTATCCACCACACCCTCCTTTGATCTAAAAGAAGTATAAAATCTATGCGGTAGTTGTTTTGCATCCATTTTAGATGCTAGCAGATCCCTTTCTCTTATACAAAGGCCTCTTTAGACTTGACGAACTCCTCTGCACTAGTTTTTTAGGTCTAGATTTATTTTTATTTTTTTTGAACCATCTTGATCGAAAATAATAGCAACATCTTGTGAAAATTGTTTATCTCAGTACTTAGTCAATTCTGTCTCAGGCAACCTTCGAATATCTTTAGCCACAGCGGCTTATCATACCGGCTCATTTCTCCTTCATATATCATTAGCCCTTACTTAAGCCGCCATTACTCATCTGTATTATAATCATTTAACCTGTAATTCCACCAATTAATTTAAACTGGCAAATTACTTTCTTTTCAGCTTGTCCTTTTTCATTATGTCGTCAAAAGCGCCAACAGTCCGCAACTGGGTCCCTTCCACAGTCACTGATGACACTTTGAATGATTTTGTCACCATCGGATATTTGCCAGAGAAGAACACTATGTCCTATCGTGCTCCTGACCCGACCGAAGAACGGCCTCAGCCCAAAGACGGTGAAGTCATCATCTTTACTGATCACATGAATCGGGGTTTTTCACCACCCGACTCAAAGTTCTTCAGAGACGTTCTGCATTTTTTCAAGCTTCATCCACAAGATCTTGGACCCAACTCCATATCCAACATCTGCAACTTTCAAGTTCTCTATGAGGTTTATCTTCAAGAAGAACCTACAGTTGAACTCTTCAGAGAGTACTACTATTTGAACTGCCAGAATGAGTGCACCAACGGCCTTAGCTTGGAACTTGGTGGGATCTCGATTCAGCGCCGACAGGGTGCTGTTTTTCCCTTAATAGTCTTACCAAGACATCCCAAGGATTGGAACCGAACTTGGTTTTATTGCAAAGACACATCGCCAGCTGATGGAAGACCATTGCCGTATTATCGCGTGGAGCGTCTTGATTCTAAGTTTGTGCTCCCTGACAAACTTATGGCTGCTGAACGCAAGAAGCTTATCCCATCCATCAGAAGGATTCAAGCCTTATTGGGAAACGGCCTAACTGGGGTTGATCTGATCTGTTGTCGGATCACATGGTGGGTATCCCTCCAAGCCGTCGTTCTGCCTTGATGTATACCTATGCCAGAGGACCAGATGACCCTCTGCGGCATAGCTCTCTGCAACTGACTGAAGAGGCCATTGTTGAGATGTCAACCACCCTCGTAAACAGTAAATACGAGGACTGTAGTAAGGTTGGATTAAACCCTTTCAGCAAACTTAACCCGGCACCAGAGGTGAATCCTCTTGACCCCCTTTTTTCTTCAGTAGTTAAATACGTGCATGACTTTTAACCTATTACTTGCCTACAGGCCAAATCTGACTTATGGAAGGCCAAATATGATCATGAAGCTGCCAAGAAGGCTAGAGCCGCTGCCATAGCCACCAGGAAGACAACCCAAAAGTCCAAGAAGAAAAAGACTGCTTCTGATATGTTCAAGCTGGATGATGTTTCTAAGTCGGAGGTAGCCCTTGACTCTCTTGGCCTATTTTGAACAACCTTATTGACACTGACTATTACCAGGACGACACGGGGGCCAGCCAGGCATTAGAAGAAGAGGTAACTATTTCCTCCGACTCAGAACCTTTGCCAAGATAGAAACTTCGACTGGTAACCCGAAAAGTATGGTTTTCACACCCTTTGGCTTATTTGGATCCTCATTTTCTTTTGAAAAAGTAGCAACATGAGAACCGCCGTTAGGCCCGAACCTGTGACGACAATGAACTGCCCTCCGGCTTACCAAAAACTCCTCGAAAACGCCAAAATGAGGTTTCTTTCACCTTTGTCTCTTGCTTTTATCAATGAATATATTTCCTTACTCTCTTAACTTTATTTTTACTATTGCGGGAGGTTTCTCGCTCTTCTGGTGATTCTTCACAAACTCAATTCCCGGCTTTCAAGACTGCCCCTGGGTAAAGAAAATTATGTTTCTTCTGCATCTTTAAGTCTGCATCATTATACTAACTCATGAAATCCTTTTTAGCAGTCAAGAAAAGCCCAAGAAAGCCAAGGTGGCTAAGCCGGCGGAAGACCCGAAAGACCTTGCTCCTAAACCAGCAAATACAACTCCTGCTCCTGAACAATCTGAAGCACTAGAAGACCCTGTTGTCAACATTCAATCCGACCTTTCTGAGCCGTCAGCTGATGAGACCATTCTCAATCCATCCACCGTCGGGCCATCCAGCTCGGCTAACCCGCCGGCGCCTTCTGACCATGATGTCCCAATCACTGGTATTAGATTCGTTGAGCCGAGCAATCCAACTGTACTGGCCAGGCACTCTTCCAAACAAGAGGCTTTGGAAAGGCATAAAGTGCGATTTGACGTCTCTCACTATGCTCACCTGAATGTTAGTGACGTGTTGTCTGGATACCTCAGTCATGTGCATTCCAGCCGTGACTCTGAGATTGAGATGGTCAAGCAACTGCAACTCAAATATGAGGTACGTTCTCCGGCTTTCACTAGCTTACATATGCTCTGCCAACCCCCAAGTCTCTGGATTATGATGAACCTGAATGATCTGTAGACTTGTGATATAGGTTGATGCTCTGTCTTAGATTTTCCCTAAGTCCAGCGGATTAGCATAAATTTCACCTGTAGTCCCCAAGGGTCGGCTTAATTTATCATGAATGAGTCGGTACTTGACTTCATAACTGTCTTGAATCAGTCCAAACAAATAGTGTGATCCGGCTCAAGATGAAAAACTTTCTTAATATCATGCATTAGCCCCCAAGTGCCAAGCGTTGTTACTTGTAAAACACTTAGGACTTTAATCATAGAAGAGGCATTTTGCATTTAAAAAAATTGCTTTGGCAGACATTAGCCCCCAAGTGCCGATTGGTGTTGCGTTGCAAAGCACTTGGGACTTTAATCATTATGACCTTTATTGAAATAAATTTTAACACACCTGTGCATGTTTGTAGATTGCCATAATTGAATTGGGTTCTCAATTGACTGATGCAAAGACCCGACTGGCGGATCAAGAGGCTGAGATAAAGAACGCTAACTCCAAACTCCAGTTAAGCCTCTCTGAAGCTAAAAAACTGAAGACCAGTTTTGATGCGGAGAAAAAATCCTGGGCCGATGAGAAAACCTTGCTGATACAGCGTGCTGAGACGGCAGAGGCGGCTCTCAAGGAGGTTACCACGAAGCTCATCGGCTTAAAAAACCGTGTGTCTCAGATGGTCTCTGCAATCTTTGGTGAGTCATTTGTATTATTTACTCAAACTCTATTTTTGCCAGAAACATAAGCCGCCTGCTTAAACTTTTTTTAAAATACTCATAAGTCCAGAGCAGCAATCTGAGCCAAAACAGCGTGACAAAACTCAAGGCGGTTTACACCCTGGTGGAGCAACTGTATACTGGGGCTCAGTGGGCGCTTGCTATTATCTCCCCAGCCAACCAAGGACCAAACCTCTTGAGTGATGTTTTGAAGAAGTTATCTATCTTACCCGCCAGATTCCAAGAGGTCAAGCGGTCTTGTGAAAGAGCCAGAGCCCTAATTGCTCTAAGCCGCTCCAAAGCCTGGGTGCCGAAACTAGACCCGGCGGACGTAGCTAAGGGGTATCCTCCCTTGAAGGAAGACGGGACTCCATTTGATCAAGATGATTTTGTTGCTTATGTGAGGGGAGTTCGTCCTTAGGCTACCATTCTTGGCGAGGAGACCAACATTGATAACTATCAGCCGGGTTTTGATGTTGATAATAAAAAGATGGCGACTCCTTCGTATAAAGTGACAGATCTCATCCCGTTGGTTCACCAACACACCTTTGCCCCAGAAATTGACCCGGCTGGTCTAATTGACGATGAAGCTGAGTTCGTTGCTCTTGATGGCTTTGATTAGTCCAAGCCCAGCTTCCAACCAGTGGAGGGAGATGAACCGGCGAGGGAGGAGTCATAACCGTCCGAATAACCCAGCCGAGACTTAATGAACCGGCCTTAGATGAATATCTGCTTAGGAGAAAAACAGTTTTAACCTTTTGGGATCCCAATGCCTTGTAATAGGCTAGCTTGAAACTTCATGTTCTGCCTATGTCGTCGTGCATATTATACTGCGTATGACTGTTTTATCCGTCATGTCAATATATGCATTATATCCTTTATCACATTTGTAATGTTTAAATCTGTTCCTGTATGCAAGAGATGAAAACTGTCCTGGCGGTTTGTCGCTGGACGGGTCAAAACACCCAATACATAACTATGGAATAATCAGGGCTAGATGTAAAGATAAATAAGGCTGGAAAGCCTTTGACTAAAGAAAAAACACAGATAAGTCTGTTTATGAACGACAATGTCATACATGTGTTCTTTGATTCTGGACTGCTGGTTTATGTGATCCGGACAGTAAGGTTAATAACCCAATATTTTTAGGAGTCAATGCTTCCATATGCCTGATGATTGTTATGCCTTGGCAACTCATTGTCAAATAACCGAGCCGGTTTAAATTGAAACCATACTCACAGTTAGATTTGAGAAAACAAAAAACTAGTAAAACAAAATAGTATGTTTCAAACAATGTAAATCAAGCATTTAAAAAAATTGGAGGCTTATGATTCGAATACGATCAGTAAACCGGACCAAAGGGGTTAAGCTAGGATTCGAATACGATCATGTAGCCCCCAGTGGCCTTGGCGTTACGCCGATCAAGAGGGTACCGACAACTATGTTCTCTTTGGTTCGAATACAACCTATGTTTGAACAAGAAGCCCCCAAATGACCTTGAGAGTTTTTTAACGACGCTAATTCGAATACGATCAACGACAGACCCAAAAGGGGTTGAGGTATAATTCGAATACGATCAGGAAGCCCCCTAGTGAGTTTGGCAGTGTGCCGATCAAAAGGGTACCGGCAGCTATGTTCTCTTTGGTTCGAATACGACCTATGTTTGAACAGGAAACCCCCTAGTGACCATAAGGTTTAACGGCTAGATTCGAATACGATCATGAGCCGGACCGAGAGGGTTAAGCTAGATTCGAATACGATCAGCCCCCAACTGGTCATTTAATAATTAGAAAAATAAAGATATGTGATCATTGAGGATGAAAAGGACAGAGGTCCTGCTTTATTACTTATCATAATATATACAACGTCAAAGTATGTACATTATGAGAACCGGTGGCTCGGGTGTAGTAAGGCTGAAGATGAGCAATATTCCACGGCCGACGGTTCTATTCCTCTGACTTACGTGAGTCTTTATGCTCTCGAACATCGATAAGGTAATATGACACGTTGTACAAGTTCTTGCTGACCACAAAGGGTCCTTCCCAAGGTGGGGATAGCTTGTGCGCATCAGATTGATCATGGATGAGCCGGAGCACCAGGTCACCTTCTTGAAAGGTTCTGGACTTGACCCGGCGGCTATGATAATGGCGCAGGTCCTGTTGGTAAATCGCTGAGCGGGCCACTGCCAAGTCTCGCTCTTCATCTAATAAGTCAAGTGCATCCTGACGGGCTTGTTCGTTATCAGCTTCAACATAAGCCGCCACGCGGGGTGAGTCATGACGGATGTCACTAGGCAGGACTGCTTCTGCTCCATAAACCATGAAGAAAGGCGTATAACCCGTAGACCTGTTAGGGGTGGTATTGATGCTCCATAGTACCGAGGGTAACTCCTCTACCCAACAACCCGGTGTCCGTTGTAAAGGAACCACAAGCCGGGGCTTGAGACCTTTTAAGATTTACTGATTTGCTCTCTCAGCCTGACCATTGGATTGGGGGTGAGCTACTGACGAAACATCAAGCCGGATATGCTCATGTTGACAAAATGAAAGATCACCTTTTTCATGAACTGAACTATCGTGGCTGCATCACACTTACTAACCGGCTCTGCCTCAACCCATTTTGTGAATTTGTCAACTGCCACCAAAAGATGTATCTTTTTATCCTTGGATCTTTTGAAAGGTCCAACCATATCGAGCCCCCAAACTGCAAACGGCCAAGTAATTGGAATCATCTGCAATTCTTGAGCCGGCACGTGCGCTTGTCGTGCAAACTTTTGACACCCATCGCACCTACTGACCAGATCCTCCGCATCAGCGTGAGCCGTTAGCCAGTAAAAACCGTGATGTAAAGCTTTGGCCACAAGAGACTTTGAATCGGCATGATGGCCACAATCTCCTTCATGGATCTCATGAAGAATTTCTTGACCTTCTTCAGGAGAGACACAACGTTGAAACGCTCCAGTGACACTGCGATGATACAACTCGCCATTGGAAATCGTCATTGACTTAGACCGCCGGTTATCTGTCTAGCCAAGGTCTCATCCTCTGGCAACTCGCCCTGGGTCATATAAGCCAAATATGGTACTGTCCAATCTGGAATGACATGAAGAGCCGCCACCAACTGTGCCTCCTGGTCTGGAACGGCCAAGTCTTCCTCTGTAGGCAACTTGACAGAAGGGTTATGCAGAACATCTAAAAAAGTGTTAGGTGGCACCGGCTTATGCTGAGATCTCAACCGGCTTAAAGCATCGGCCGCTTTTTTTTCTGCGGTCAATGTGTTCCACTTGATAACCCTTGAAGTGTCCAGCAACAGCGTCAACCTCACGGAGATAAGCCGCCATGAGAGGGTCCTTGGAGTCCCACTTGCCTGATACCTGTTGAGCCACCGAATCTGAGTCGCCAAGGCACCGTACCCGGCTTAAACTCATTTCTTTAGCCATTCGAAGACCATGGAGTAAGGCCTCATACTCTGTTGCGTTGTTAGTACAAGGAAACATCAATCGCAACACATAACAGAACTTGTCACCTCGAGGAGAAGTTAAAACAACTCCAGCCCCCGAGCCTTCCAACTGTCTGGACCCATCGAAATGAATCGTCCAATATGTGTTGTATGGCTTCTCTTCAGGTATCTGCAACTCCGTCCAATCGTTAATGAAGTCCACCAGTGCTTGAGACTTAATGGCAGTACGTGGCACATACTTTAAATTATGAGACCCAAGCTCAATGGCCCACTTGGCGACTCGTCCTGTGGCTTCTCTATTTTGAATAATATCTCCTAAAGGAGCAGAGCTAACCACCATGATAGGATGACCCTGAAAGTAATGCTTAAGCTTCCGGCTTGCCATGAACACCCCATAAACAAGCGTCTGTCAATGTGGATATCTTTGCTTGGAATCAATGAGCACCTCACTGACATAGTAAACCGGCTGTTGAACCAGATGTTCCTTTCCAGCCTCTTTGCGCTCTACAACAATGGCCACACTGACCGCTCGTGTGTTAGCAGCCACATATAACAACAGTGGCTCCTTCTCAACAGGGGCAGCAAGAACCGGCGGTTCGGCGAGCTGTCTTTTCAGATCTTCAAAGGCAGAATTAGCAGCGTCACTCCAGACAAAATCATCCGTCTTCTTCATCATTTGATACAACGGCATAGCCTTCTCACCCAACCGTCTTAAAGCTGCAACACGACCCGCCAGCTGCTGGACGTCATTGATGCACACCGTATTAGCCAAAGATGTAATTGCCTTAATTTTTTCCGGGTTAGCCTCAATGCCTCTGTTAGACACCAAAAAAACCCAAAAGCTTGCCAGCTGAGACTCCAAAAACGCACTTGGCCGGGTTAAGCATCATCTTGTAGACCCGAAGGTTATCAAAGGTTTCCTTCAGATCAGCTACCAAGGTTTCCTTCTCTCTGGATTTCACCACTATATCGTCCACGTAAGCATGAACATTATGCCCAATCTGATTATGAAGGCAGACCGCTGATAAGTCGCCTGGGCACTCTTAAGCCCAAAAGGCATAGACACATAGCAGAAGGCTCCAAACGGAGTAATAAAAGTCGTCTTCTCCTGGTCCTTAACTGCCATTTTGATCTGATGATAGCCAGAATAAGCATCCAAAAATCTCAAACGCTCACAACCCGCCGTAGCATCGATGATTTGATCAATACGAGGGAGAGCAAAAGGATCAGTTGGACAAGCTTTGTTTAAATCTGTGTAATCCACACACATATGCCAGGTACCGTTCTTTTTGAGCACCAACACCGGGTTAGCCAACCACTCTGGGTGAAAATCTTCAACAATAAACCCAGCCGCCAAGAGCCGGGCCACCTCTTCTCCAATAGCCTTGCGCCTTTCCTCGTTGAACCGCCGAAGAAACTGCCTGACCGACTTAACTTTTGGATCAATATTGAGAGTGTGCTCAGTGAGTTCTCTCGGTACACCCGGCATATCAGAAGGTTTCCATGCAAAGATGTCCCGGTTCTCACGGATGAACTTGATGAGCGTGCTTTCCTATTTGGGATCCAGGTTAGCACTGATAATGAATTGTTTGGATGAGTCGCCAGGCACAAAATCAGTCATCTTGGTATCGTCAGCTGACTAAAATTTCAACGCTGGATCATGCTCAGTAGTTGGCTTCTTCAAAGATGTCATGTCCTCCGGGTCAACATTATCCTTGTAAAACTTCAATTCCTCTGTTGCACAAACAGATTCGGCGTAAGCAGCATCACCTTCTTCACATTCCAAGGCTATCCTCCGGCTTCTATGCACTATGATAGTGCCCTTATAACCCGGCATTTTGAGTTGCATATAAACATAACACGGTCGTGCCATGAACTTAGCATCAGCCGGTCGTCCAAACAGAGCATGATATGGGCTTTTGATCTTGACCACTTCAAAATTTAGCTTCTCAGCCCTAGAATGATGCTCACCTCCAAAGGTTACTTCCAGTTCAATCTTACCAACTGGATATGCCGACTTACCAGGCACTACTCCATGGAAAACAGTGTTGGACGTCCTAAGACTTTTGTCAGTTAACCCCATGCGACGGAACGTCTCATAATAGTGGATGTTGGTGCTACTGCCTCCACCCATGAGTACTTTAGTGAATTTATATCCACCAACCTGAGGCGCCACCACCAATGCCAGATGACCCGGATTATCAACCCAGGGAGGGTGATCTTCCCTACTCCACACAATAGGCTGCTCAGACCATCTCAAATAATGTGGAACCGCCGGCTCAAGAGCATTCACAGCTCTCTTATGAAGTTTCTGGTCCCTTTTGCATAAACTGGTGGTGAACACGTGGTACTGCCCACTGTTTAGCTGCTCTGGGTTACTCTGATCTGGATTGCTGCTGATGTTGATTACCTTGGCCAGATTGCTGATTATAGCCGCCTTGATTGCCTTGAGGGCCCTGGCCATGAAAACCTCCACCACTTGAGCCACCGCCCGGGCCATGGAAACCGCCACCACCTGAGCCATTGTTAGGTCCATGATTACCATCGAACATGTTAGAATTCTTGAAAGCCTTCATGATCGTACAGTCTTTCCATAAATGGGTGGTTGGCTTCTCCCGGGTGCCGTGTCTCGGACAGGGTTCATTTAGCAACTGTTCAAGGGTGGGGCCTGACCCGCCTAACCAAGGAGGTGGCCTCCCCTTATGCTGTTGATTGTTGCCATGTGCGTTGGTGTTAGCCACAAACTCCAGACTACCATCAGCCTTATGTTTATTGTTACCTCCTTGATTTGTCGGGTTATGCTGGTGACCCTTGCCGTTGCCGTTCTTCTTTCCCTTCCCTGTCTTCTCTTCGTCAGACGCGGGATCCTTGGTACTATCAGAGTCGGCGTACTTGACCAGAGCCGCCATCAGCTGGCCCATGTCATTACAATCACGCTTGAGCCGCCCCAGCTTCTGTTTCGGAGGTTCAAAACGGTAATTTTTCTCCAACATTAAGACCGCGGAGCTGGCATCCATCTTATCAGATGAATGTATTATTTCCTTCACCTGGCGCACCCAATGGGTCGTGGATTCACCTTCCTCTTGCTTACAATTAGTCAACTCCACAATCGACATGGGCTGCTTGCATGTATCTTTGAAGTTCTAAATGAACCGGGCTTTTAACTCTGCCCATGAGCCGATGGAATTGGGTGGCAACCCCTTTAACCAAGTGCGAGTTGTTCCATCTAGCATCATAGTGAAGTACTTGGCCATTGATGTGTCACTGACCTCCAACAATTCCATGGCCATCTTGTAACTTTCAATCCATGCCCCGGGCTGTAAGTCGGCTGTGTAATTAGGCACCTTGTGAGGCCCCTTAAAGTCCTACGGCAAACGTTCATTACGCAGAGCCGGCACTAGACAAGGGACACCTCCTGTCCTTGTGGCCACACCTGCCTCAACTGAGGCCGTTGGATAAATCGGAAAAGCCTGGTGAGCCGCCTGCTCAGCTGCCTGTTGAACCGCCTGCTCAGCCTCTTGGCGGATCCTCTCCTGGTTCGCCAAGTTAAGAGCTTCATCATGCGCCGGGTCATACATGTGTGGCTGGTTACGACGCTGAGCATTGCTTGACATGGCTGCTGAACCCATATGCCTGCTATAGCTTGGGCTCCGGCTTGGGCAAGGGGTTGAATGAATCATGTCTCGACTATAAGAGTATGACTCCTGCTGTGCCAGAGCTGTCTGAAGAAGATCTCTGACCCTTCGTGTTTCGATCGCCGTCGGGGAATCGCCTTCCATTGGGAGAGCCGCCAGACGTGCCGATGCAGCAATCAGATTCTCCAAAGGGTTAGAAAAATGACCCGGCGGTGTTGGTGTATGACGAGGCCAAGCCGTATTCATCGGAGGGGGTTCCATAGCTCGCGGCTGAACCGGCGCCCCAGCCCTGGGTGTTGTAATCCGGTTTGCCTTCGGCTGGTTACTAGGACCAGCCCCGGGTGTGTGGAAGAGATTCCTAGGATCATAAGTCAAGGGCAGGTGTGATTGAGTCTCCTGGTGCCTTCTCCTCATGACCTTGTTTGATGCGTTCAGATTCATCGAGAGTTGAAAAGCCTCTGATTGAAGCTGATGAGCCCGAGCGTCCAAAGCCGCCCGTTCTGCAGCCATCCGGACGTCCTCTGCCGCCAAGTTTTCCTTGGCTTGAGCTACCTCCCCACGTAACCATGCCACCTCCGCATCATGCTGAGCTTTGTCCGCCGGTTCAACCACGGCGGTCAATAGGGTCTTCATCCTATCCATGAGATCCATTAGCACCTGAGCTGGCGGGCGCGCAGGGTCTCCTGACCCGGCCGCTGCCGATCCGGTGGTTATCACTACCGCAGCCTTAGAGTTTTGAATAGGCTGCGTACCAGCCATGAAGATCCCTGCTCTGTTCGGCGGCTCAAAGGGTCCGGAATACTGCTGCCATCAGAACAACCCCCAAGCCCGTCGTCCTGTAGTTGATATAATGCATCCGTCTCACGTGTGGACGACTCGCCGTCAGAGTGGACGGCCGTCTCATCGCCATCTACAGATCCTTCAGAAAACTCCCCTCCATGGATGCAACCCACGAAGGCACGCCTCATGTCGGGTTGAGTCCGGGCGGGTCTTGCACGCTGAGCCGTCTCGATGAGGTCGGTGCAAATGTCCGGCTCAGGGCCCAGCTCGCCGATCCGGCCATGAGGACGTGGATTCCACCGAAGGGGACTCGGTACCCGTACTCAATTGAGCCGGCGTCGGGGCCCCAGCCTGCGTCATCGATGTAGAGCTTGCCGCAACGACTCTTGGTCATCCAGCCCACAGCGTATCCCTTGAGCCCTTCGAAGCTGCCCTTCAAGAACTCAAATCCACCGTGTGCTGGCCCCACGGTGGGTGCCAACTTCGTGGAATTTTCACGGTAGATGTCCTAGTTGTGATGGATCCACGACTAAGTCCTTTCACTACGACATCTGTCGTGACAATTCCATGACAATTTCAGAAGCTTATGCATCTCTGGATGCTGACTACTGGAAGGATGTGGTCCGTAGCAAGATGGATTCCATCATGGCTAACGGGAGGTGGGAGATCATTGATCGTCCTTATGGTTGCCAACCATTGGGATGTAAGTGGGTGTTCAAGAGGAAGCTTAGGCCCAATGGTACTATTGAGAAGTACAAGCCTAGGCTTGTGGCCAAGGGTTATACCCAAGAGGAAGAAGAGGATTTCTTCGACACTTACTCACCTGTGGCTAGGCTGACAACCATTCGAGTGTTACTCGCTTTGGCTGCCTCGCATGGTCTTCTCATTCATCAGATGGACGTTAAGACGGCTTTCCTTAATGGAGAGCTAGACGAGTAAATTTACATGCAATAGCCAGATGGCTTTGTAGTAAATGGTCAGGAAAGAAAGGTGTGTAAGCTAGTGAAATCTATGTATGGCCTGAAACAAGCGCCTAAGCAATGGCATGAGAAGTTTAATACAACTTTGACATCTGTTGGCTTTGTTGTTAACGAAGCTGACAAATGTGTATACTATCGCTATGGTGGGGGCGAAGGAGCTATACTATGTATGTATGTCGATGTCGGGGGTTTGGTGCGACATATGCCAAAGGATGGCTTATCATGGTGGGGGCGAGTAGAACGTCGCCGGTGCCTGGAAACGGTCTGGTACGGAGCCGACAGGCCCCGTCCGCCGCGGGCGGGTCTTGCCGGCTGCTGATTACTGTAGCCATGCTTCTGATGACGCGGGCTTGGTCATGGGGTCGTGGCAACAGTCCCGCCGCCTGGCGGGCGATCACTATTGCCACTCCCCATCACATCTTGATCAATAGTGCATGGGGCCCAGGGGAGGGCTCGGCCGACCCCCCGGGGCCGACTCCTGACGGATCCGACTGGCGGTCCTCTCGCCGTCTCCTAGGGTCTCACTGACTGGTGGGACCTGCTGCCTCCGGGCCATACAGACAAGCTGTCGTAGGCGCAGGATTCGGCCCTGCGGTGCTGATGTTAGGGCTGGCATGGCAACAGTGCCACGCCGCATGGAGATCTTCCTGGGTACGGCGTGTTGTGGCCATGCCTGCCCTTGGTGAGGGGCGGGGGTAGGCTTTGCTGTAGCCACGCCCCTGCCTCGTCCCCTTTGATGAGGTCATGGGTTTGTTGGAGTCGCGGGCCGACTCCCCAAACCAGCTTCTCTGGAAGTCGTCCCTGGGAATCGGCCGTGAGCGGGCAATCGGCCGCCTTGCCATCGACTCCTCAGGAGGCGGCTCTTCGTCCTGGGGTCTTGAGGGGCGCAGCCTGCCCCGATGTCTTGAAAGGTTATGGGACTCGGGTTGGCCTACCCGTGGCCCATTACTCCGACAGTAGTCCCCGAAGCTGGTGAGGCGCCGCGGACGATCGGCCGAGAAGCCTCAGCAGTTTCTCTTTCCGGGTGCTCAACACATGGTCTTTGATTGACTTCTGCCGGGCCGACTAGAAGGAGTCGGACTTGCTGAACTCGGACTCACTTAATTCAGACTCGCTCAGTATTTCGAACATCACGGCGGGATTTAAGTGGTGTGCTAGCTAAGCCTCCAGGCCGCCGCCCGTTCTTGGCCTGTCACGCGAGGGCATGTGGCCAGGCCGTCCTGCCAGCCTACGCGTGTGACGGGACAGGCCCATAGGCGGGGCCCGCCACTACCGCGCCTCGGCGCCCGAGCGGATCCGCCGCGGCCCCGGTGGATGGTTGGGATTCCCGTGGAGTTACTGCGCGCAGTAGCATTATCGTGGATCGTGGGGGTCGTGGGGTTGTGGGTGCAGTAAATCCCCACGTCCGCCCCCTCGGCTTCGCAGCCCACGAGGCTATAAGTAGGGGGAAGAGGGGGGCACGCGCCCCTCCCTCCCACTACTCCTCGTTCTCTTCCTCCTTGCTGCTCCTCGCTCTCATCCTTCCTCTTCTCTTCTTCGCTCCGCCGCACGCCCAAGCTCCGGTGAATGCTGTGGCGACAGCTCGCGATGAGTTCTTCCTCCGCCGCCGCGCCTCCTCCAGTGCGCTCCGGCACCTGGGAAGGCTCCGAAGTTCATGAAGACCACATTGAGTTCCTCCGTCGGACCCGTCGGCTTCCCGGCGAGGATCGCGTGCAGGTGCGTCTTGCGCCGAAGGGGGAGATTTCCCCCGCACCGCAAGAGGGCGAGCGGGTCATCTTCCGCTCGCACTGCTTGCGCGGGTTGGGGCTGCCGGCGAGCAGTTTCTTCCGGTCCTTCCTGGAGTTCTACGGTCTCCAGCCGCACCACCTCACCCCCAACGCAGTGGTGCTGCTGTCCGCCTTTGTGGCCATGTGCGAAGGCTTCCTCGGAGTCCTCCCCACCCTCGAGCTCTGGGGGAGTTCCTCTTCTCCAAGCTCGGCACTCAGGCTGTGGGCGTGCCAGCTCAGTGCGGCGCCTTCATCGTCGTGCGAAGGTCGGGGGCCGACAATCCCTTCCCCTCCATCTCGCTGATAAAGTCGGTGAAGATGTGGCAGAGATCCTACTTCTACGTCAGGAACGTCGCCATGAGGGGCGACTGGGTCAACCTGCCGGCTTTCGAAGCCGGCCCGCCGGCTGGGAGACTGCCCAACTGGTCGTACCGGGCTAGGTCGCTGACGCCTGCGGGAGCCGGCGCCGTCGCGCGACTCTGAGTGCTGACGCAGTCGAAGGGCCTGACTGGTCCAGATCTGCTGGCCGCCTTCGTGGCGCGCCGAGTTCTTCCGCTCCAAGGCCGCCCCCACATGATATGCCAGATGAGCGGGCACCGCGACCCGAGTCGGATGTGCACCAAGGATATGCCTCACGAGGAGGTGGCCTTCATGGTGAACTACCTCTCGGACAGCAAGCTCCTGGAGGACTGGCGGTTCGGCAAGTAGCCGTACTCCCGCGCCAACCCCCCGCCCGCGGTGAGTCGCCTTTCCTTTCCTTCTTTGGACTGTCTTCTTTCTTGCCGGGTTTGTTTTGACCAGCCGGCTTTGGTCAGAATCCTCTCCTCCACCCATCAGCCGGCACTTCGGGGCCAGCCCGCGAGTTCCTCGCCGACCGGGCGGAGAGCGACATCGACGACCCCGATCTGGGGGCGACGGCTCTAGAAGACGACGCCGATGGAGGAGGAGGAAAAGCAGGCGACTTCAGGCCTTCGGCTACCTTCGCCGACTGGCCTGAAGACAACGCCGAGGGAGAAGTCGCCCCTCGCCATCGGCCAGGAGCCAGCCAGCCTGGCGCGGGCTCTTCTGCCGCGTCGGGCGCTCCAGGCGGCGGGAAGAAGCGTAGGGCCGTGCCAACCTTGTTCGGTAGTCAGCCGAAGAAGCCCAAGGGCTCGGCTGCGGCGACCCGGCGGGACGAGGCAGCCGCGAAGGCCATCCGCTTCCTTAAGGAAGTGAAGAAGCCGCCGTTGGTCTCCGCGTAAGTATTCTGTCTCCAAAGTTTTATTCTTTCTTCGTGATTTGTCTAAGTCTCTGCTTGCCCCTCTTGCTTCAGGGCTCCCCTCTCTCTTGAGCGGGTCGCCGCTGCTTCCGTCATGGGGTCAGCGGAGACGTCTGCCACCACTCGGCGGATTGACCCCGCTGCTGACCTCCGGGAGGCGACGGAGCGGAATGCGCGGGAGAAGCGCAATGAAGAAGAGGCCCTCCGCCTGGAGAAGGCGGAGGCCGACAGGGCGGAGGCCTCCGCTAAGAAAAAACTAGCGGAGGCCGAAGCCGCCGCCGCGGCGAAGCAGCAGGCTGAGGAAGCCGCACGCCGCCAGTCGGCAGTGCTCGTCACCCCGTTGAACTATGCACCGCCGCCTCCGGAGTTCACGGGGCTGACTGGAGAAGCTGGCGGGGAGAACCCCGTCGAGGAGAGGGAAGGTGGCGACCCCTCTACTCCGGACGCGAACGTTCCGCCGCCGCCTCCGCCGCCGTCTGAAGGTGCGCAAGGCGAGCAGCCAGCGGACCCTCCGGTGCCGCCGACCGAAGACGAGGCCGTGGTGAGGCTACTCCTCCAAGTCGGCTCGCCAAGGCGCCATCGTCTGGAGAAGGCGACTTCGGCACCCCGCCCCCTGGAAGCCGGCACCGCCAGCTCGGCGACCCCAGACGCCGAAGCGACAAGCGCCGCACCTATTGGGTGGGTGCGAGGAGGCGGCACAGGGCCGCTGAACCGGGCGCTCCTGGACGTCCAGGCGAAGCTCCGTGCTGAGGGCGACGCTCTCCAGAGTTGCACCAAAGCGTTCCTAGCGTCGCGGGTAGCCGTCCGGGTATGGTTTTTCCTTTGGTCTTTGTTTTCTTGTTCCTCTCTGTGGGGGCGCGCTAGCGCACCCACTGGGTGTAGTCCCCGAGTTTCGGGCTGGCTGCCGAGCAGGCGGCCCGGAACTCCAATTGATGAACTTATGGGTACTAACTTGTCTGAAATACTTGTCGCAGGATTACGACAACCTCCGCGTCACTGCCTTCAACCATAACATTGAAGAGCTAGGCAAGCGGACCGCCGACTTGGCGGAGAGCCGGAGTAAGTCCTTTTTTCTTCTCTGGAGGGGCGCGCTAGCGCACCGGCGAGCTGTAGTCCCCGAGATTCGGGCCGACTGCTGAGCAGTCGGGCCGGATCTCCCCGGCGACCTACTTTATTGATGACTGTTTATCTTTCTTCCTTTCCTTCAGGAGCCAACGCTGCTCTTCAACAGCAGCTGAGCGAAGCCAACTCCGCCTTGCGCGCCAAAGGGGAGGAGTGCAGCAGGCTCGCCACAGAGCGTGATCTGCTGGCCACTCAGTTGGCAGAGCAAAGGGAGCTACTTGCGAAGACGCGGAAGGAGGTGGAGGAAGCGGAAACCGCCCTCCTGGCCGAGTTCGCGAGCGAGCGCTCCTCCTGGACTGACAAGGAGGCGCTGCTGGCTTCCGGCTTCCATGAAATTGAATACATCGTTGATGGTGAGTCTCCTTATTTATCTTTGAGCTGCCAATTATAAATCGTGCCGATTCCTGGCTTTTGACTTGCTTCTTTGTTTCTTCCGTCTTGGTAGACTTCTTTCCTGGGCACTCGCAGGCCGCCGTCCAAGCAATCGAGGCTGACCGTGAAGGTCAGAGGGCAGAAGGCGCAGAGATTGCCGCCGACGCCCCCCGAACTCTTAACGAGCACATCCTGAGCATCGAGGCCCGCCTTTGGCCAGCTCACCGGATGCTGCGCCGGCTTCAGCGTTTTGGTGCCCAGGTGGTTGCCGCTCTGTGGCCGGACATGCAGGCTCTGCACACCCCCAGCCTGACAGCCAGCTGGCTAGAGGTCGCGGCTGGCCGTCTTGAGGCCTGGAAGGGCTCTTCGGCCCGAGCTGGAGCGCGCCGGGCCTTGGAGTTCGTCAAGGCGTGGTATCCGGGGCTGGACCTAGACCGGTTGGCCACGCTTCGGTCGGAGGCCCAGCCGGAGCTGGCTGCTGCGGAAGATGCCCTCGTCAAGCGTGCTGCGGCGATCGCCGAGTACACCGACACCAGCATCTTCATCCCCGAGCGGTCTGAAGACGGCGAGGAGGTACCGCCGAAGTGGTTTGGGATGGACCCAGACTACGGCGAAGACTCGGCGGAGGTGATTGGCTCCAGCGTCGAGGAGGAGGACGAGGCGGAGGATGGAGGCGAGGCGGAGGCACCAGAAGACGGAGCAGACGGCCAGCCTCAACCCGACCGCGCCTCCAGCAACGAGCCGCGTGCGACCGAGTCGACTGCCGCCGGAGGTGATCAAGCCGAGACTAGCCAGCCGGCTGCCCCGACGCCTGACGCTGGCGCCTCCTCCGACCCTCCGAATCCATCTGCTGCCTCCTAAGCTGTCGCTATATCTTTTATTTTATCTGCTTCAATAGTCTTTGAAGAACTTGTTAATTCGCACAATTCCACCCGCGGGGTGTATTTTGAGCTTCTTCTCGAAGATTCGGCCAAGGGCCTATGTTATGTACATATATTTATCCGAGTTCTATCTTTTCTTGCTCATTGCTCTTTTGGCTTTTTTCCTTTGCCGCTTTCTCTTAGTTGCCTGCCTTGCCAATCGGACAGCCGCTCTGCGGACTGTCGCTGGATCAAGTGCTTGGCTACTTTGGGAAAGCAAGTACTTAGCCGTTTTTCAAGAGTTTTTGAGCAAGTTGGATAGGAAGCGGCAATCCGAAAAAAAAAGGCTGGAAACCGTCTTGAACTATGTTTTATGCTTTGCGTCCTTAACCATTTTTCATGCGAACACCCATTCCACCTTACCTCTGCCCACCGTACAGTCGCTCTGCGAGCTGCGGCTTCTGATAGAAGACGGTTTTAGGTGTTACACACTACTTGCCCGGCTGTAGGAAGCATTTCATAGTGCAAGGCGGCAAGTCCCCGGGCCGACTTGTCGAGCCCGGTGCCAAGCGGCATGACAAAGAGTAACATACTTGTAGGCATAATTTTTATCATACAGACAAAAGAGGGCAGTCCCCGAGCTCGTCTCGGGGGGGCCGAAGTCTTGGTACTTTAATACAAAAGGTAGCATGGTACATACTGCATCAACTGTAAAATCTTTGGAGGAGATTTGCATTCCATGGCAAAATTTGTGCCGTTGTCGGTGATGATGCTGTGTGGTATGCCGTACCGAATTGTGATATCGGTGATGAAAGTCATGGCAGTCGGACCGTTCAGTTTCTTAATTGGCTTCGCTTCTATCCACTTGGTGAACTTGTCCACTGCGACAAGTAGGAGAGTTAAACCACCTCGTGCTGTCTTGAATGGTCCCACCATGTCTAGGCCCCAAACTGTGAAAGGCCAGGCAATGGGGATGGTCTTGAGCACAGAAGCCGGCTGGTGCGGCTTGGAGCTGAACTTTTGGCATCCTTTGCATTTTTGGACCAACACCCTGGCCTCTTCCAAGGCAGTCGGCCAGAAGAAACCGTGCCGAAAGGCTTTGGCGACGAGTGCTCTTGAAGCCGCATGGTGGCCGCATTCGCCTTGATGGATGTTTTTGAGAATTGCCTGGCCTTGCTTTGGCTCTACGCAGCGCTGGTACACACCAATGACGTTGCGTCTGACCAGCTCTCTGTTGACTATGGTATAGGCTGCCGCCCGGCGTTGTACTTGCCGAGCTGAGGTCTCATCAGTTGGTAGCTCTTTATTCACCAGGAATTTGAGGATGGGCTGGGCCCATGATGGTGCTGCTATTTCTTCGACTACTAGAACTGCGACTTGGACGAGGGCGGCTGGGCTGGGGGCGGCGGGTTGGAGTCAACAACTGCTTGCTAGGTTAATGAGGTAGCGCCTTGCCTTCCTCCTTGCGCTCCACTACAACGACCGTGCTGACTACCCGGCTGGTGGCGGCGATGTACAGGAGCATAGGTTCTTTGGGAGTCGGAGCCGCCAGGACGGGTGGAGTAGTCAACATCTTCTTTAATTGGAGAAAAGCTTCGTCTGCCTTGTGGTTCCACTCGAAAAAAGTGGTCTTCTTCATGAGTTGGTATAAGGGGAGAGCTTTCTCGCCCAGCCGACTGATGAATCGGCTGATGGACGCCAAGCAGCCGGTGAACTTTTGCACATCCAGCAGTCGGCCGGGTACCTCCATTCTCTCAATGGCCTTGATTTTTACTGGGTTGCATTCTATGCCATGTTCAGAGACCAGGAAGCCAAGGAGCTGGCCGGCTGGTACCCCGAAGACACACTTCTCGGGGTTGAGCTTGATCTGGAATCGGCGCAGGTTTTCAAAGGTCTCCTTGAGGTCTTCCAGCAGTGTTCCACGCTTTTCCGTCTTCACCACCACGTCGTCCACATAGACGTGGGCGTTCCTGCCGAGCTACTTGAGGAGACACTTCTGCATGCAACGCTGAAAGGTGGCGCCGGCATTCCTCAGGCCGAACGTCATGGTGAGGTAGCAGAATGCTCCAAACGGCGTGATGAAGGCGGTCTTCAATCTGTCAGCCAGGTTCAGCTTGATCTGGTGATATCCTGAGTATGCATCCAAGAAACTCAACAGCTCGCATCCGGCTGTGGAGTCTATCACCTGATCGATTCTTGGTAGAGCAAATGGGTCCTTGGGGTATGCCTTGTTGAGGCTCGTGTAGTCAATACACATTCGCCACTGCTTGTTCTTCTTTAGTACCAGGACCGGATTTGCCAGCCACTCCGGAAAGAAAACTTCCATAATGAAGCCGGCTGCTAGGAGTCAGGCTATCTCTTCTCCAACCACTCTTCTCTTCTCTTCTGATAGGCGGCGCAGGGGCTGCCTGACCGGCTTTGCATCAGATCGGACATGTAACTTGTTCTCGGCGAATTCCGTTGGCACACCTGGCATGTCTTTGGGGGACCATGCGAAGATGTCCCGATTCTCATGGAGGAAATCGACGAGCTCGCCTTCCTATTTGCTGTCGAGGTTTGCACCTACGACGGCGTACCTCTCTGGGTGCTCCGGATCCAAGGGTATCTTCTTTGTCTCTTTGGCCGGCTTGAACGAACCCTCAGCCTCCGACTCTTTTGGGTTGGGAGATACCTCAGGCTGCTTGTCGGCCATCGCCACAACTCGCTCGAGGAGCCGCTTCTCGGCCGCAATTACCAGGGACTAGGCCAGACGACTGCTCTCAGTCGTGCAAGCAGACAACTTCCGGTAGTCGCCAGCCACAGTCAGAATTCCCCTGGAACTGGGCATCTTCATCTTGAGGTAAGCGTAGTGGGGGACCGCCATGAACTTGGCCAAGGCGGGTCGGCCAAGTAGCGCATGGTATGGGCTCTCAAGGTCCACCACCTCAAACCAAATAGACTCTCTTCCGAAGTGATCTTTGTCCCCAAAGAGGATGTCCATCAGGATCTTACCGATCGGCGAGTAGGAAAGCCCAGGTACAATGTCGTGGAACACTGTCCGGCTGTTCTGAAGCTGTGTTTGCTTGATTCCTAACTTCTCCATGGTGTCCTTGTACAGGATATTGATGTTGCTGCCTCCGTCTATTAGGACTCGCGAGAAACGCGCAACTCGTCTATCCGTGGCAAAGGTGGCGTCCAAGACCAAGGCATAGGAGCCCGGACTCGGCATCGCCTCTGGATGGTCAGCCCTGCTCCAGCTGATGGGCTTTTCAGACCAGTGCATGAACTCTGGCGTTTCCGACGCTACTGCATTCACCTCTTGTCGCTGCAGCCGCCTGCTGCGTCAATCATCAGCCATACTGGTAAACACCACGTAGGCTCCGTGTTCTTCAGGGTATTCGTCTTGCACTGCGCCGACTGGCCTGGCAGCCGGCTGCTGGGGCGGAGGCGGAGGCGGCTGCCCAGCTGGCGGGGGAGGTAGGAGGCCGTCTCCCTTGGCAATCCTGGTGAGCCAGTGGCACTTCTGGGTGGTGTGATTCGACGGCTTCGCGCCACTGTGGAATTTTCAAGGTCCATCCAGGGTCTGCTCGTAGGACAAGGCCGGCAACCAGTTTGTCTTGCCGCCTTTCTGTCGCTTGAGCGGGGGCTGCCCATCCGGCTGCTGGGCTTCAACGGTCGCGACCTACCGGCTGCTGGAAGCCGGCTGCGGGGCCTTGCGCTTGTGGTCGCCCTGCAGTTGTCGCCGGCTGGTGTCTCCCACCGGAGTCCTCGGAGCTTGAGGGGCCACTTTGCCAGTTATGCTGACTTGAATTTCCGCCTTCATGGAGGAGTCGGCCGTGGCGTACTTGTCTGCTATGATCAGCAGCTCGTCGAGGGTTTCTGGCTCGTCGCAGAGGAGCTTGTGCTTGAGGAGGGTGCCTTCTTGGCACCCGGCTATGAAGTACTTGATGGCCTGCACCTCATGCACGCCCTCGCAGGAGTTCCGAAGCTCAGCCCAACGTGTGAGGTAGTCGCGAGTCGACTCGTCAGGACCTTGCACGCACAAGGAGAGCTATCAAGGCTTGGGGGGACGCTTGTACGTGCTAGTGAAGTTGCGGACGAACACTTCGGTGAAGTCAACCCAGCTATTGATGCTGCAGGGCCTCGGGCTGTTCGGCCATGTCCAGGCCGTGCCCTGAAGCATGAGCGGAACGTATTTTACGGCAACACGTTTGTTGCCGTTTGCTATGCTGATAGCCGTGGAATAGTCGACCAGCCAGTCTTCCGGCTTCACGGAGCCGGTGTACTTGGGCTTCTCTCTTGGGAGCGTGAACCCTCTGGGAAAGGGCTCGTCCCGAATGCGGGGCCCGAAACAAGGCGGACCCAGCTCATCTTCTTCTTCCAGCGCCAGGGACCGGTGAAGTCGGTCGATCCGGTGGCGGGCGTCATTCTCTCCAACTCCCTCTCGGCGGCCAAGGCGGTCACCGAGAGTCGGATGGTCAACAGGCGGCGGGGAGACTCGCCTCTCCTTACGGGGAGGGGGAGGCGGACAGTCGTCCCGTTGTTCCACTGCTCTCGGGCGGCCGTCTCGGTCGCGCTCTATGGTAATGCGAGTCCGACTGTGGCTGACAGCCGGCTCCTTGTCCTTTCTTCCTCAGGCGCCGCTAGTCGGCGTCCGAGACGTCGCGCCTTGATCTCAGTGCAGGTCGTCGTTTGGCCACTGCGGCGCCTCCCTGCGGCAGCCGGCCTTGTTCTGCGCGGCGGCCGTGTCGAGGAGCCGCTGGACTCGCTCCATCATGAGGCGGCGTTCTTCGCCCTCGAAATTGTCCAGCTCATCCGCCGCTGCCTGGGCGGCTCGGATGTTCTCCGCTGGTGTAGCGTACACGGGGCGGCTAGCCCCAAATAGGCTAGCGATGGCTATGCTGCGCTGCTGGACCGCGCCAAGGCGGCTGGGCCCTGCCGGGGCCGGCGAGCCGCCAACGGCGCGATCCATCTCCTGCTGGTAAGCTTCTGACAAGCGTCTCATGCTGGCCAGCTTCTTCGCACCTTTAACGAGCTGAAGGCGACGCGCTTCTAACGTCTCTGCGTCAGCGTCTTCCGGAATGGGCGCAGTTAGGTCTTGTAGCGCCGCGCCGAGCGAGTCGTGCGCTCCTCCGCCGGGGGACTCGTCATGGCTGATGACTAGCACCTCGGTGACAGTGCTTCCATTGCTCTCCACGCGAGGGAGAGGTTCGTCGTAGACCACCACATTGGAGGGGAATGCGTCGAGCGAAGCGGTGTCGGAGTCGACCAGCATCGGGTTGGTGGAGCCTACAGACTCCAAGTCTACGGCGGGCTCGCCAGAAACGAGGAGTTGATCGAGGAGGCCCGCGAGGAGGTTCTCGGGGCCACCCGTGCCTGCGTCGGACGCAGGTTCGTCGGAGAGGCGGACCTCGCCGACAAGTTCAGCCAAGGAGCTGGCTGCGCAGGCGATCTCAACGCCGTGCAGCGCGTCGATGCAAACTTCGTCTGGCGTGCCTGGCTGGCTGCGCTCGCCAGGGAGGAATAGGTTTCCCGTCCAGAACAGATTTCCGGACGGCGGTGCACCGAGCCCCAGGGTGGGTGCCAAATGTCGGGGGTTTGGTGCGACATATGCCAAAGGATAGCTTATCATGGTGGGGGCGAGTAGAACGTCGCCGGTGCCTGGAAACGGGATGAGGCGAAGACATGCACGCCGGCGAATCTTACCCAGCTTTAGGGCTCTCCGGGGAGATAATACCCCTACTGCTGCTCTGCGGGGTCTCCGCATGATCACTATGGCCAAGTGTTTACACGGTTGCTCCTTGAGCTGTTTCTTAGAGGTAGGAGAGGGCAAGGCTAGCTTTCTCCTTCTATCTGATATGGTCTAGAGCTACTGGGTTCCAACCCTTTGCATGGGTGCCTTGGGGGGTTTATATAGGCCTACCCCCCAGGGGTACAATGGTAATTCGACTGGGCGCGGGCCCAGCCGTCAGTGCCTCTGGCCTCCGACTTCTCCGCCGACTGCTGGGGCCCGCCGACTGGTGGGCCCCGCTGACTGGTCTAGTACGGAGCCGAAAGGCCGCGTCCGCCGCGGGCGGGTCTTGCCGGCTGCTGATTACTGTAGCCGTGCTTCTGATGACGCGGGCTTGGTCATGGGGTCGTGGCAACAGTCCCGCCGCCTGGCGGGCGATCACTATTGCCACTCCCCATCACATCTTGATCAATGGTGCATGGGGCCCAAGGGAGGGCTCGGCCGACTCCCCGGGGCCAACTCCTGACGGATCCACTGGCGGTCCTCTCGCCGTCTCCTAGGGTCTCACTAACTAGTGGGACCTGCTGCCTCCGAGCCGTACAGACAAGCTGTCGTAGGCGCAGGATCCGGCCCTGCGGCGCTGATGTTAGGGCCGGCATGGCAACAGTGCCATGCCGCATGGAGATCTTCCGGGGTGCGGCGTGCTGTGGCCATGCCTGCCCTTGGTGAGGGGCGGGGGTAGGCTTTGTTGTAGCCACGCCCCTGCCTTGTCCCCTTTGATGAGGTCATGGGTTTGTTGGAGTCGCAGGCCGACTCCCCAAACCGGCTTCTCTGGAAGTCATCCCTGGGACTCGGCCGTGAGCGGGCAATCGGCCGCCTTGCCGTCGACTCCTCAGGAGGCGTCCCTTCGTCCTGGGGTCTTGAGGGGCGCAGCCTGCCCCGATGTCTTGAAAGGTTATGGGACTCGGGTTGGCCTACCCGTGGCCCATTACTCCGACAGTCGATGACATACTGATATTTGTGACCCACCTCAAAGTCATTGAGGAGGTCAAGGCTTTTCTATCTCATAACTTTGAGATGAAAGACCTGGGCGTGGCTGATGTTATCTTGAACATCAAGCTACTGAGAAATACTGAGGGTGGAATTACACTTTTGCAATCCCACTATGTTGAGAAGATTTTGAGCCGTTTTAGATATTTGGACTGCAAACCTTCTGCAACACCATATGATCCTAGCGTGTGGATTCAAAAGTTCGAAGGCACAACTGTAGATAAATTGAAATATTCTCAAGTGGTTGGTTCACTGATGTACCTAGCTTGTCCTACTCGCCCTGACATCTCATTTGCTGTGTGCAAACTGAGTCGGATTGTTTCAAATCCGGGAGATGTGCATTGGCATGCTATTGAGCGAGTGATGCGTTATTTGCAAGGTACTGTGAACTACGGAATTCACTATTCTAGGTACCCGACGGTACTTGAGGGATATAGTGATTCAAATTTGATACCTGATGCTGATGAGATGAAAGCCACAAGTGGGTATGTCTTCACACTTGGTGGTGGTGCTATTTCCTGGAAGTCTTGCAAGCAGACGATCTTAACGAGATCGACTATGGAAGCAGAACTCACAGCATTAGACACATCATGCGTCGAAGCAGAATGGCTTCGAGAGCTTTTCATGGATTTACCAGTGGTTGATAAACCAGTCCCGGCTGTCCTTATGAACTGTGACAATTAAACTGTGATTGCCAAGGCTAAGAGTTCAAAGGACAATATGAAATCCACAAAGCACATAAGAAGAAGATTGAAATCAGTCAAAAAAATCAAGAAACTCCGAAGTGATAGCATTGGATTATATCGAGACTACTAAAAATCTGGCAGATCCTTTTACGAAAGGGCTATCACAGATTGTTATAGAAAATGCATCGAGGGAGATGGGCATGAGACCCACGTAAGTTGCCATGGGGGTAACCCAACCTATGTGATCTGAGATCCCGTGAATTAGGACCTGGTAAAACAATCCAACGGTCAACTGAGGAGAGTATCCTTAATTAACCCACTCTGTTGGAGATGCAATAATACTCTCAATTCTGTAAGGTAGGCTGACTTTTGTCTTAATGTGTTCCAAAGATTATGTAAGCAAGATGCTAACCTACAGAGCAATCTTTTGAGGAACACACCTATGTGAGCCCGACTGCTGGTCACAGTCTATGAGATTGGGTGATCTCTAGGAAGCTCATGAGAAGGTACGGAGTATGACTAATAAGCTCCACCCATGGGGTTTAGCCTTCGGCAGCCACCTATCAGCTGACAATAGGAGAAACTTCTGCACGCCAAACTGACAATTCAAGGCATACTCCATTGTTCAGTTGTGAAGAAGTCTAATCCTATTGCTCTAAGTGGAAGTTCAACTTAACAGTCTCCACTGAAAATTCTGGTATATCAAACATTGTTTGGAACAGCTGACAAACTTATGTGCCTCGAGATCTGGTGGGGGATTCTTGGATTATGGATGGGCTTAGGCCCATATAAGACAATAATCCCTGGTTAATCTCTAAGGCCCATGCATGTGTACGGCAAGTGGTGGGAAGTGTGGGACGTTTAGTACCATACTGCCACAGTAAGAAGAGTGAGACCTCTTTATAAGGACTGCTCCATCACTTGCTATTGGGAGCTTGGAAATAGGAGCTGTACACGCGTGCTCCTCATCCTCCGTCGTCCGCCTCGCCTCGTCACGATGCGCGCGCGCGCCGCGGGTTGCGGGAATGAGCCGAGCCGAAGCTTATGTTTGCTGGTCAAGAATGGTTAATTAATCTCGTATTGATTAACGAGTCGCTTACGAAAGTGCCACTGTCCGAGACGTTGGACTGTGGGTTGTTCGCAGACTCGGTCGTGGGCCTAAGCCTAGGCCCATCTACTCGACGGCCTATGTAAGAAGGCGCTGGCCAGTGGAGTGGACCCTAACTCAGTTCACTCACTCCCTCTCGCACAACCCTAGCCATCATCTATTGTTCCTCTCTCTTTGTGTTGCTTCCGGCGATCCCATCCCGACGACTACGTGCACGGTTGGTCGGGAGAGCAGGTGCCTATGGAACCCTGTCGTTCGAGATCTTGCCCGGGAGAACGGCAATAAGGTTTTTGGGGAGCGTCTCGACGCCACTGCTCCCGATCTGTCCCCTTCATCGACCGTCTCTGCTTCCACTACTTCCCCTACATCGACTCCATGGCTAACGACGAAGCCGCCAAGAAGAAGGCCTCGGCCGATGCCGAGGCTGCTGCTGCCGCCGCCGCGTTGGCCTGGCCAACTGAAGGGTATGACTCGTTCATCCCCTATTTGATCGTTTATGTGCTAGTCGTATATATGATGTTCATAGATGTTTTGGTTCTATGTACTACACGTGCTCACATGCTTAGGTATTGGTATGAGATGCATATTGTATTTACCATGTTTACTGTTTACTTGTGGATTAAATTAATCGAGAAAGTGTTAATATTTCCAACAGATGACCCCGATCAGCGGTGTTATAGAGATAATGCGCTCAGTAAACTTTAGGGGGGTGTGCCCCCCATCCTTGGATTTGATTGCAGAGTACTCCGCCTCTAGCACTAGTTGTACCGCCACCGGCCAATCAAGGCCACACAAAAAAACGCCCGGGGAACGTTGATGGCAAAGTTCAGATGTTCGTCTATAACGGTAAGCTTCCACCCACCACCCAGCTAAGATAGTGCCCCGCAGCCGAGAGGTTGCCCAAGCCTCTGCCTAAATTCTAGCAAGCAGAAACAGCGAGTCCATTGGAAGAAGAGAAGGAGAGACAGAGGAGTCAAGAAGACTGGTTACTCATGTCAGGGCCTCGTAGGGTTACCGACTGCGCGGCGCTGCTGCGACGAGGTAGTCGTTGCTCAAGAAGAAAGAGGTGAGGAGAGTGGAGAGAGATGCAGCGAAGAAACTTGTGTTTCCAAGTTTCCATTTTCCATCCTTTTTAGATAAAGGACGCTTTTATTAACTTAAAATGTAGCGGCCTCTGCATAACTAGGATGTACATAGCCAAACACCATCAGTTTGACAAAAAAAAGTAAAAAATGACAGTTTGGCAACAATAGAGTCCTATAGACCGAAACCACGTGTTGACACCAGATTTTGGCATGGTCAAAAACTTAATTAATATGGCCTCAAATGGAGAAGTGATCTACATAAAAAAAGTTTCGTATTGTCGATATGAACATCTTTGAAGTTTGGGCCATCGCCATCCGATCTAATCTCGAGGGCCGAAGTTGTGTTCGAAATACTGAGATTTTGTATCCAGAGCACTGTTCAGCCAATTACGCCTCAACGGATGCCTCAAATGAGAAAACATTCTACATGAATTGTCTTCGTCTCGTCGAAACAGTCGATTCTGATATAAAACTCGTATCAATCCAAGATCGTATGTAAATGTTACAGCCATCTGATCGCAGCCCTTTCACGGGGCAAAAGTGGCGCGCTGCATCAGACACGGTGTCTAATGGGTAGCGTGAGTGACAGCCTGTTTTGCGTGAGCGATTCGGCTCTGAATATGACCTTGAATCGAAAAACGTTAAACACGAAAGTTGTTCGCCTCGTCGAAGCGGTCAAATTTGTTTCTGGGCCCCTCTTCATCCGGGGTTGTTTGTGGCCCGTGGGACCTAAAAACCAAACTGATGTTCCAGACTTACCTAAATCCGAGTTCGGTCAATTTTGGAAAGATTTGGACGTGATTTGGAGTCCTTTTCTTATACTGGAAGTCCATCTGCCTCTTATATACCTAAGGGGTGACGGCCGATTGAACAACACACAATCGAACAAACACATCTACTATTTTTTCGTGTTCATCTATCCCCTACCCTTGTATCTTTCTTCTCGTTCTTTGTCGTTCTTCAGCAATGGAGGGCTGCGAATCCACGAGGCTCTAGGGGTGGTCAGGTCGACCTATGGCAGCCCATAGCCTCCGCGTGCCTAGACGGGGTCCCTCCCAGGCGTGTGGGGTTTCGGATCTACAAAAGCGCCCGTCAGATTGCTTGCGTACCACGCTTCCGGACGGGTCTCCTTCGACGTGAGTTGCGGTGCATCACCCTCGACGTTGGAGGTACACGGTGACGTGTTGGTGTGCGAACACCACACCTATGTCGATACGGAAGGTGAACTGATACGTCTCCAGCGTATCTACAATCTTTTATTGTTCCATGCTATTATAATATCAATCTTGGATGTTTAATATGCATTTACAAGCAATTGTATATCATTTTTGGAACTAACATATTCTTAGTGCCGAGTGCTAGTTGTTGTTTTTTTGCCTGTTTTTTGGTTTTACAGAATATTAGTACCAAACGTAATCCAAATGCCACGAAACTTTTGGAGATTTTTTTCTGGACAAAAGAGACACTAGAAGCTTCGGGAAAATGCCAGATGATGAAATGTGGGCCCACGAGGCACCAGGGCATGCCCAAGGGGTAGGCGCGCCCTGGTGCCTTATGGGGCCCACGTGGCTTCGTTTGACCTAACTCTGCATTTATAAATTCTCTAAAATCGTGAAACCAGCGAAGGGTCAGCCAAAATATTTTTTCCACCGTCGTAAGTTCCAAAACCACAAGATCTCATTTGGAGGCCTTTTCCAGCACTCTGCCGGAGGGGGGCTCGATCACGAAGGGGCTCTACATCAACCTTGATGCCCTTCCGATGATGCGTGAGTAGTTTACCATAGACCTACGCGTCCATAGTTAGTAGCTCGATGTCTCTCTCTCTCTCTCTCTCTCTCTGATCTTCAATGCAATGTTCTCCTCGATGTTCTTGGAGTTCTATCTGATGTAATGACTTTTTGCAGTGTTTTTGTTAGGATCCGATAAATTGTGAGTTTATGATTAGATTTATCTATGAATATTATTTGAGTTTTCTCTTAACTATTTTATGCATGATTGTGTTAACTTCACAATTCTCTCTGATATATTGATTTGGTTTGGCAAACTAGATTAATTTTTCTTGTAATGGGAGAGGTGCTTTGTGATGGGTTCGATCTTGCGGTGCTCAATCCCAGTGACAGAAAGGGACATGACACGTATTGTATCGTTGTCATTAAGGATAAAAGGATGGGGTTTATTCATGCGTGAGTTTACTTTGTCTACATCATGTCATCTTGCTTAAGGTGTTACTCCGTTCTTTATGAACATAATACTCTAGATGCATGCTGGATAGCGGTCGATGTGTGGAGTAATAGTAGTAGATGTAGGCAGGAGTCGGTCTAATTGTCTCAGACGTGATGCATATATACATGATCATTGCCTTGGATGTCGCCATGATTATTTGCTTTTCTATCAATTTTTCAACAGTAATTTGTTTACCCGACATATGATATTTTCAAGAGAGAAGCCTCTATTGAAAACTATGTCGTTCGGGTCCACTTTTATCATATATAAAATCCTACAAATATTTTGCTGTAATTTTTCTTTATTTATTTTATTTTATATTTTTGTTCAATCCATCTATCAAACACCATACAATCTAATCTTGCACGGTAACCACCGAGGGATTGACAACCTTTGTTCGCATTGGGTTACGAGGATTTGTTGTTCGTGTGCAGGTGCTGCTAATGAGGTGTTGCGTGGTTCTCCTACTGGATTGATAATATTGGTTCTTAACTGAGGGAAATACTTATTTCTACCGTACTACATCATCCTCTCCTCTTCGGGGAAATCCCAACGCGGTTCACAAGTAGCAGGAACCAATCCAAAGATTATGCTACCACCCATGTTGGGTAAAAAACCTCCATACCCACCTACTCCAACCGCGCACACACCTCCTTGAATAGTGGTTGATACTCCGATCGTTGTAGCATAAACCACAAACGAAGCGAGTGCGTACAACCGATGTTTCCCAGCTTAGCTTAGACAAGAAACTAGTCGTTGCTAAGTAAGAAGAATGAAGGAGAGTGGAGAAAGACTCAGCGAAGAAACTTGCATTCCGAAGAAACTCGTTCAGCTGTTGGCTTGCTAGGCTCTGTGGCAACTTTCCTTTTCGGGCATTCCTTGTCCCATCAGACAGATAAGTCCCCCTTTGTTCCGTGATGACAGCTGGTGAAATAAAACCAAAGAGCAAGGCCAAAACGAGTCTAAAAAGGGACAAAGTACGAACATGTGGTTGAATGGTTAGGACAATGATATCTTCAACTGTGACGCCCGGATAATTAGACTACATTAATCCCCTGCTAATGATGCCACGTCACCTCGATTACAGTTGTTAATCTTGTGATGATTCAAATCCCTTTCAAATTTCAAATTTAAAATCAAGTCTAACAATAAAAGTTTTCAACTGTCAAATCTACAATGTTCAAATTGTAGCAAATATATCATAGATGGTTATGGTGGTGAAACCACATTGCTAGGAAATGTTTAAATACTCCAAATTAATTAGAACAACAGCCAAAACCAATAATTAAATGCCTTTTATAAAGTATAAAATATTAAACTAATTCTTTTAGGTGCCCAAGCTATAGGGGCATTAGAATAAGTAGTGATACTATTTTAGGAACTAAGATCATAATTATAAAAACTAAAACGAAGAGAAACTAAAAATAAAACAGAAAAGGAAGAATTAAGAAAAACAATATGCCAAAAAAAGAAGATAAAAGGAGAAACCCCCTCCCCCCCCTCCGTTGGGCCACGACCCAGAGGGCCTCGGGGCCAACTAGGCCAAGGCCTAGCCAGCCGGCCCAACCGCCCCTCACCCCCCGATAACCCCCCCCCCCCCACCGATGGGAAACCCTATCCCGTTGCCCCCACTCCCCCACTCACTCCCCACGTCCCTCCTTCCCCCTCCCTCGATCCAGATCTGGATCGGGGATGAACCCCCTCGACGCTGCCCCCCCCCATCGCCCCTGGCACCATCCGTCGGGGCCCCTCGCCGCTCGTATACGCCATCGATGCCATCCACCTGACGACCGCTCACCGCGCTCCCGACGTCGGCGCCCGTCTCCGGTGCTGCCTCGCCCCCGTCACCAACCCTCGCCGCCCCGGAGTTCGACACACCTTCGCTTCGCCGTCTTCTCCGTCGTCGCCGTCGTCCCCAGCTTCCTCCCCGAGCCTCGCTGCCTCGTACCCTACAACCACCTCGTGAGGCCCCCTCCTTTTCTGCCTCGCGCCCGCCGCGCACCGGGCGTGCCCACGGCCGCACACACACACGCATGCCACCCGCCCCCCACACCGGCCCGGACCTCCCTCGCCCGCCTCCACTCGTCTTCCCGCACCTGCCGCGCCGTGGCTTCGCTTGGCCGTCGCCCCCGCAGCACGCTCGTCCGCCGCCGAGCCCGCGCTCCCAGCACTGGCCGCTCGCCGCGTCCGCCTCCGCCCATTTCTGATGCTGCAGCCGCCCCCTGCATCGGCGCTCTGCATCCGCGCCCGCGCCCGCCCCCGCCCCTAGAGCCCCGCGCTCGCCCGCATCCTTCGCCCCCCGCGCGTGTCCTCCGCCGCCCGGGTTCGACCTCCCACGGGGCTCCGCCCCGTTAACCACCGCTCGGGCGCCCGTCGCCCGATGCCCGCTACGCCCGCCCGATCCGCTAAGGCCCCCTGGGCCTATGACGAATAGGGCCCACGCCCAGAATGAAAACGATTTAAAAAAGAGAAATTTATAAATAAATAAATAATAAGCAAATAATAGATAAAAGTATTGATTAATTAAAGAATTAATTAACTTAATTATTTTGATTAATTAAACTAATCAATTAACTAAACTAATTAAACTGTTAGTTAATTAATTAATCAGTCAATGACATTGGGGCCCACCCCCTTAATTAATCCTGATTAGGCTAATTACTGTGTTTAATTAAAATGGGTCACTAACAGGTGGGACCCACCTGTCAGGTTGACCAGGTCAACTGCTGACATCATGCTGACGTCATGATGATGTCAGCAAACACTGTTTTGGATAATGTTGATATAAAATAATTAAATAAATCCTTAAAATGTTTTAAATATTTTAAAATTAATATAAAATAAACCGTAGCTCGGATGGAAAAACTTTGTATATGAAAGTTGCTCAGAACGACGAGACGAATCCGGATACGCAGCCCGTTCGTCCGCCACACATCCCTAGCATAGCAAACATGCAACTTCCCCCTCCGGTTCATTTGTCCGAAAACGCGAAACACCGGGAATACTTTCCCGGATGTTTTCCCCCTTCACCGGTACCACCTCGTACCGCGTTAGGGCACACCTAGCATCACGCTTTGTCATGTCATGCCTCGTCATGCATTTGTTTGCATTATATTTATTGTTTCTTCCCCCTCTTCTCTCGCTAGACACCGAGGCCGACGCCGCTGCTACCCAGTACGACTACGGTGTTGACGACCCCTCTCTCTTGCCAGAGCAACCAGGCAAGCCCCCCCTTGATCACCAGATATCGCCTACTCTCCTCTATACTGCTTGCATTAGAGTAGTGTAGCATGTTACTGCTTTCCGTTAATCCTATCCTGATGCATAGCCTGTCCTTGCTACTACTGTTGTTACCTTCACCTGCAATCCTAATGCTTAGTATAGGATGCTAGTTTATCATCAGTGGCCATACATTCTTGTTTGTCTGCCATGCTATACTATCGGGCAGTGATCACTCGGGAGGTGATCACGGGTATATACTTATACATAATATATGATACTTGTGATGACTAAAGACGGGTCGGCTCGTAGGAGTACCTGCGAGTGATTCACGGATTGGGTCTGAAAGGACGTTCGTCCTGACGGCCCTCTGAGTGGATCTTTGTGGCGAAGCGACAGGGCAGGTTGAGACCACCTAGGAGAGAGGTGGGCCTGACCCTGGTCGGCGTTCGCGGTTATTTCAAGATAACACGTTTAATGAGATCTTGGTATTTGATCTGAGTCTGGCTACTGGCCTATACGCACTAACCATCTACGCGGGGACAATTATGGGCACTCGACGTCGTGGTATCAGCTGAAGCCTTCGTGATGTCAGCGACTGAGCGGCACGCGCCGGATTGGAACGTAAGCCTGCTCTTGTATTAAGGGGGCTAGTTCTGCTTCCGGCCGCCCTCGCAACGTGCAGGTGTGCAATGGGCGATGGGACCAGACCCCTGCGCCATAGGATTTAGACCGGCGTGCTGACCTCTCTGTTGTGCCTAGGTAGGGCTGCGACGTGTTGATCTTCCGAGGCCGTACATGACCCAGGAAAGTGTGTCCGGCCAAATGGGATCGAGCGTGTTGGGTTATGTGGTGCACCCCTGCAGGGAAGTTAATCTATTTGAATAGCCGTGATCTTCGGTAACAGGACGACTTGGACCGGATACTTAATAAAACACAGTCTTCCAAGTGCCAGATACAACCGGTGATCGCTCTCTAACAGGGCGACGAGGAGAGGATCGCCGGGTAGGATTATGCTATGTGATGCTTCTTGGAGGACTTCAATCTATTCTCTTCTATATGCTGCAAGATGGAGGTGGCCTGAAGCGTAGTCTTCGATAGGATTAGCTATCCCCCTCTTATTCTGGCATTCTGCAGTTCAGTCCACCGATATGGCCCTTTACACATATACCCATGCATATGTAGTGTAGCTCCTTGCTTGCGAGTACTTTGGATGAGTACTCACGGTTGCTTTCTCCCTCTTTTCCCCCTTTCTATACCCGATTGCTGCGACCAGACGTTGGATCCCAGGAGCCAGACGCCACCGTCGACAATGACTACTACTACTCGGGAGGTGCCTACTACTACGTGCAGCCCGCTGACAGCGACCATGAGTAGTTTAGGAGAATCCCAGGCAGGAGGTCTGTGCCTCTTTCGATATGTATCCAGTTTGTGTTAGCCTTCTTAAGGAAAACTTGTTTAACTTATGTCTGTACTCAGATATTGTTGCTTCCGCTGACTCGTCTATGATCGAGCTCTTGTATTCGAGCCCTCGAGGCCCCTGGCTTGTAATATGATGCTTGTATGACTTATTTTATTTGTGGAGTTGTGTTGTGATATCTTCCCGTGAGTCCCTGATCTTGATCGTACATGTTTGCGTGTATGATTAGTGTACGATTGAATCGAGGGCGTCACAAGTTGGTATCAGAGCCGACTGCCTGTAGGAATCCCCCTTCCACACTCCTTGGCCGAAGTTGAGTCTAGACATTACAAAAACTTTTACTAACATGGTTGTGTGCCTTACGGGCCCACGTCGCCATCTGGGTGGTATTAGAATCTTTTACTCCTCGATCCTTACTCTGGGACTCTGAACTCTCTTCTATTCGGGTTAAATGAATTTTGCTAAATCTAACATTAGGATCTCGTTATCACTTTATCCCGGAGAGCCCTTCATTACGGATGATCGACTGCTTCAATAGAAGATTCTGATAATACTCTCCGATGTTCTCCCGAAACTTTGTGCCATTGCTTTTGCAATTCCCTACCACCGAAAAATCCCTATGGATAAATACTTACACCTGTCGTTCTTACTTTTATTCCCAATTGGTCTTGTTATTACAATATACCCCGAAATACTCGTCATTGTTTCGATAATCCTTTGAGCTTACTGCCTTGCTGTTCTTTGTCACCTGAATACCCCTATGGATAATTCTCGCACTTATCGAGTATCCGCTCATCCCCCAGTTGTTCATGTGTTTCACAATGGTCATCGAAATACTATTCGATCCTCCAAAAATCCTTAGTAGCTTATGGCTCTGCAATACTTGTCTGCTTGCATTATGGATGCTTTCCATATGTCTGGCAATATTCGTTAGTATCCTTAGTCACCGTCATTTTGATCCTATTGATTCAACATAAGTGCGAATGCACGCAATCATCAGTTGATCCTTTTAAATTATCTTTCCGGCTCAGACGTCATTTTAAAACATGAGCTGGTTCTCAACAAATCCAATTGTCGTCTCTTTTTTTGCGGGGAAATCCAATTGTCGTCGATTGTACCCCTAAGACTATTCAACTTATCCATCACTAATCAGAACATTGCTTCTGATCCCTTGATTTGAACATCATAATTCCTTTGCATTTGAGCTCTGGATTAGTCAGTTGTTTCCATAATCCAATGTCTTTGCATTGTTACTTCCTCTGGTTGTGTGCCGATGCTCACGTCAGCTTTGTTATGGACCGGCAGATCCTTTAATGGATTTTATCTGACAGCGTCCTTCATATTCAATAACCTTGTGAGCCTTCCCTCGGATACATAATGCCTTTGGTAAATGGTATCATCTACTTTCTCAACCTTGCTCTACTTTCGAGCTTGTGATATTTACTCTTGAAATTTGTGATATATGTTCCTAAGATACCCAATGGTTTGAACTAATGCCTTCCCTAATCTGTGCAAACCCGGAAGATTTCACGGGTCCTACTTATCTGGTATTGCACCAGGTAAAACTTTCAACAACTAATGTCATTCTCAAAATACGAGAGGTGAATGAAAGGTTATGCATTGAAGAAGTGAGAGTCGACCTTGAACTTTGTGTTCATGCCCATGGACACGATGTAGATCTTATCATTAAAGCTTCTCTTAAATTAATTTTTCCCCTTGGTATAAGTTCTTATATCTGGGATCCGGCCTTTTGCAATCGTGGTTTCAACCATATGTTTTTCTTTGACCCCATTTCACGGGCAAGTTTAAGCACTTGTCTTCTGTGGCACCAGTCCAACCTTTACTTTGATCTTCCGTCGAGTATTACACCATGGTACCTCGATAATATCAAGTAATACATAACCTCTTATGAGTTCCTCATCAAGTACTACATTCTCACCGATTCCAAATTTTTCACGGGCACTCAAAAACCGATAACCGAACCGAGTCCGCACTACGGTTCAACAACTTTTGGTAATATTCTTTACTTACGAGTTTGTACCCGATCACATCCTTCCTACCCTATTTGGCTATATCATTATTGTGATGATTTTAACTGTGCTACCCGGTCCTTATTCCCGGAGCACAACTTTCGACGATGAGCTAAGATTACGTCGATCTTCCTCATCATACCACTTTGCCTTAAACAACAAGCTTGGTTTTGAGTTTGTGTCATACCCTTGGGTTCAATAACATTTCGCTTCATCATTCCTGTGGCTTGATGTCATCGCCAACCGATTACATCTTCATGAAATCTCTCAACAATTGTGTCGTGACCATCATCGGCATTCTGAGCTCTTCCAGGATGTCAATTGAGTTCATTATGAGAAATACCATCCTTGCCCTCGATGATCTGTGTTATCATCGACCACTTTATTGACTTCCCTCCAACACAAACTTATTCGTGTTTTGTGTTATACTTTGAGATCCTTGCTATCCAGCAATTATCCTTCTTTGCCTTGGAATATTACCATCTTTTATGTCAAGTATGTTGTGAGAATTTCACCACCTCTTATGAATTATTGATGCAAGTGATGCTTCTCACCATCACCATTCTTTTCATGGCCCCCGTGTTCCAACCAGAATACCAACAAATGGATTGTGATGTGAAAAATTCAAAACTTCTAGCAACCCTATTGCTTGTAAGTTAATGAACAATAGATACATTCTTTGTGTATTGGCTATCGAATCACCCTTCTATCATTGATCTTGCTATCTAAGCCCATACTTCGGGTGCACCGTTCAACCAATGTTTAAATTGTGTATGTTTTCCTCGAGCATACATCATTATATCATTTGATCCGACAAATGTTATCTCCTTGTTCACATATCTGTGGAAATCCATCTTTTTGGATACCTCGTTGAAATTATCGCTGGGTCCATCAGCCACCTCCCCATCCTCTCCTTGGCTTAATGATGAACCCCTTCGTGTATCCAGAGTCTGACCTTTGCTCGAAGACCTTGTCGATGCTATCTCGAAGCATGTTTGTGGTACTCCGATTTTCAATAAGAACATTTGAAGCACAATGCTAAAATTTCTTTATTAATTACCCCAAACATCGTTGTATGGGTAATGTCATGATACTCTCTCCCCTTTCCTAAAGGGTTTTCTACGTTGTATCCTGTCATAGATATCATGCTCTGCTTGTCCTTGGGAAGGATATACCACTGAATGTGTTTAAACACATTTTCCTTTCCATTGTTCTGTTTAACCTGATGATCATGTTTTCCTTTCCATTGGTTTGTTTGACCTTTCTGGTGATCATTATGATCTAAGCAGTATTAATTCCCTGCTTATGTTAACACCTCCGTGTACAATTCTGTCAGTAAGACCCTGTTGCTTTTGTTGATGGCATTCTGGTAACCACCGATGGACGAGAACCTTGCCTATTGGTCTGCCTCGTTCAACGAGCAGGAAAATGGTTCTCTTCGTCCCCTGCCCTTGGTACCGACGTTGTTGCCGACATAACCGACAGGTTATGGTCTGACCTGCATGGTTATCATAACCGTGCAAGATGACACCACTCTTTCTGTCTTTAACCCACATGGTGGGCCCATAACCCACAGGCCCCAGGATCGAAATCTGACTCTCCTGTACACCCTGTTGCCAAAGATATTCCTCGCGCTTGACTTGATATGTAATTCGCGAGCCATCTTCCTAGTGATCTACTCTGGTATCAGGCGCAATACTTATTCTCGTGCCCTGAAACCCTTTCACCTTCTAATTGGGCATCGAATGATTGCCTATCCGCTTGATACTTCTTACTATACCTTCTTGCTTGGCTCTCGATGTGTTTTATTTGACCAACTCGAGAGATACACCTGTGGTCATTCTTGGGATAACCCCCGATGGTTAACCCTTATAGCATTCTATCATTGTCGAACTGCCCCTTACCTATTCGTAAGTGCGAGACAGACCCCGAAGAAAGGATGCGACTTCGTCAAGATGACCTGAAGTAGAGAAATGAAGACATCAACGACAGGGATCAACTTCTTCCCGAAGAGCAAGCCAGGATGAGAAGACCCGCTGATTCGTAACCAAAACCTTTCCCCCTTTCACTACCTCTAAAATCTCGGGACGAGATTTCTTGTAGTGGAGGAGAATTGTGACGCCCGGATAATTAGACTACATTAATCCCCTGCTAATGATGCCATGTCACCTCGATTACTGTTGTTAATCTTGCGATGATTCAAATCCCGTTCAAATTTCAAATTTAAAATCAAGTCTAACAATAAAAGTTTTCAACTGTCAAATCTACAATGTTCAAATTGTAGCAAATATATCATAGATGGTTATGGTGGTGAAACCACATTGCTAGGAAATGTTTAAATACTCCAAATTAATTAGAACAACAGCCAAAACCAATAATTAAATGCCTTTTATAAAGTATAAAATATTAAACTAATTCTTTTAGGTGCCCAAGATATAGTGGCATTAGAATAAGTAGTGATACTATTTTAGGAACTAAGATCATAATTATAAAAACTAAAATGGAGAGAAACTAAAAATAAAATAGAAAAGGAAAGGAAAAATTAAGAAAAACAATATGCCAAAAAAAGGAGATAAAAGGAGAAATCCCCCTCCCCCCGCTAGGCCACGACCCAGAGGGCCTTGGGGCCAACTAGGCCAAGGCCTAGCCGGCCGGCCCAACCGCCCCTCACCCCCCGATAACCCCCCCCCCCCCCCACCCACCCACCCACACACACACCGATGCCCCTCACCCCCTGATAACCCCCCCCCCACACACACACACACACATCGATGGGAAACCCTATCCCGTCGCCCCCACTCCCCCACTCACTCCCCACGTCCCTCCTTCCCCCTTCCTCGATCCAGATCTGGATCGGGGATGAACCCCCTCGACGCTGCCCCCCCCCATCGCCCCTGGCACCACCCGTCGGGGCCCCTCGCCGCTCGTATACGCCATCGCTGCCATCCACCCTGACGACCGCTCACCGCGCTCCCGACATCGGCGCCCGTCTACGGCGCTGCCTCGCCCCCGTCACCAACCCTCGCCGCCCCGGAGTTCGACACACCTTCGCTTCGCCGTCTTCTCCGTCGTCGTCGTCGTCCCCAGCTTCCTCCCCGAGCCCCGCTGCCTCGTACCCTACAACCACCTCGTGAGGCCCCCTCCTTCTCTGCCTCGCGCCCACCGCGCACCGGGCGCGCCCACGGCCGCACACACACGCGCATGCCACCCGCCCCCACGCCGGCCCGGACCTCCCTCGCCCGCCTCCACTTGCCTGCCCGCACCTGCCGCGCCGTGGCTTCGCTTGGCCGTCGCCCCCGCTGCACGCTGCTGCTGCTCGGCTTCGCCGCTGCCGCGCATGCGCGCCCGAGCCCCGCGCACGCACCGCCCCATCTGGCTCCGGCGAGCGCGTCTGCCGCCGAGCCCGCGCTCCTAGCACTGCCGCTCGCCACGTCCGCCTCCGCCCATTTCTGCTGCTGCAGCCGCCCCCCTACATCGGCGCTCTGCATCCGCGCCCGCGCCCGCCCCTGGAGTCCCGCGCTCGCCCGCATCCTTCGCCCCCCGCGTGTGTCCTCCGCCGCCCGGGTTCGACCTCCCACGGGGCTCCGCCCCGTTAACCACCGCTCGGGCGCCCGTCGCCCGATGCCCGCTACGCCCGCCCGATCCGCTAAGGCCCCCTGGGCCTATGATGAACAGGGCCCACGCCCAGAATGAAAACGATTTAAAAAAGAGAAATTTATAAATAAATAAATAAATAATAAGCAAATAATAGATAAAAGTATTAATTAATTAATTAATTAATTAAAGAATTAATTAACTTAATTATTTTTTATTAATTAAACTAATCAATTAACTAAACTAATTAAACTGTTAGTTAATTAATTAATCAGTCAATGACATTGGGGCCCATTCCCTTAATTAATCCTGATTAGGCTAATTACTGTGTTTAATTAAAATGGGTCACTGACAGGTGGGACCCACCTGTCAGGTTGACCAGGTCAACTGCTGACATCATGCTGACGTCATGATGACGTCAGCAAACACTGTTTTGGATAATGTTGATATAAAATAATTAAATAAATCCTTAAAGTGTTTTAAATCTTTTAAAATTAATATAAAATAAACTGTAGCTCGGATGGAAAAACTTTGTATATGAAAGTTGCTTAGAACGACGAGACGAATCCGGATACGCAGCCCGTTCGTCCGCCACGCATCCCTAGCATAGCAAACATGCAACTTCCCCCTCTGATTCATTTGTCCAAAAACGCGAAACACCGGGAATACTTTCCCGGATGTTTTCCCCCTTCACCGGTACCACCTCGTACCGCGTTAGGGAACACCTAGCATCACGCTTTGTCATGTCATGCATTTGTTTGCATTATATTTATTGTTTCTTCCCCCTCTTCTCTCGCTAGACACCGAGACCGACGCCGCTGCTACCCAGTACGACTACGGTGTTGACGACCCCTCTCTCTTGCCAGAGCAACCAGGCAAGCCCCCCCCCTTGATCACCAGATATCGCCTACTCTCCTCTATACTGCTTGTATTAGAGCGGTGTAGCATGTTACTGCTTTCCGTTAATCCTATCCTGATGCATAGCCTGTCCTTGCTACTATTGTTGTTACCTTCACCTGCAATCCTAATGCTTAGTATAGGATGCTAGTTTATCATCAGTGGCCATACATTCTTGTCCGTCTTCCATGCTATACTATCGGGCCGTGATCACTCAGGAGGTGATCACAGGTATATACTTATACATAATATATGATACTTGTGATGACTAAAGACGGGTCGGCTCGTAGGAGTACCCGCGAGTGATTCACGGATTGGGTCTGAAAGGACGTTCGTCCTGACGGCCCTCTGAGTGGATCTTTGTGGCGAAGCGACAGGGCAGGTTGAGACCACCTAGGAGAGAGGTGGGCCTGACCCTGGTCGGCGTTCGCGGTTATTTCAAGATAACACGTTTAACGAGATCTTGATATTTGATCTGAGTCTGGCTACTGGCCTATACGCACTAACCATCTACGCGGGGACAGTTATGGGCACTCGACGTCGTGGTATCAGCCGAAGCCTTCGTGACGTCAGCGACTGAGCGGCGCGCGCCGGATTGGAACGTAAGCCTGCTCTTGTATTAAGGGGGCTAGTTCTGCTTCCGGCCACCCTCGCAACGTGCAGGTGTGCAATGGGCGATGGGCCCAGACCCCTGCGCCACAGGATTTAGACCGGCGTGCTGACCTCTCTGTTGTGCCTAGGTAGGGCTGCGACGTGTTGATCTTCCGAGGCCGGGCATGACCCAGGAAAGTGTGTCTGGCCAAATGGAATCGAGCGTGTTGGGTTATGTGGTGCACCCCTGCAGGGAAGTTAATCTATTCGAATAGCCGTGATCTTCGGTAACAGGACGACTTGGAGTTGTACCTTGACCTTATGACAACTAGAACCGGATACTTAATAAAACACACTCTTCCAAGTGCCAGATACAACCGGTGATCGCTCTCTAACAGGGCGACGAGGAGAGGATCGCCGGGTAGGATTATGCTATGCGATGCTGCTTGGAGGACTTCAATCTATTCTCTTCTATATGCTGCAAGATGGAGGTGGCCTGAAGCGTAGTCTTCGATAGGATTAGCTATCCCCCTCTTATTCTGGCATTCTGCAGTTCAGTCCACCGATATGGCCCTTTACACATATACCCATGCATATGTAGTGTAGCTCCTTGCTTGCGAGTACTTTGGATGAGTACTCACGGTTGCTTTCTCCCTCTTTTCCCCCTTTCTATACCCGATTGCTGCGATCAGACGTTGGAGCCCAGGAGCCAGACGCCACCGTCGACGACGACTACTACTACTCGGGAGGTGCCTACTACTACGTGCAGCCCGCTGACGGCGACCAGGAGTAGTTTAGGAGGATCCCAGGCAGGAGGCCTGCGCCTCTTTCGATCTGTATCCCAGTTTGTGTTAGCCTTCTTAAGGCAAACTTGTTTAACTTATGTCTGTACTCAGATATTGTTGCTTCCGCTGACTCGTCTATGATCAGCTCTTGTATTCGAGCCCTCGAGGCCCCTGGCTTGTAATATGATGCTTGTATGACTTATTTTATTTGTAGAGTTGTGTTGTGATATCTTCCCGTGAGTCCCTGATCTTGATCGTACATGTTTGCGTGTATGATTAGTGTACGATTGAATCGGGGGCGTGACATTAACTCAGCAGGACTCAAGTCTCTCAGAGATGATTGGATAGGATGTGCGTGGATGCGTTCATAGAGTCGAAGGTGTTTATAGGGGTAGGGTGCACATTCATAAGGGTTAGCATATACTCATATATATGAGCGCTTTTACTTGTGTTAAAAAATAATAACCATGAAACAGGTGTGAACGCATTCACAGGTCGAAAGCCTACAATGAAGTCCGTGCCTAGTTCTTCTGTCCGAGGTCCAAAGCGTATGTTGTACTCCCTCCGGGCCTTTTTACTCTGCATATTAGAATTCTCTGAAATCAAACTTCACAAAGTTTGATCCTATTTATATGAAAAAATATTAACATTTGCCATGCTAAAGTTATACAATATGAAACTTTAAGTCATGACACATCTATTGATATAGATTTCAGATTATGAATGTTGGTACTTTTTTCTATAAAGTTGATCAAATTTTACGAGGCTTGACTTCAGTCAAATCTTATATGGGAACTAAAAAGGACCGGAGGGAGTACCGTAAGCCAAGTAAAAATATTGCACTTCAAGGATGCCCAGCGCTTCCACATGCATGGAGTAGGCGGAAAACTGACCCAACCCTGACAAAGCAAGCGATACACCGAGCTTGCCGAATATTCATCCATGGCAGACCAAGGCCAATGAAAAGAACCATGCACCTCAGGTTCAATCTGGACCTCAGCTTTTAAAAGTGTCACATACTACGTAGCTACAACCAAATCAGTCAAACGACCAAAAACAGTGTCATTTAAACATAGCCAAACCGGTCAGCGTAACCACGGCACACACAAACTCAGTGCTAGCTCAGATTCCAGTCTACCCTACATGATCCCCACGAGAATGAAAAAAGATCGGACTACATATGATGAAAACAGCAGCAGAGATCGAATCCTAAAGCAATGAACCATTGTTGAGTGTGCCAAGATGACCAGATGTCTTGTCCTTGCACGCGGGGCAAATGAAGCCAACAGAGTCGTTCTGCTGCTCAGCCGTGCCAAAATGCTGGAACCTTGTGTTGCACCACACACATACGGATTGGAGCACGCCAACCATCTTGGACAGGTCCCAACCTAACTGGACCGGAGGGCAGCTCCCGAACTGCGGTGCATAACCCAGCATCAACGTTGGCTCATAGCCTAGCATCAGTGTTGGCTCGGGCACGGGCACAGGCACAGGCATGGGATTGTGTCTGCCCATGTTCCCGAACTGTGGAGCTCCAGCTGAGGCCATCCGAAGGTGCTCCTCAAAACTAGGATATATTTGCTGCTTCTGTGCACCAAATCCAAGTTGCAAATCGCACTGTACAAAATATATTACCAGAGTCAACACGCAGATGGGTAAAAGTGTAAAACACATAATGGATAACGGTGTTGCTGCTATATTAAGAGAGAGAATGTTCATAATAAAGCATACGATGGTTATAGCAGCAATTACATCTGTTCAGCTATTGCAATAGTTACGCCAACATGCTACATTGTGTGACACTGTGACCTCACATTTACGTCTTTTCAGTTAACAATCGAACAACCGTATTTATTTCTTCCTTCTATAGTTGCACATTTTAGTGACTGCTGATTGAAGTTCAAATGAAACATCATTTGTTCATTGCATGATATGTGTGGAAAGAATATATACCATTGAAGATTTAAGTAAGCATTATATACCAATTTACTTAGTGAAATTTCCAAATAATTGTTGAGCAAAACCAGCATGTGAGGATACCCAGTCAAATTTACCTGATCTTGAATAAGTCTGCTCATTGGACCACCTTCAACGGAACGAACCAAAGAGGTCAAGCTACCAAAATTGGTGTGCATGGACATAAAATCATCGACACTTGTCCCACTTGTGCCTGCCGCAGGGAGTGAGTCAATGGCAGGATCGCCACCATTGTACTGAGTTTCCAGGTCGCTGTCAGATCTTTCCAGAGCCTCAAGCATGGAACCCTTGATATCAAAATCAAGTTCATTTGGTTCACTGCGACTGGTGGAGCCACTTACAAAAGAACTCCTCATACCGTGGAAATCAATTCCATCAGTTCCAGTACCACCAGTCAGTGTATTTAGATCAGATATTGAGTAGCAGCTTGAGTAATCAGTCTTCATATTCATAGCATTATTCAGCTGAGCAAAGCTAGTTTCTGCCATAGCACCAGTGAAGATGTCATTGTTGTAAGCTTCAGCATCAAAACCTGGTTCATTACTTGATATGTTCCGTGAGTTCACAAACTGTTCCTTGGCATTATCATCACGTCGGTTGTCGTTGTTCTTAATTTCAGAATTCATTGAGCAATTAGTGAAATAATCCACACTAATTTGAGGAGGAGAGACAGGATTCATGTTCAAATTGGATTGATACACCATGTCATTGCTCTGATTGACGAAAATTTCAGCCTTAGAAACATTGTTCTGATTGACAAAACTTTCGTCCTGACAAACATTGTCATCATTAGAGCTAGCACCAAAACATTGGGCAAGAATGGACGATCGATTGCCATCATGAAGGGCATTAGACGTTTCACAGTTTGCACCAGAAACAGGAGAAGATACTGTATCTAAGCACGAATTGAGGTTGACCTCCTTTATTCTGACATCAATGTTCATCCCATCATCAATGTTGATTGCATCATTTTTCAAGGCAGTCACTCCACGATCAGTTTGATCCACAACAGGTTTATCATATTCAGAGCTAGTAGAATTCAGCACATCGCTGAACTTGCAAGCTATCTTGCTGTTATCTACCTCCATGCTGTTGGAACTAAGATCAGGCTCATCCAAGTTGGCAGACAGTGGATTGTTTTCCACCTGATCATTAAAACCAGTTTCTCCAGGAAAACCTCTAAATTTGTGATCCAGCATATCACAGTGCTCAGGAACTTGTTTTGGCAGTGTTATATCAGTACAGTCCATTGGATCATCTGCGCAACTTTTTTCACCTGGAGCATCTGTAGTACATGGAACATCCTGAGGTATCTTAGAGATTTCATGAGACCTGTCAAAACTTCCTGAGCAATCTGCGATGGAAAATTCCAAATCTTTTGAGCTGTCTTGCTCATGAACTTCTGGTTCAGGAGACTTGCAAGTACCAAGGTTGCTTGCAACATCAAAGGCAAGAGGCTCTTCAGCTATATGACATGCTCCATCATGGATTTCATGGTCACCAGAATTATCAACATGTTCCTTTTGATGTCCAGCGAAAGGCTCTGTAGCAGAAAGTGCTTTTTCCTGTTGAGGTAAACCAGTAGTCTCCTGAGGAAGGTCCTTCTGATGCCCAGAGACAGGCTCACCAGCAGAAGGCTCTTCTGCCTGTTCAGGTAAGCCAGTTATCTCTTGCAACCCACATGGTGCCGCAGCCAAGGCTAGTTGAGCACCTACATCTCCTGAAGAAGCTCCGCCAAACAGTTCTGCTGGACTCTGACCTTGACTTTTAACATCAGCTACACCATGATCAAAATAGCCAGGTTTATCTTCAGAGGTCCTCTGACTTTCCTGAGTCTCAAGCTTTCCATCTTTACCGACTCCCAGGCCAACAGATTTATCAACCTTGCGCCTTTTAGCTTTCCTTTGATGAAAGGACAACTGATGCTGCACATAGGCACTCTGGTCCTCAAAAGTCAAATTGCATTTTTTGCACTCTTTCCTGACTGCTTCTATCGGAGCTTCATCTTTATAAGGTTTTTGTCTCTGTCCCTGAGAATCACCATTGTGAATGGGCAATGTAACAGAAGTGGCTGACACTGCACTTTGCATGTCCCCAGTTGAATCATTTTGCTGGTGAAGACCTGCAGTCTAATTAAACATTTCATGAAGTTAAGCAGTGGAAATTAAAGTGCAGACTGCAAAGATAAGGTGCATACTAAGAAAAAACTCACATTCACAGCACTCAAGTCACAAACTTCCACATCGTTATTCTGAACAGTGGTTGGCTTTGCCTCCACATATCCAAGAAGTGACATGAAATAGGAAGAAACTTCTCTGCAAGTAGCAAACTGATGTCCCCTGGGGCTGGAAAGTATGGTATGCACAATTAGCTAAGGCAAACGTGATAATGGGAAATCAACATGAAAAACACAATTTGCTACTCCCTCCGTCCCAAAAAGTTGTACTGAAGTTGAGACACTTATTTTGGGGTGGAGGGAGTACTTGATTAGATGAAACAAACATCACAAACCATGTAGCAAGCCCAACGGAGAATATAAACACTGCACAGACAGGCTACAGTGCTACACTGTTCTAATAAAGAGGTACCATCTTGATTAGGGTCTTCATTAAATATAAGTCTTTGTAGAGATTCCACAATGGACTACATACGGAGCAAAATGAATGAATCTATACTCTAAAATGCATTTATGTACATCCGTATGTGGTTCATAGTGGAATCTCTACAAAGACTTATATTTAGGAATGGAGGGAGTAGAAATTTAGCATGGATCTTTTTCTCCAAAACCATAACTTATGCAAAGCACAATGAGAGTGGTAATAAATCTTCGAAAAGAGAGAAAAATCACTGAGTTGGTGATATACAAAAAAAAAGAATTATACATATATTGGTGCATGTCTAATAAAAAATACCCACGGAGAGGGTGTGTAAAAAAAGATATGCCATATCACCATTCAAGAAAAAGTGGAATCGCTTAAGATGACTGGAATAATCATAAATTACTTCTGAGTATCAAGATGGTATGTGCATAATATGGGCACTCACCCTTGATCAGCAACCCATGTTGCCGTCAAGGTTTGAGGGCTCGTTGAAGAAGAGAGGGATTAGAGAATTTGTTTATTCTTTTTTCTCCAAAGGCGGCAATGATTAGCCTTATGTACAAGACACTGTAAGAACTAAGAAGATTGGAAGCAAATTAGTTCGAACATGAAGAGGCTTGAATCTAATTACCTCAAATAATTCTTCCTTAGGCTAAGTCTGGTTTTGGGGTTAAGACATGGATTACTGGGTTAGAGCTCCCCCCATCCACCCCCCCCCCCCCCCCCCCCAACACACACACACACCCAAACACTCTTGGATTAGGGAGGGTTATGTTAACCTGGCTAGAGTCTTTTAGCAGTCTTAACACAGGACTAAATATCCCCCTACAGTTAACTCTTCGAGGTTCTATTTTCAGCTACTAACCCAGTTGATCTGGCTAATCTTGCCAAAAAGAAAAAATCAAGCAAATAAAGAAAAGCAGTGCCTGAACCCTAGAACTAAAGCAAATATAAAAAAACATTGTTCCATAACTTTAGAAAACGAAAATCCTAGAATCCTTATCAGGACAATTTATACTTTGGAAGTATCACGAAAATCCTAAAATCCTTATCAAGAGGCTTTAAAAAGGATGAAAGGAGGCAAGGCGATGGGCCCTGATTGTATCCCCATTGAGGTGTGGAAAGGTCTCGGGGACATAGCGATAGCATGGCTAACCAAGCTTTTCAACCTCATCTTTCGGGCAAACAAGATGCCAGAAGAATGGAGACGGAGTATATTAGTACCAATCTTCAAGAACAAGGGGGATGTTCAGAGTTGTACTAATTACCATGGAATTAAGCTGATGAGCCATACAATGAAGCTATGGGAGAGTCATTGAGCACCGCTTAAGAAGAATGACAAGCGTGACCAAAAATCAGTTTGGTTTCATGCCTGGGAGGTCAACCATGGAAGCCATTTTCTTGGTACGACAACTTATGGAGAGATATAGGGAGCAAAAGAAGGACTTGCATATGGTGTTCATTGACTTGGAGAAGGCCTATGATAAGATACCGCGGAATGTCGTGTGGTGGGCCTTGGAGAAACACAAAGTCCCAGCAAAGTACATTACCCTCATCAAGGACATGTACGATAATGTTGTGACAAGTGTTCGAACAAGTGATGTCGACACTGATGACTTCCCGATTAAGATAGGACTGCATCAGGGGTCTGCTTTGGGCCCTTATCTTTTTGCATTGGTGATGGATGAGGTCACAAGGGATATACAAGGAGATATCCCATGGTGTATGCTTTTTGCGGATGATGTGGTGCTAGTTGACGATAGTCGGACGGGGGTAAATAGGAAGTTAGAGTTATGGAGACAAACCTTGGAATCGAAAGGGTTTAGGCTTAGTAGAACTAAAACCGAGTACATGATGTGCGGTTTCAGTACTACTAGGTGTGAGGAGGTTAGCCCTGATGGCCAGGTGGTACCCCGGAAGGACACCTTTCGGTATTTGGGGTCAATGCTGCAGGAGGATGGGGGTATTGATGAAGATGTGAACCATCGAATCAAAGCCGGATGGATGAAGTGGCGCCAAGCTTCTGGCATTCTCTGTGACAAGAGAGTGCCACAAAAGCTAAAAGGCAAGTTCTACAGGACGGCGGTTCGACCCGCAATGTTGTATGGCGCTAAGTGTTGGCCGACTAAAAGGCGACATGTTCAACAGTTAGGTGTGGCGGAGATGCGTATGTTGAGATGGATGTGTGGCCACACGAGGAAGGATCGAGTCTGGAATGATGATATACGAGATAGAGTTGGGGTAGCACCAATTAAAGAGAAGCTTGTCCAACATCGTCTGAGATGGTTTGGGCATATTCAGCGCAGGCCTCCAAAAGCTCCAGTGCATAGCGGACGGCTAAAGCGTGCGGAGAATGTCAAGAGAGGGCAGGGTAGACCGAATTTGACATGGGAGGAGTCCGTTAAGAGAGACCTGAAGGATTGGAGTATCACCAAAGAGCTAGCTATGGACAGGGGTGCGTGGAAGCTTGCTATCCATGTGCCAGAGCCATGAGTTGGTTGCGAGATCTTATGGGTTTCACCTCTAGCCTACCCCAACTTGTTTGGGACTAAGGTTTTGTTGTTGTTGTTGTTGTTGAAGTATCACGAATATGCCAGACATGGAAATTGGCAGAGGCATCAGGCAGCCAGCCAAACATGTGGTTAGGCATACTCTTTCAGTTAACACTCGCTACCAGACAACAAAGCATACCTGGATTGAGCATTATATACACAAAAAGGAGACAGAAAGAATGAAACCAAAACCAAATAGGACCAACTAACTGATGGTTAGATTACAAATTTGTACTAGGTATGCATGCAACACAATCAGAGGCGCTTACAAGGATACAAACAGGACCACTATGTATGCAAGTATTACCAAAAGGCAATAAAAAATTAGATGCCAGACATCTTGAAATAACACCTTGCAAATGCTACTCCAACTAGAATAAAAACAAAATGGACTTATATAGCCAGAAACCCCACTGTCATGATGCTTATGTTTCTAATATATATTCTAATGCAGTTATGCTTCATCTGGTTACTGAAATCAGTATCATTGACTTCTTAGAAGACATTTATTTTCATACTACAAAACCCATTTCTCTACAATATAAATATGAGAAGGAATCATGATCCTTGTGAGAAGCACTGCATCCATTCACAGCGCATCACATTTGGATCATAAAACCTAAATCATTTGCGCATAGAAGGTTACAACACCTATCAAGTGTCAACCATCATCCACTATCACTAGAATCAGAACAAGCTATACACATTGAGCAGAACAAACCTAACATAGCGGCGGCAATTGATCCAGGCAGCACGCTCCTTCCGTTTAATCCCAAGGATTAGCTTCCACCCACGGGGCAGGTGGTCACCGAATATGGCTGCTTCCACAAACTTCCTCCGCCGCCTCCGACTCCCCCACTGCCCCTCCAGCTCATTCATGAAACCCAGCAGCTCGGATTCCAGAGCCAGTCCTGCAGTCCGATTCCGTATCTCCTCCCCATACGGATCCACTAACTCCGCGAGTCTAGCCAAATCAACAGCCACCCCCTTCGGGTTCGTCAAATCCCGGTCTGGGTCCGGGAGCTGCTGGATCGGCACGGAGGCCACGGGGGGTGCGGGCACCGGTATCGTGGGTGCGGGTATGGGTATAGGGGGTAGCTGTTGGAGTGGAATCGGCGGTGGTGGTGGCAGATAGGAGGGGTCGTCGCGCGCAAAGAGCTGCTGGAGGTGGAACACAATGAGGCGGTTCTCGGAATCCTCCTCGGTGGGGGCGGCGACGGCGGAGGAGGAGGCGGTGCTAGGGGTGAGATTGTGGGGGAGATTGGTGGCGGCGCGGCGGCGGGAGAAGGTCTGCTTGCGGGAGCCGGCACTCTCGTTGAAGACGGCGCGATCGATCTTAGGGGGCGGGAGGAGGTCGGCGTCGCGGCGCCCGCGGCGGGGGTCGACGGCGTAGGGCGATGCGGCCGCGAGCGCCACGAGCTCCGACTGGGACAGCGCGCCAAGGTCCACCACGGGCACCACCTCCGTGCCCATGGCGGACGGCGGCGGCGGCTGCGGTTGCTGCGGAAGGGCAATTTGGGGTTTCGGTTTCGTTCCAGGGGAAACGGAAGAGGGCATGGGGCTATGCCGAGGATAGAGAGAGGAGAGGTCGGGTGAGGTGGGGTGGGCTCCAGATCGAACGGCTGTCCTCGCATCAAGGTTCGTGCGCTCCACTGATCAAATTGAAACACTGAGCCCCCAACTCCACCGCGAGGTCGCCGCCGCCCGAGCATATCGATGGCGCGCCGCCTCTTCTCCGCCGCGAGAGCTCTCGTCCCGCCGGTCCCAGTGCCTGCGCCGGCGCCGGTGCCCGCGTCTTCTTCCGCGGCCGCGGAAGCCGCGGCGTCGCTCCTGCCGCTGCTCCCGTGCAAGCGGCGGAAGAAGCTCCTGAAGAAGCTCAACAGCCCGCGCATCGCGCCCATCGAGCCCGAGGCCGACCGCCGCGTGCCGGCGCTCGACGCCGTCCTCGACCGCGACGCCGCCTTCCGCTTCCTCTCCCGCGCGCGCTCCTTCATGGCCTCCCTCCCGCCCCCGCACCGCATCCCCCTCGCCGAGGCCGGCAAGCTGTACCGCGAGCTCGGCTTCCCCCGCGGCCGCAGCGTCTCGCGCGCCGCCGCCCGGCACCCGCTGCTCTTCCACCGCACCACCGTGGGCTCCGTCCCGCACCTCGCTTTCACGCCGCTCATGTGCTCGCTCCTCGAGGAGGAGCGCCGCGTCCACGAGGAGCTCCTCCCCGCGCGGGTGCTGGCCGTCCGGAAGCTCCTCATGCTCACCGCCCACCGCCGCCTGCCCCTCGCGAAGCTCCACCACTGCCGCGCGGTGCTCGGCCTCCCCGACGACTTCCGGGACCGCGTCCGCGACTTCCCGGACGACTTCCGCGTCGCCGTGGACCCCGACGGGCTCCACGTCCTCGAGCTGGCGCGCTGGGACCCCGCGCTCGCCGTCAGCGCCCTGGAGCACGACTTCATGGTGGACGAGCGCCGCGTCCGGCGCACGTTCCGCTTCTCCGTCCCGCACAGCCGGTCGATGCCGCTGGACGGGGAGGAGGCGGAGCGCCTGGACGCGGCGACCACGTTCCCGCTGGTCTCGCCGTACACCAACGGCGCGCTGCTGCGGCCGTGGACGCCGGAGGCCGAGAAGTACCGCGTCGGGGTGGTGCACGAGTTCCTGAGCCTGACGCTGGAGAAGCGCGCGCTGATACACCACGTGTTCGAGTTCAAGGAGGAGCTCGGGCTCACGCGGCACATGTACCAGTCGCTGCGGAAGCAGACCCGCGCCTTCTACCTCGCCGGCACGGAGATGAACTGGGCCGTGTTCCTCCGGGACGCGTACGACGACGACGGCGTGCTCAGGGACAAGGATCCCCTCGTGCTCTTCAACGAGAAGCTGCAGGGCTACGCGTGCATGACCGAGATGGATCCCAGGAACACCATTGCTGAATGAATGCTGATGGGTGATCGATGCTGGAACTAAATTTGCTTCATTTGACCTTTTTCATGTTGTTTGTTCAGGTTCAGCTAGTTCATACTTGTATTGGCTGTAATTGGACGCCTTGTCTGTTGTGCAACGAGTCATATGCTAGATCTTGAAAATACAGGTTTGGGGCGGCTGAAAATACGCTCATGTTAGAAACTTTTCCCCGGACCCAATACCCTCTCCGGCGATTAGGGCTCGAGTGGATATTGGCGGCGCTAGTTGATCTTCGGCAGGGCGCACCGGATTTTGTTGCGGCGGGAGATGGCAATAGTGACTAATAGCAGCAGAAAGGTGAACGCCGGCGTGTAGTCGCTCGGCTCGGTTCGTCGTCAGATGGAGGAAGCCATTGGAAAACTTGATATCACGGAGGAAGAAGCGGTTCCTCTAGTACTTGACGATTCTTTTGAGTGTTCAAAACCGAAGTGGCTACTAGCAGGAATGATTCTTTATCACAACTTGTTTCATAGTATCAGACGATATCTAGCGCCCTTCGTTAGCATGGGGAAATCATTGTGGTCTGGTATTTCGTCTGCTTGAGGAGAACATGTTATAGGCTGAATTTGAATCTCAGCGGGATCAAGATTGTGTCTGGGAAGGCTCATCGTGGCATGTCGGTAAACATGCAGTGATTTTGAAGGGGTTTGAGGAATGTACGCAGCCATCGGGACTCGCTTTTGATAGGCTGCGGGTATGGAGCAAAGTTGTTAATCTTCCATATAATCTGAGAAATGATACATGGGCTTGGTGTAGATCGACAAGCATGCAACTCCTTTGCAAATTGACCTGTGGGAGGTTTTCTAAGGGTTCATGTCACCACTGATGTAAAGAAACCCTTGAGAAGGTGGGTTTGTGATTGATTCGGCAAGAAGGAACCATAATGATTGGTAGGATATCCAATATGAACAAATGTCTCACTTTTGCTTTTCATCTAGTCGCTTAGGCCACTCAGATCTTCTCTGACCGACTCCGGCATGAAGGATGAGGAAGGCAACTGGTCGTTTAAATATGGACCGCAATATCTGGGGAACGTCCCCTGGGAGCATTTTTTCCAACGAACGCCAAACTTGCCATGCCAAATCAACTAGGTTGTCGTGGTAATTTTGTAAGGATTGCCATGTTCGGAGGCGAAAATTGTCATGTAGCGTGTTTACAAAGTAGAAAAGTTGCTACGTTTCACTGAAAAATTGTCGCTCGTTCGATCGTGATCAGACGACTTTGGGGCTGTTCCCTGAAAAAGGCCTCCCGGGAACATTCCCAATTATCTTTTCCCTTAAACATAGCCTGAGGGCAATCGATGAAAGGTGCAAGTCGGGTTTTGGTGAGAACTCTTCAAAGGATCAGCATGACTCTCAATATAGCAGGAAAGAAGCCAATTCTTCGAACTCGCAAACTAGCAAAAATTGTGAAGTTACATCCCCTCTGAAACCGGCGTATCAAAATAAACGTAAAGGGGGCTGCAACAAAAACAAGTTTATCGCAAGGTAGAGATGCCACTTCTAACTTAGCAAACTCATCAGGACATTAGTGCAGATTTGATGGAGCTCAATGGTGAGTCGGCTACTGAGAAGGATGGTGATGAAGGCGATGAACTAGAGGATGAGAGGGATTATGAGAAAAGATGCCACTCCACCTAGTTCTGATAATTCTACAGTGGCAGCCCTTGCCCATCCCAATGAGCTTCATCAATTGGAACTGACAGGGGCTTGAGAACCCCGAGACAGTTCGAGAGATTCTCGAGATTGTGAAGCAAGGAGGGGCCTCCTATTGTTCGTTATGGAAACAAAAATTGGGGGTAAAAGAGCCGAACATTTGCAGACCGCTCTAGGTTTGATTGGTAGTTTGCCCGCCGATAGAGATGGACTTAGTGGTGGTGATGGTTTGTTCTGGTCTAATCAAGTGGATGTTAAACTTCAGATTTTGGCTCGGCTTATTTATTGATGTTACTGTTAGAAGTAAAAAAAACTCACAACCGGCTTCACCGTTTTTTATGGCAAACTGAGAGCTGAGAATAGGCACCACAGTTGGTGATTCTTGCGTACTTTGCATGCTATTAGGCATAGTGTTTGGTTTTGCATTGGCAATTTTAGTGAGACGTTCCATGCAAAAGAACACTTGAGTGTTAATGCCTATCCAGAGTGCTGGATGTATGTCTTTCACGATGGCGAGCGCTAGGCGCCGGCACACCGGCCCAAAATTTGGGCCGGTCGTACCATGTACATCAGATTAAACACTTTTTAGCCATGGACTCTTTCATCCCTATCATGCAGTTTCCTTTTTTTCCCCTACAAATCACGGAAGCACGCTTCGGCCTCTGGGGCACGAGCGCAATGGACGAGTGACATGACCCGCCGGATCTCCACTGCTCGCCGCCTCTCTCCGTTGCTCGAATCCGCCGTCATCGCACGTCCTCCTCATCTCGCTGTGGTTCCAGCATCATCCCTTGCCGGATGCAGCTCTGTCAAACGCGGGTCAGTAATTCGCGTCGCTCAACATAGCACGACATCGCCGCCCCTAGCTCGCCGTCGTGGTCGACCTGCACCACCGGATTCTTGCGAAAAAACACATCTCAGTCAAAAAGAACTCCGGTGGTCACTTGCAACAAAAGCAAAAACTGGTTCCAGCAAAAAAATACAGTTCTTCCAGCAAAACGACCCGAGCAACTAGAAAACCAGTAAAATCGCTTGAAGCAAAATAATTCCCTGGATCCAGCAAAAATTAACTACGGTTCCAGCAAAAACAAACGATGCAGCTCCCCCATCGTGTTGTTCTCATGGACGGTTCCAGGAAAGAAATGCAAGTTGTAGCAAAATCGGTACATGGTTCCAGCAAAAAATACCTCTCTCCCCGCCGCCCTCTGTTGGTCATAGCACCACAGACTATTGGTTGCAGCTATTTGCAAAGCCGGTTGCAGCTTCCCGTAGTGCCGGTTCCAGTAAACGGCGGCGTGCCGTCGCAGCTCTGGAGCAGCCAGTTCCAGCTCCCCGCAAGGCTGGTTGTAGCACCGTGTGATGCCAGTTGTAGCAGCCCGCGGAGCTGGTTGCATCATCGGTGTCGCTTGAGCTCGCCGTTTGCAGAGATGGTGGCTGGGCGCAGCATTTACGCATCCGCCCGTTGCAGCCTTCAGCGGGAAAGAGAGGGCTGATGAGGTGGGAGGGAGGGAGGAGAATGGAGGGACTCCAGTTAGATAAGAGGTTATAGCGGCGGGGGAGCTCGCTGGAGAAGCAAGTCGGCGGATCGAGGAGAGGTGTGCCCATCGGTCGCTTGAGAAGAGAGATGGGGAACGATGGGAGGGAGAAAAGAGAAAAAATGATGAAGGGATAAGAACGAACAGAGATAGAATGGAAGCTGAGAGGAGATGCGTGGGATTTGGACATGGATCCACATGGACGTGCGTCGTCAGCGCGCGACCGGCCCAAAACATAGCCGGTCGTCGGGCTGCAATGATTTCCCTTTCGCGATGTGGTGGCTGAAACTCCTTCCAGGATTTGGGTTGGATAGGTGTTCCCTTTACTTGGGATAATAGACAACAAGGCAATGCCAATGTTAAGGCTATATTGGATCAAGGGCTTGTGTATGATTCCTTTCTAGGCCTTTTTTATTATGCAAGTGTCAAGCACACTAGTTTAGCGGAATCATATTCCTGTTTTGTACTAGCAGAACTCAAAGCTGCATCACTGAATGATTAGCCAAAGACACCCCGTACGTTGTGGTACGAGAATGTGTGAAAGTCCCACTCTAACTATGATTCTTTTGTCAAGGATCTATAGCAAGTGGGGGCTGATCAGAGGGGTTTAAGTGGTGTCATTGAAGCCTTATTGTCCATCCAATAACATTTAGGCTCTTGGGGCATGAAAGAATTCGGTGGTTTATCGATAAAAGTTTGTAGGTTGCAGCAAAGGCGTGAACGCTTAAGAACTGCCTTGGTTTGCGTGGTCCGTCGGTAGAGGAAATGGTAGTGACAACGCGGTTGAAAGAAGCTTTACGTTAAGAGTCAAGAGGAAGCATGGCTTAAACAACATTCCTATGTGCAATCATTGCGTAAGGGGGTCGTAATACTAGTTATTTTCAAGCCCAAGCAGCTGGTGATGGTTCTATCTGTGTTGATCCGGATGATGTTAGGGAAGATATTCTCAATTTGCACAAGTCATTGTATCATTCGTGAGGTTTTAACGAGATGCATGAATTGTTAGATGTTTTCACTCCTCGGGTCTCAAAACCTATGAATGAACTTCTTGAAAAAATTGCAGTTGAGGAGCTGAAGAAAACATTGTTTGACATAGCACCGTCAAATGCTTCGGGAGCTCATGGTTTTACTATTGGTTTGTACCAAAGTAATTGATATCAAAAACAAAATATTTGTTCCCCTTGATTTTTGTGTTCAAATTTCACTTTTCTTTGACATATCCAAAAAATCATAATATAGGCACTATATGTAAGAGCATAGGAAGAAAGTTCATGGGGAGTTCATCCTCCTCTTCTTCAAAGGAGATGAGTGTAGGATCAAAAGTATGTCTAGAGGAGGGTGATTAGACTACTTAACCAAATAAAACCTAACCTTTTCCCAATTTTAGTTGTTGGCAGATTTTGGCATTTCTAGCAAGTCAAGCATCACCCTACACATGCAATTCTAAGAGTATAGCAGCGGGAAGTAAGGCATGTCACATATAAGTAAAGGAGGGGTTTGGAGAAGGCAAACGCAATGGGGACACAAAGATTTTTGACGTGATTCTGATAGGTGGTGCCATCGTACATCCACGTTGATGGAGACTTCAACCCACGAAGGTAACGGCTGTGCGAGTCCACAAAGGGCTCCACCCACTAAGGATCCACGAAGAAGCAACCTTGTCTATTTCATCATGGCCTTGTCCTCGCAATGTGGTCAATAAACAGGATATTCACTTCAGAGACATGGAAAATAATGAAAATAACCTTTTGTCATATTCTCCAAGATCGACGAGCCTTCATGATTTGATACTGTCCATGAATAAGTATCTTTTCACCTCTAAGGGAAATGGAGTAGGTCGACAAAAACATCATATTGTGACCAAGCGCAAGTCTGACTCGACCATGGTCAGGCATCTGTATAGGAACAATAAAACTGGGCAATTTTTATTTCAAGAAGAACACAGTTGTAAAACTGTGTATAAGCAGGAGTCCATGAACAGCATATATAACAGAAAGTATCTCATACCATCAGTTTCTGGACACAGTTGGACCCGTTCAATGTGTGCACCAGTAACACACATATCCCACGTGGCTTTCCACCATTGGAATGTTGCACAAGGTCCTCAAGACGATCAATAAAGTGTAGGAAATGGTGGATGTCGTCCCAGTCAACTTCAGTGCCATTAGTAACAGTGGGGTTCTTATCAAATAACAAACAAGGAGTGTCCTGCACTTTGTAATAACCTACGCGTCTCACCAATTATAAGAAATATTAGTTAGAAGTAGCATCATTGTGAGAGAAGGGAATCACAAAATTGTTGCTACTTCTAAAGTCAATTTGTGATTAGTTAGACAGAATAGGTGGATTACAAAGTAATAGAGGCAACATGCAAGAACCAGATACAAAACTAACATGGATGTACTACTGTAACGACGTCAGGGTGGATGGTCGATCACAGAGATGACAAGACCAGGTTCTGCTATTTCCATCAACATCCGTGTGCCAACTTTCAGTCTATAACACTTGACAAAGTTTATCCAAGTTCGGCCATAAAAAAAGAGCGATCTTGTTGGTTAATGAATCCTAGTGTGAACTTATATCCATGGCGTGTCTCCAATGTGACCATTATACTGGTGTATTCAGTTATGGCAAGGCCGATCTTCTTGAGTACATGTGTTCTGGCGGAGCAAGGGATGCACTGCAGGAAAAATAATACGAGAACACAATTTATTCGCTGTCCAGATCTAGGAATAATTTCCTCTTTCATGTTAGTGTTGAGTATGGTACTAGTACCTTTTATCCAAACTAGCACAAATGCCCGTGCGTTGTAATGGGGAAAAAGTTTAGTTCACATGGACCATGGTTGGCGGGGTCAAGGAACGATGTCACGGGACAATGGTTCTTATGTCGAAAAACATATGCATCATTTGAGCATCATGAGTTCACTACATGGAGTTTAAGACATGGGGTATGATTCAGATTAAATTGATCTGATTGTCAATGTTTTCTTATGGAAAAACTTTTTATGTATTCATAACTTCATTGCAATATAAAGAACATCAAAAATAATAAAAATGTAATAATTTAAAAAATACATTGTGTGTTTCAACGAAAAATAAAATTAATGCAAATTTAGTCAGGAATATTAATGCCAATGGCAATGTCCGGAAAGATAATCCTAGTTCCTATGACCAAAGGTTGGCCGGGTCAAGGAACCATGTCACGGGACAACGAACGCTGATGAAGAAAGATGCATCAATTGAAGATCACGACATGGAGTTTGGAACATGGGTAGGATTCGAAGTAAATTGATCTGATTGAAAATCTCTTTTACGGAAAAACTTTGATTTATTTGTAGCATCATGACAATATAAAGATCATTAAAAGTAATGAAATTTAAATAAGTTATAAAAACTAAATCGTGTGTTTGAACAAAAAAAATTGAGATAAACAACTTTTGGCTCTGTGATTGAATAGTTAGGAGGACAATGATATTCCTAGCCCATCAGGATTCAAGTCGTAGACTTGACATAGATGCTAGCATTATTTTAAATTTATTTCAGACTTCCACGAAAGTTCGTTCAGTGGGAGAAGATGTTCCTCCCACTAAAGGTTCTAATAAGAATAGGGTGTACATATATGCGTTCATAGGAATAAGTATATGCTCGTGTTTGTGAGGGACTTCAATTATACTGTGTTAAAAACCCTAAAATATGTATCATGCATGTCCTTTTCTTAAGTAACAGGAAAGGATTAAAAAATTGAGATAAACAACTTTTGGTTGTGTGTGTTCCACCCGGCACGTACTCCCTCCGGTCCTTTTTACTCTGCATATAAGGATTGTCTGAAGTCAAACTTTGTAAAGTTTGACCATATTTATATGAAAAAATATTAACATCTACAATGCTAAATTTATACAATATGAAAACTAAAGTCATGACGCATCTAATGTTGTTGATTTCACATTCTGAATGTTGGTATTTTTTTGCTATAAATTTGATCAAAGTTTACGACGTTTAACTTCAGACAAATCTTATATGCGAACTAAAAAGGACCGGAGGGAGTACATCTTAGTCGTCACCTGGATGCCTCGCTCTAAAAAAAGGCCATTCTGTTACGTACCCCGATCTACTCTGATAATTTGGGAAGGAAGGAGACGGAGATGGGAAATCAGCGAGATCTGGGAGGGAGTTGGTAAGAGGAAGGGGAAAGAGTCGTGGGAGATCAGCTCCTCACGGTCCAGAATTATTCAGGTAATACATGATAGTTTCCCCCCACACCACGCCACCTACTATATAATTCTCACCATCACACACGCACACGACCCTCTTGCACGTCTCAGATTGGCTCCTCCCTAGCCACTTTGCTCTGGCTCGCTGTCAATGGGCCGCCCTCTAGTACTGTTGCTGGGGTCCATGCCATCAGGCGTGACATTCTCCCCTCCTTGGAGTCTGGCTTGACCCCAAGCCGGCGTGGTTGGAAAGCGAAGTTGCAGGTCTTCAGGATCCTCCCAGGTAGCCAGAGATGGCGGCCAGTCGCGCCACTGGATCAAGAGACGTTCTACAGGAGCGCCCTTGACCATCACTTGCCGACTGTTGAGAGTGTAGAGAGGTACCTGCATTGCCTGCAAAACTGCATTAGCTAGTGGTAGCGCTTCTTCCACTGGTGTGTCTACTCCGAGGGCCTTTTTCAACTGAGACACATGCACAACTGGATGGATTTTGCTTGTCACCGGCAGCTGCAACTTGTACGCGACCTTACCGACTCGTGCCTCGATCTTGTATGGCCCGTAGTAGCGGAAAGCCAACTTCTGGTAGGGGCGCTGAGCAACAGAGGTCTGAATGAACGGTTGCAACCAGAGAAAGACAAGGTCGCCCACCTGAAATTCTCTGTCTGTCCGATGCTTGTCTGCTTGGTGTTTCATCCGATCCTGCGCTTTCTTCAGTTGTTGTTCCAGCAGTTCACGCATTACTTCACGTTCCTTGAGCCATGCCATCAGGTCGGGTACAGAACACTCATCCACTTGAAGCACGCCAAACTCTCTGGGCAGGGTACCATAGATGACTTCATACGGAGTTCTTCCCAAAGTGGAGTGGAAGGTGGTGTTATACCAGTATTCTGCCAAGAAAAGCCACTTGAACCAATTCCCGGGGCAAGCATGAACTGAACATCGGAGATAAGTCTCAAGGCACTGATTCACTCGTTCCGTCTGGCCGTCCGTCTGGGGATGGTAAGAGGAGCTCATGCGCATTTCTGTCTTGGAAAGTCTAAACAGCTCTTGCCACAAGGCACTCGTGAAAATGCGATCGCGGTCCGAAATTAAGGCCGCTGGCAGGCCGTGGAGTCTGAAGATATTTTGCATGAACACTGTGGCTACCGTCAGAGCTGTGAACGGGTGTTTCATCGATATGAAATGAGCGTATTTGGAGAACTTATCCACCACCACCAAGATAACATCATATCCTCCAGATTTCGGCAACCCCTCAATGAAGTCGAGCGAGACCACAACCCAAGGTTTTTTTGGAACTGGCAATGGCTGGAGGAGCCCGGCCGGTGAGATCCTCTCCGTCTTCGCCCGCTGACAAACTTGACAGGTCCGAACAAATTGCAACACCATTTCCTTAAGGCCCTTCCAAGCAAACAGGCAACGGACCCGGTTGTAAGTCGCATGGAATCCGGAGTGCCCCCCCCGTCGCGCTATCGTGCAACGCCTTGATTAACGCATGCTGGGTGTCTTCATCTTGTCCGATCCAAATGCGCCCCTGAAAGCGTACAACCCCATCTTGTAAGGTATAGCCTTCCTCACTGTCAGGGGCGAGCGCCAGTTTGGCGATTCGCTGCTGTGCTGCTGCATCTTCTTGATAGCTCCTGAGAATTGCCTCCAGCCACATCGGGCGACAGACCGAAACTGCCGCGAGCTCTCCGCCTTGTTCATGTGCTCGCCTGGACAGAGCATCCGCTGCTCTATTTGCCGTGCCCGCCTTATACTGTATTTGAAACTGGAGACCCACCAATTTGGTAAAAGCGCGCTGTTGGATGGGGGTATTGAGTCGCTGATCTGTTAAATTGAGTAGACTCCGCTGATCCGTACGAATCACAAATTCAGAGTGTTGAAGATACGGACGCCAATGATCGACCGCAAGAAGCAGTGCTAAACACTCCTTTTCGTACGCCGACAGTCCCAAGTTCTTCGGTGCCAACGCCTTGCTGAGGTAAGCAACAGGGTGGGAATCTTGCATCAGTACCGCCCCGACACCGGTGGCACTTGCGTCGGTCTCAACAACAAATTGTTTCTTGAAGTTAGGCAACGCGAGCACTGGGGCTTCCATGAGAGCTTGCTTGAGCGACTGGAATGATGCCTCGGTGGTGGGTGTCCAAACAAACAGCGTATTCTTTCTCAAAAGATCATTCAATGGTCTGGAAATGGTGCTGAAATTGCGCACAAACTTGCGGTAGTACCCCGCCAGCCCCAAAAAACCTCGTAGTTGTTTCACCGTCTGAGGTTGCTTCCAAGTTTTGATCGTCTGGATGTGTTCATCCAGCGTGGCCACACCTTTGTCACTGATGCGATGGCCCAAGTAACTGATGTGTCGTTGTGCAAATGAGCACTTCGATTGCTTTGCATGCAACTGATTGTCCTGAAGTAACTGGAGTACCTGCTCCAACAAACTGAGATGGCTGGGATACGAGCTCGAGTGCACCAAGATATCATCCATGAAGACGAGAACTCCGTGCCGAAGGAGAGGCGCTAACACGGTGTTCATTCCCCCTTGGAATGTTGGTGGACCTCCTGTTACTCCGTACGGCAAAACCCGGAACTGGAAGTGCCCTTGGTGGGTCTTAAAGGCTGTTTTCTCCTCGTCCTCTTCCACCAACCGTATCTGATGGTACCCGGCCTTTAGATCAAGTTTTGAAAACCAAGTGGAACCACTCAATTCGTCCAGCAACTCCTCAATGACAGGCAGGGGATATGTGTTCTTGATTGTAATGGCATTCAAGTGGCGGAAATCAACGCAAAACCGCCAAGTCTGGTCTTTCTTCTTGACGAGTAAGACCGGTGATGAGAATGGGCTAATGCTGGGCACAATGAGCCCTGCTCGCAACATTTCTTTCACTTGCTGCTCAATTTCAGATTTTTGCTCCGGAGTGTAACGGTAAGGTCTAATGTTCACTGGCTTGGCTCCTGGAATCAAGGGAATTTTATGGTCCCAAGGTCTGTGTGGGGGCAACCCCTGCGGTTCTTCAAACACCAAGTGAAAACGACTCAGAAACTCCTCAACCTCCACTGGAATTCCAGTCTGTTCTGTTTGGTCACCTTCCCTGTCCTCCAAGACACTCAGGACTACCACATGGGCCACAGAGTTGTTCTGTTCCAACATTTGCAACTGGTCAAAGGAGATTGGATCCACTTTGGATGTAACACTCTGAACTCCAGTGAGTAAGATAGTCTGCCCTTGATGCTGAAACTGCAATCGCTTAGCTGCCCAATCAATCCACATAGGACCGCATTGCTCCAACCAATCCATCCCGACCACCATATCATAACAACCAAGTGGAAGCACTCGCAAATCAGATAAGAATGTGTGTCCTTGGCTCTGCCAAGCACAAGCTGGAATGACCCCTGAGCATATCAATACCCCACCATCAGCAATCTTGACCGAAGTTGGAGGTACTTGTTGCACTTGATCAGTTAGTCTGCCTGCAATGGCTTCACTGACGAAACTATGTGAACTCCCTGAATCCACCAGGATAAGCACTTCCACATCTGCTACTTTGCCAATCAAGCGCACCGTGCGTGGTGTTGTTTGTCCCGTGGTGGCCAGCTTGGAGATCGACATCAGCACTTCCTCGTCCGCGCCATCTTGCTGCAACGGTTGCTCATATTGTTCTGCTTGAAGAAGTTCCAGTAGTTCTTCTACCACATGGAGTTGAACAGTAGCGGCGCACTGATGGCCCGCCCCCCAGCGCTCACCACAGGTGAAACACAGGCCACGGGCACGTCGATAGTTACGCAAGGCCGCGACGCGATCATCAGCCCGCGCGCCCCGGTCTGGTGCCCTGGCTGCATCCAGTCCGCGCCGATCATCCGCCGCAGCCGGCGGTCCGGGCAGCACTTGTCGTGGTGGGGGCACGCCTTGTGCCAGAAGAGGCCGAGGGGGCGCCCGTTGGTATGCCCCGTCCTGACGCCGGTGCTCTCGCCGCGGAAGCGCTTCCAGCAATTCCTCCTGCATCGAAGCCAAGGAAAACGCAGAGTCCAATGTTTTTGGTTGATGGAGCATCACACCAGCATGAATTTCATGCTTCAACCCTTCTAGGAATTGTGTGGTAAAGTAAACTGGATCAAACCCTGAGTTATGTGCTAAAATCTGATGCATCAACTCCTCAAACCTAGACATGTATTCATAGACAGTGCTCGTCTGTCGCAAGGTATGAAACTGACGGATGTGAGCCTGGTACTGCTCACGCCCGAATTTGTCACACAGGCTTGTGCATAACTGATCCCATGTGAGGGTGGTGTTTTGAGACTCCAACATTTGCAGCCACCGTGCAGCATTACCCGTGAAATGCAACGTAGCTAACCGAACCCATAACTCTCGTGGAACATCATAAACATCAAAGTACTTCTGACATCTCATCTTCCAAAATTGTGGGTTGTCCCCATCGAACAGTGGGAAATCCACCTTCGGTAAAGCCCAGTGAGCAAAATGATGTGGCCTCGACTCACCCCCGTGATCATATCCTCCCCAATCGACACTACGACGAGGTGGAACTGCAGAAGTAGATGGGCACGCACCGTTGACCGGAGGCAGCGCCAGGGTGGTGACCACCCCGCGTGCCAGACCCCCGAAATCGTAGAGCTCGCCGTGGCCACTTGGCCCGTGGTGCCCCAGGGCGTCTCTGGACGTCGCCGGCGCCTCGTGCCCCACCGCGCCCTCTTCGCTGGAACCCGGATCTGGATCCGCGGGCGCCGCCAGCGCCGGGTGCAGAGCGATGCGGCCAACTTGGCTACGCATCTCATCCACCTGCTGCTGGATGTGCGTGACGGCGGGACGCCAGAGCTCCAGAGAGGTCTGGATCGCCTCCAACCTCGCCTCGTTGGCGACTTGCCCATCGCTGATGGCCTTTGCTAGCGCTGCAAGCTGCTCTTCCATCCCCGCCGCCTGCTTCGCCTGCTTGGTTTGGTACCGCGGTTTTGGGTAGGCAGTCTCCAGGTCGCTGACCTCTGATACCAGATTGTTACGTACCCCGATCTACTCTGATAATTTGGGAAGGAAGGAGACGGAGATGGGAAATCAGCGAGATCTGGGAGGGAGTTGGTAAGAGGAAGGGGAAAGAGTCGTGGGAGATCAGCTCCTCACGGTCCAGAATTATTCAGGTAATACATGATAGTTTCCCCCCCACACCACGCCACCTACTATATAATTCTCACCATCACACACGCACACGACCCTCTTGCACGTCTCAGATTGGCTCCTCCCTAGCCACTTTGCTCTGGCTCGCTGTCAATGGGCCGCCCTCTAGTACTGTTGCTGGGGTCCATGCCATCAGGCGTGACACATTCCACCGCTCGTTCTATTTTTCGTCGCTCCATCTCTCTCGTCCCTTTTCTTCACTGAAGTAGGCACAGGGCAGGGCAGGAGCTTGTTGCGGCGAGAGGCGACGCAGGACCGGCGGCGACCCCGCTGCCTTGGCTAGTGGCGCCTGTTGAGGGGCGAGCTGGAAGCCCAGCGATGCAAGGGCCGGCTGCGACCCCGTGCTTGTTGCGGTGAGTGGCGATGCCCGGCTGAGACCCCGCTGCCTATTGTTTCGTGTCTGCCTTTTCATCCTTGAGATCTTTTCTTTCGCCTTCTTTTTTGATATGGACAACGATATTTGGAAACAGTATGTCCGATAGAAAATTTACCTTACCTGTCGATCACCCGCCAGCTAACCAGGCCGACCACCCCGCTAGCTAACCAGGCCGACCACCCCGCCAGCTAACTAGGCCGATCGCTGTACAAGGCCCAACAGAAAATGCCACCCCCCCACGACGCACTTTCCAGATCGCAACTTTCCCCCACCCCCTTACCTCCCACGCAAGTATACCATCTCTCACCCTCCCCACCACCCACACGCCCCTCCCCACCACCCACCCGCCCCTCCCCCTACACAGCTGCTCAAAATCAACACCAAAGACCTATCCCTCCTCCAGATCTGGATCAAACAAGAGCAGATCATCAGGGAAGCGGTGGAAATTACCAGGGATACGACGAAGAAATCACCAGGCAACATCACCTCACGCTAGTAAGAATTAAAGACTCATCCAAAATCTCCAAAATATTCTGCTTAATACAAAGACTTACCCCACCGCCACCCACCCCTCCCAATGTGTGCAAAAATTACCATCCTTTCACCTCTAGAAAACAGAATAAGCAGACTTTTCTCATAATTTTGCCTATTGCAGTGACTTACCAATCAACTAATTGCAAAATTACCAGCCCCTCGTAGTTTTTGTTACCATCTTTATGCAACAAAATAGAGTACCCAAAAAAATACCACATTCCCCTGCTACACTAAACACAGATTTTGTGTTCTACCATGGAAAAATAAAGACAAATAAAGGAGAGAGGAACCTTTATTGACCACAAAAATCATTCTCTCATACAATGGAAGATGCATTGCAAAAAAGATTCATTTTTCAGTCTACAAGAATGTTATACTGCATGAAGTAAACAAGTTATCAATCTGTACAAAGAAAAAGTTATCATCCACTTTAGCTAAGTACTAACATTGGATAAAGAAAAGTGCTGCCTTTTAATGGAGATGCTCATGTTGTACTGTAAATTGTCCTGTTTAGTGTTCTTCCCAATCACCCATGCAATTCTTGCCTTCAAACACATGTGTAAAGAGTAAAACAAAACAATGAGTTTCAAAAAAAGAGTGAACACGTGTAAATGTGTACTAACGTGCAAATGTAAAAACAAATCAAGCAGGAGTAGATAAATGGATGCTAGCAGAGGAGATAATGCTGAGGATGGAGAAGGGGGTAGAATGCATGAAGAAGGCGATGCAGCGCGCACAACAAGCAGCAATTCAGGATACCCAAACATCATGGGGACAGGTAAAATTACCAACATTACTGTTTACATATCATCATGGAATGAAAAAACCAGTCTTATACTTTACTACTGAAGTGGGTTTGAAATTTACCAGCATTGGTGCACACATATTACCAGGTCCAAAAAATGCAAATTACCAGGGTTTTTTAGGCATAAAGAATACTTTACTATTGAAGTGGGTTTGAAACTTACCAGCATTGGTGCACACATATTACCATGTCCATAGGATGCAAATTACCAGGGTTTTTTAGGCAGAAAAGAATGCTTTACTGTTGAAGTGGGTTTGTAAATTATCAGCATTGGTGCACTCATAATACCAGGTTCAGAGTATGCAAATTACCAGGGTTGTTTAGGCAGAAAAGAAAGATACATTCACTGAATCTTCAGAAAATTACCATGATGGAAAACTGTTATTTATCATGTAATATTCCACTAAATCTACCAGACCAAATTGCAGGTGCTCGGGCAATCAGCGCAAACAACAGCTTGCCCAGTGGTGTAACAAGTGCACATAGTGCTGGAACAAATGCAAGCACAGGAGCTGGGAGCCTTGGAGAGCAGACAATAAGCGAACCAGCAACTCCAAAATCTGCTGGGATCGATGCTGATATGGAAGGGAGCAACATGGAGGCATATTCCACACCTAAGCCACCTTTGCAAGGGACAAAATTTGACACCCTGGAGAGCGCACGTGACCACTAAAGCACCTACGCGTGCAGGACTGGCTTTGCAATTAGCAGCAATTCAAGAAAGAGAGGGTTGATGGAACTATAAGCAGGGTGCTACTAGTTTGTAAAAAATATGGCAAACGACATAAGGACAGGGATGAGCTGCAAGATGTGGAAAACCCAGCTAGCATTGTCAAGAAGAGGAAAAAACGAAAGTTGTTAGGACTGAATGTGAAGCGCACATGTACCTATCCCACGATGATGCATGATGGACTGTTGACCATTTTGAGGACACCCACAATCACCCCCTGATCAAAAAGCCTTCCCTAACAAAATTCTTATCATCACATCGGTACATTCCGAAGGAGGAGCAAGACTTCTTGAGGGTTCTGCACGGATGCAACGTTGAGACTGCGAGGCAGATGCAGCTGATGTCATGGTTCTACGGGAGCGCTAAAGACGTACCCTACACGACACAAGACATTGCTAATCAACGAGCTAAGTTCCGCTTAGAGCACCGCCACAAGGACGTTGGGAGCACAATTGCATACTTCCAAGAGTTGAGGGCCAAAGATTCATATTTCTACTGGAGAATCAAACTTGATGATGAGGACAGGGTTGAGAACTTGTTCTGGATAGATGGCGCATCACGCAGGGCATATGCAAAGTATAATGACTGTTTGTCGTTTGACACGACATACATGACAAACATGTACAAGATGCCGTGTGCACCATTCATTGGAATTAATAACCATGGTCAATCCATCCAGTTTGGGTGTGGCTTCGTTCGAAACGAACTAAAGGAAAACTTTGTGTGGCTATTTAACACATTCCTCCATGCAATGGGTGGTGTTGCCCCTAAAACATCATCACAGACCAGGACTTTGCAATGAAGAGTACGATCGATGAGGTCCTCTTGAACATAATACACAGAAATTGCCGCTGGCATATAATGAAGAAGGCGCAAGAGAAACTTGGAAAACTTATGGCTGATGATAAACCACTAAACAGAGCGTTCAAAGACTGTGTCGGCAACAGCTTGACTGGTACATACCTAATCTGTTGACCCATTTTAATTACCATGCAGGAAACTTGAGAAGCCATATGAATATATGTGATGCACAAGTTACCATGTGTGGGTCTACACAAGTTACCATGATCTTGTTGACTATATTACCAGGGGAAGTTACATATGTTGATACCAACTTGTGGTTTAGAAAAGTTACCAGATCTGAAAAAACTGTTCAATAAAGTTACCATCTAACAACTAAGAAAAGTTACTAGCATACTTGTACTTTAATTACCAATGATTGTGTATGATGTTGTAATTGTCTCATATTTTGTGTATCACAGAGGAAGAGTTTGAAAACAAATGGTGGACAATGATGGATGAATATGGCCAGATCGAAAACGAACATTTTCAATGGCTATGGGAAAATAGGAAATGTTGGGACCCAGTGTACTACATGAAGCATTTCTTTCCATTCTTGCAGACAACTGCAAGGAGCGAGGGATTCAATGATGTGCTCAAGAAGTACGTGAACCCCGACAACTCATTGATTGAATTCGCAACTCAATACACTGCAATCCAGGAGAAAGGAATGGTGGTTGTGGCGAAAGAGCAAGTGGACACAATTTACAAAGAGGCAGACATGTATTCGTTGAACCCAATCGAGTTACAGATGCGAGGGATATACACATAAAATCTGTTCTCCAAGTTCCAGGTAGAGATGAAGCTAAAGACTGCTTACGGATGCGACACTTTGCAAGATGGAACCTTCAGGATGTGGTCGCTCCGAGGCATACTACCAAAGTATGGGGATAGGGACTACCATGTGCAGGCGAACAAGGATGAAGGGGTATACTCATGCACTTGCTGCAAGTTTGATCGCGATGGGCTATTATGCGCACACGTACTACGAGTAATGGAACAGATTGGAGTCTACGAGATACCAAGGAGGTATATCCTGGATAGGTGGACATGGGATCCAGAAGAGAATCTTGTTCAGCCTGATTACCAACAGCCAACAGTTAAGAAGGGTATGACAGGGGAAGGAAAAAATATCATGAGATATACATCTATTCTGAATGATTTCAAGGAACAAGCAAAAGACGCTTGCACTACTGATGAAGGGATGGCATTGGCAAGGAAACATGTTAATGCTTTCAGAGACGACATGTGAGGGAGTCCTGGATTAGGGGGTCTCCGGACAGCCGGACTATATCCTTTGGCCGGACTATTTGACTATGAAGATACAAGATTGAAGACTTCGTCTCGTGTCCGGATGGGACTCTACTTGGCATGGAAGGAAAGATGGGCAATACGGATATGTATATCTCCTCCTTTGTAACCGACCTTGTGTAACCCTAGCCCTTTCCGGTGTCTATATAAACCGGAGGGTTTTAGTCCGTAGGACAACATACAATCATACCATAGGCTAGCTTCTAGGGTTTAGCCTCTCCGATCTCGTGGTAGATCAACTCTTGTAATACCCATATCATCAAGAATAAATCAAGCAGGATGTAGGGTTTTACCTCCATCAAGAGGGCCCGAACCTGGGTAAAACATCGTGTCCCCTGCCTCCTGTTACCACCCGCCTTAGACGCACAGTTCGGGACCCCCTACCCGAGATCCGCCGGTTTTGACACCGACATTGGTGCTTTCATTGAGAGTTCCTCTGTGTCGTCGCCATTAGGCTTGATGGCTCCTACGATCATCGATAACGATGCAGTCTAGGGTGAGACTTTTCTCCCCAGACAGATCTTTGTGTTCGGCGGCTTCGCACTGCGGGCCAACTCGCTTGGCCATCTGGAGCAGATCGAAAGTTACGCCCTTAGCCACCAGGTCAGGTTTGGAAGCTTAAACTACACGGGCGATATCCGCGGAGACTTGATCTTCGACGGATTCGAGCCTCTGCCTTGTGCGTCACGCGGTCACGATGAGTATGATTTAGCTCTACCATCAGACAGTGCTCAGGAGATCGCACCGGCAGCAGCTCCGACCCTCAATTCGGAGCCAGTTGCGCCGTCCATGGACGGGTGGATGGACCCCGCCACGGAGGCCTTACCCTCAGCGGCGATCGAGCCGAATATCGACCTTACCCTGCACGAGAGCCGTGTTGTCAGACTGCCGGATCCTTCTCCGGCCACGGACTTCGAACCGCCTGCGCCCGTTCCTAGCGAATCCGATTGGGCGCCAATCATGGAGTTTACCTCCGCAGATATTTTTTAGCACTCGCCCTTTGGCGACATACTGAACTCATTAAGGTCTCTCTCCTTGTCAGGAGGATCCTGGCCGAACTATGTTCGACAGGATTGGGATGCGGATGACGAAGAAATTCGCTGCCCACCCACCACCCACTTAGTAGCCACTGTCGATGACTTAACCGACATGCTCGACTTCGACTCCGAAGACATCGATGGTATGGACAACGATGCGGGAGACGAAGAGGAACCACTGCCCACAGGGCACTGGACAGCCACCTCATCATACGATATATACATGGTGGACACACCCAAAGAAGGCAATGGCGACGAGACAGCGGAGGATGACCCCTCCAAGAAGCAACCCAAGCGTCGACGTCAGCGGCGCCGCTCTAAGTCCCGCCAAAGCAAAAGTGGTGATACCAGCACAGGAGATAATAACACTCCGGATAGTGCCGAAGATGGCAACAATCCCCTCCAGCACGATCTAGGATAGGAGGATGGAAAGGCTAGCCCTCCAGAGAGAGCGGCAGATGGAGAGGCGGAGGATAATAATTACATGCCCCTCCGAAGACGAGGCAAGCCTCGACGATGACGAATTCATCGTGCCAGAGGATCCCGTCGAACAAGAGCGCTTCAAGCGCCGGCTTATAGCCACGGCAAATAGCCTTAAGAAAAAGCAGCAGCAGCTTCAAGCTGACCAAGATCTGCTAGCTGACAGATGGATTGAAGTCCTGGCGGCCGAGGAATATAAACTCGAACGCCCCTCCAAGAGTTACCCAAAATGCAGGTTGCTACCCCGACTGGAGGAAGAAGCGTATGATGTGGCTAATCGGCCACCCCGTGGCCGCGATAGAGAGGCATTCCAACCAAAAGCTCAGCCTACACCCCGACGCCATTCAAATAAAAAGGCATGGGGAAATACGCCAGACCTGCGAGACGTATTGGAGGACAAAGCAAAACATGCAAGATCGATCTACGGATCACGAGGGCGTGCCACTACGCGAGACGATAATCATCACACCGGATACAACAAAAGTAAATCCAGCCGGGCCGAGCAAAGCGGGCAAGACTCATTGGAGCTGCGTCGCGATATAGCCCAGTACAGAGGCGCCGCACACCCCTTATGCTTCACAAATGAAGTAATGGATCATCAAATCCCAGAGGGTTTCAAACCCGTAAATATAGAATCATACGACGACACAACAGATCCTGTGGTATGGATCAAGGATTTCCTCCTGCATATCCACATGGCACGCGGTGATGATCTACACGCCATTAAATACCTCCCACTCAAACTCAAAGGACCAGCTCGGCATTGTCTCAATAGCTTGCCAGCAGAGTCCATTGGCTGTTGGGAGGATCTGGAAGCCGCATTCCTCGACAACTTTCAGGGCACTTATGTGCGACCACCAGATGCCGATGACTTGAGCCACATAATTCAGCAGCCAGAGGAATCGGCCAGGCAATTTTGGACACGGTTCCTAACAAAGAAAAATCAAATCGTTGACTGTCCGGATGCAGAGGCTCTAGCAACTTTCAAGCACAACATCCGCGATGAGTGGCTAGCCCGGCACCTTGGTCAGGAAAAGCCGAAATCTATGATAGCCCTCACAACACTCATGACCCGCTTTTGTGCGGGAGAAGACAGCTGGCTGGCTCGTAGTAACAACATATCAAAGAACCATGGTACTTCGGATACCAAGGACGGCAGTAGCAGGTCACGTCGCAACAAATATAAGCGTCGCATTAACAATGATAATACCGAGGATACGACAGTCAATGCCGGATTCAAAGGCTCTAAACCCGGTCAGCGGAAAAAGTCATTCAAAAGAAGCACTCTGGGCCCGTCCAGTTTGGACCGTATACTCGATCGCTCGTGTCAAATACACGGCACCCCCGACAAGCCAGCCAACCACACCAATAGGGATTGTTGGGTGTTCAAGCAGGCCGACAAGTTAATTGCCGAAAACAAAGATAAGGGGCCACATAGCAATGACGAGGAGGAGCCCCGATAGCCGAATACCGGAGGACAGAAGAGGTTCCCCCCACAAGTGCAGACGGTGAACATGATATACGCAACCCACATCCCCAAGAGGGAGCGGAAGCGTGCGCTTAGGGACGTATATGCATTGGAGCCAGTCGCCCCAAAGTTCAACCCATGGTCGTCCTGTCCGATCACCTTCGATTGCAGGGACCACCCCACTAGTATCCGTCATGGCGGATTTGCTGCACTGGTCTTAGACCCAATTATTGACGGATTTCACCTCACTCGAGTCCTTATGGATGGCGGCAGCAGCCTGAACCTGCTTTACCAGGACACAGTGCGCAAAATGGGTATAGACCCCTCAAGGATCAAACCCACAAAAACGACATTTAAAGGCGTCATACCAGGTGTAGAGGCCCATTGCATAGGCTCAGTCACACTGGAAGTGGTCTTCGAATCCTCGGATAACTTCCGAAGCGAAGAGTTAATCTTCGATATAGTCCCATTCCGCAGTGGTTATCATGCACTGCTCGGGCGAACCGCATTTGCGAGATTCAATGCGGTACCGCATTATGCATACCTCAAGCTCAAGATGCCAGGACCTCAGGGGGTCATTACAGTTAATGGAAACACAGAGCGCTCTCTCCGAACGGAGGAGCACACTGCGGCCCTCGCAGCGGAAGCACAAAGCAGCCTCTTAAGGCAATCCACTAGTTCGGCGTTTAAGGACCCGAACACCTTCAAGCGCGCCCGGAGTAATCGGCAACAGGACCGCCTGGCACGTTCCGAGCTCGCATAGCAATACGGCCCCCACCCCGGCCCAAGCCAAACGGCGAAACTCGTGCCACGCATACTGTCGTGGGTTTGTCACGGCAGATGTCCTCGTGAAAGGACTTAGTCGTGGAGCCATCGCAATGGGTTAGCTTAAAGGGGTTAAACCGGACAAGGGGACACGGGAGTTTATACTAGTTCGGCCCCTTCGATGAAGGTAAAAGCCTACGTCTAGTTGTGATTGGTATTGCTAGGGTTTTGAAGGCCAGGGAGCGAATCTGCTTTGTCTGGCTCTCGAGTTGTTGTTGTCTATCTCTAAACCGCGGTCGGGTCGTCCCTTTATATACATAGGTTGACGCCCGCCGGGCTACAGAGTCCCGAAGCCGGATCATAAACGTATCTGGTTCGGCCTCGCTCTCTCTCCATCTTACTATACAAGTTACATGACTAAGCCGGTTTACATCTACAGGCTGTAACCCGCCTTTGGGCCCTCCGTAAAGCGCCATCATCTTTACATCTTCATGGGCTTCTAATCTTCAAAGAGTCAACCCGGCTACATAAGGCCGGTTTACCCCCAGTAGTAATATCCCCAACATTAGGCCCCAGATTGGTTTGAACTTGTTCATGTCAATCTTCCACACTTAGAAAAAAATCTTCTCTCTTATCTTCATTTTTGATCTTGTAAACCTCCGTGACGTCATACTTCAAAATTACGATAAACCGCCCTGACGTCATCCATCCATTGATATCGGAGATTTCCTTCATTTAATATATATCCAGTCATCGAGGCGACACCTTTATTAACTTATCCATTTTTTGGCTCCTCGATTCCCGTACTTGCCATTTTATCACTTCGCCTTATAAATAGGACTGAGGGGTCATTTTCACCATTTCCCCCCGTGCCTCTTCGCGTTGTCTTCCTCACGCCGCTCAGCCTCTGGAGCTCCACCGCCACCGTCGACCGTCACCTCTGCTCCGACCTTGGCCGCTGCATCACCCTGAACGCACCAGAATACTGCAGCGCCCTTCCGCTTCCTCACCAGCTCCGGTAAGTTCTCTGCTTTTTTCACCATAGATGTGTTCTAGGGTTTCGACATTCTTCGCAGTTCTTCCGAAGTTCATCAGTGCTATTCTTCCCTGTTCTTCCTTTAATATATAGATGGACACTTCATGCTTGACGCATCTCTTGCCATAGCTTACCTACCATGGTCATCACAAATCCTTATGCGCAAAGAACTGATCTAGTCTGTCAAAAATTGCTTCAGTTCTGCACCCCTTCAAGACCCAATTATTTTTGCTTTTCTGTCTTATCTTTAGATCCAAAAGTTTTATACATCACTGTGAGATCTGTTTCTATGTTCCTGTGAGATCCGTTTCTCCTCGCACCAATATAAGCGGTTTAACATTGTATAAATAGTCTATGCCATTAGCCCTCTGATAAACCGGAAGAGCATGTTACCTTCATAATTATGCTCCGGTTTAACAGTGTCTGATCAATCCTGTGCTAGCATTACCTTTTTCTCTCATTACACTAGTCTCCGGGTTGTACCATTTATCATATCAGTATGTTTCTTACTCCCTTGTCTCTTGTGTATAATCATGCGTAATTTATAAACCGGCCTTTCATTTTCAGTTTGTTCGCTTTGCAATGGCCAAACAATTCACTGCCTGCAACTGGGCTTGTTCCCGGGTTACTGAGGCTCAATTGAATGAGATGGTTAGCATCGGCTCTCTGCCTAAGAAAACTGAGATCAAATGGCGAGTTCCAGGAACAGAGAATCCTCCAACCCCAAGACAAGGCGAGGTGGTAGTCTTTGTTGACCATATAGGCCGTGGTTTCAAACCGTCAGGGTTAAAATTTTATCGAGATGTGCTTGCCAGCTTCCAACTGCATCCACAAGATATTGGTCCCAACTCAGTCTCCAACTTATGCAATTTCCAAGTCTTCTGTGATGTCTATTTACAAGAAGAACCAACTGCAGAACTGTTCCAGGATTTCTTTCACTTAAACCGCCACACAGAGTTTGTGAATGGCCCGAACACAGAGCTTGGTGGTGTCTCGATTCAAAAGCGGAAAGAAGTGGAATTTCCTCATGCCAAACATCATAGCCACCCAAAGGAATGGAACCAAACATGGTTTTATTGCAGAGACACTTCGCCTGAGGATGAAAATCCCCTCCCCGGCTTCCGTGATCATAGATTATCTAACACTCACCCAATGCCACAACGCCTGAGCTCTTCAGAAAGGGCAAAATACGCTCCTCAAATCGCCAAGCTCCGGGCCTTTATGGCAAACGGTTTAACAGGCGTGGATTTTGTGCGCTGTTGGATATCCTGGAGTATCTTGCCGCTAAGCCGGCGTCCCGGTTTAATGTGCGAATATACCGGTGAAGTTGACGATCCTCAGCGCCACTGCAACATCCAATTATCTGAGGAAGAAGTTACTGAAGGTGTAAAGAAGATTCCGAATGAATTGGAACTGGTCTGTAGTCAAACCGGTCTGAGTCCCTTCTATACCAAGAACAAACCGCCTGCTATAAGCATTACACTTCCTCTTCATCTCTAACATCTTTAACTTATACAATCTATAACCCTTCTTCTTTATATATATATAGGGTGATGACCCCTTCTGGAAACGGAAATCCATAGAGAAAGCGGCAAAGCCAACTGGAGACAAAGTGGTCAAGCCAACACGCCTGAAGACCAAAGCCGTAAAATGGATGTCAAAGTGGAAAACGGCTGACCGGATTAATATGGAGCTTGATGATGATACTGATGACCCAGAAGTTGAGCTAGAACTTGACTCACTTGGCTCTCTTTTTATGCATCTTGTTAACAATGATCTTCCCCAGGAGGAGGCAGAAGCTAGTCAGGCTGATGACGTAGAGGTAATTACCCTTTCCTCCGGTTCCGACTCTATGCCAACACAAAAAACTCGCCAAGCAATCCGGAAAGTAAGCTTTTCTCATCCTCTTGCTCACTTGGATCCAACATTTATTTTGAAGACTCAACAACATGAAGCTCGCCGGACAACCCGACACAGTGGCCAACAGGTCACCTCTGCCGGTTTACCTGATACTCCGGTTCGGAAGCGCCGGTCTGAGGTCTCTCCTACTTCTGACCATTCTTACCCCAAGGCAGGTTATTTTAGACAACCTCTTAATCCGTCCGATTCAAATTATCAGGTGACACCTCCTTCCTCTTCTCGTGAATCGACAGCAACTCAACTCCCCCCTTTGAAAACTGTGGCCGGGTGAGTTATGAAAAACCTTTCCTTTCAATGCGCCCTACATCTTTTGAATAGGATGTTAACCCTTTTTTATTCTGTTTGTAGGGCCAAAGCCAGACCCAGCAAGAAAGCTCGGGTCACTAATCCGCCAGAAGACCCTGTTGGCGAAGAAGAAGAACCAAGAGGTGAACCGGAGCAGACTAGTGAACCGGAAGGCCTCCATCCTGAAACAACTTTTGATGATCCGCCTCTTGACGGCCAACATACCAACGAACCAACAGATGCTGAGCCTGCCGCCCCTAATACTGAACCGGCAGAACCAAACCGGGCTAGTCCAATGAAAGACACTGAAATTCCATCATCATCCACCAAAAATCCTGAAGGCCAAGGTGATGACGTTATTATTACTGGAATAGGCCACAGCTCTCCTGGTCATCCCGTCATTTTGGCTCAGCATAGTGCCAAAGAAGAGCAAATTGCCAGGGATAAAGGTAAATGGAGCAGCGACTTATCAAACTATGCTCATCTTAATGCTGATGAGCTTCATTCCGGCTTCTTGAACCGTCTGCACTCAAACCAGGATTATGAAGCCGGTTTGGTAAATTTGATGAAAGAACGATATGAGGTAAATTCTTCCCCCTTGCACATTGATTTATAGATGAAATACTATTCCAAGTAGCCCCCAAGAGCCGTTTTATGATTGTTAATCATAAACCGGGTCTTTGTAACACTTCAAGCATCCCATCATTGATCCTTGCAAAGGCGTGTCCTCAATCATAGATAAGACTCATGTTTGAAAAAATTAGATAACTTTTTGCAGCATAGCCCCCAAAGGCCGGTTTAACTTGGCAAGTTAATTCGGTTTTTAATCCACACCGCTGGTTTAGAACAAACATACATTAGCCCCCAAGTGTCAAGGATAATGCTTGCATTGTTCTGGAGACTTGTATAGAGTATAGTATTTGAGAGCAAATAGGCATTAGCCCCCAAGTATGAAGTGGATAACTTGTTATATGCTTTATACTTAGTGCATAAATATGTTGTTTTGTTGAATATACCTTCAATGTTGCAGGCTGAACTGAGAAGCAAAGACGCTCAAAACTCTGACTTGCAAGAAAATGTGAAGTCTCAACAGGCGGAAGCTGCAAAAGCCAAAGAGGAGCTGACCCAGGCCCTGGCCGGAATGGAGAAGCTGAAAGAATCCTTCAACCAAGATCGTGCTGAATGGGAAACCGAAAAAGCCGGTTTAACCAAAAGAGCTGTAGACGCCGAGGAAGCCTTGAAACCAGTGGTTGAAGAACTAGCTGGTTTGAAGCGCCAAATCAATGCTATGACCTCTGCTATCTTTGGTAAGTGTCTACTTATGTATGTTGTGCCAGTCAATGAATCTTAAAACTGACCAAAATGTTGATAAAATCTTTGGCAGGAACTCGGATCACTTATCTTGGTGCAGATATGCGGATGAATCTCAAAGCGGCATATACATTGGTTGAGCAGCTATACTCTGGGTCTCAGCAAGCCATTAGTACGGCAGCTTATAACAAACCGGCGCCAACAATGATTAAGGAAACCCTTGAGAAGCTAGGCATGTTACCAGCGCGTATTGTCGAGTTGAAGAGAGCCATTGCGAGAGTAGGAGCATTGACCGCCCTTATTCGAGCCAAGGCCTGGATTCCAGACCTTGAAGCAGAGGATATAATAAAAGGATATCCGGGTGTTAAAGAAGACGGTTCAAACTTTGACAATGATGATCTTCGGCGGCTGACCAAACAGATGCGGCCAGCGGCCAGCAAATTGGCTGAGGACACCGATTTGTCCCATTTTCAACCGTTTTATGACGCAGAAGGGAAAAGACAGCCGGCCGATATCCATGAAGTCGAAGAACTTGTGCCTCCGATTCGTATGCACACTTACGCCCCTGATATTAACCCCTCTGATCTTATCCATGAGGAAGCAGTGTTCCAAGCTTTAACCAGAATCGATTGGTCAATGGCTGATTTCCAGCGGCTGGGGAGGGATGAAGAAGTGCCTACACCAACTGATCCGCAACCGTCAAACCGTCATGATGAAGTATCCTGATCCGATCGCCGGTTTATATGGCTACTGTGAAAAACAATGGCACTGTTTGAGCCGCTTTGAAGCTTCATGTAATAGGATAGCTGAAACTTTGTTTATCTGCCATGCCATCGAGCATGTTTCATAACGCTTTGTGACAATTTGTGCCATCCTTCAGGATATATTTTATGCATAGCCTATGATGACTTGCCTTCCTGGGTCCAAAAAAAAAACTTAAAAGTGTCTAGCGGTTTACCGCTAGACATGTCATAATATCCAAGAAGTATATAGTACTTTAGCTGAATAATCAAGTGTTTGTACAAAAAATAATGTACATAACATACCTCATTGATTGACCAAATGTGTATACAGCAAAGGAGTTTAACACCAACCCGATAGGTTGATAATTTTATCTTCATAATGCTGGTCTATATATCAAACCGGACCGGTATAACTACCGGATTTTCTTTATAACACTGGTGATTTAGTCAAACCAGACCGGGTCAATGACCACCGGTTTATAATTGATCATGTGCTAACAACTGGTAGTTGGAAATCAAGCCGGGTCAAGGACGCCAGTTTAACAAAAAATACTTATGATTTTCAACAAACAAAATTCAAATAGGAAAATATGCGAGGCTTTTTACGAGCTGCCAGGCTCCAAATCGAGGCTTTTCATGGGCTGCCAGGCCTCTGAGTTAAACCATTTATCAAAGCCTTTTAAGATGGGCCTCCAATTAACCAATCATCGTTTTAACTGTGACAAGTTTAGGGTTTGTAAAAGATTGACTTGTCAAACGTTCGATGGGTCGTACCAGGATTACCTGGATAGGAGTGGCTTACTTGATGAAGGCAGGCTAACCCGTGGTTTTAGGTGAATACACCAGGCTTCCAAGCCGTGGCTTGATAGCCAATTACGAGGGTCCTTTCAAACTCTTTGTTGCTTTGCAAAAAAGAGTCCCCAAGTAACTTTGTGAGCGATGCTCAATGTGTGCCTATGTTTGAGTTTGTACTATGTACAACACTCTCTTTGGCTCCACAAATTTTCCTTGTATGGCTTGAAATGCCTATCAAGAGGTGTAGCTGAGGTTCAAACATGACCAAGCCCCCTAGTGATTTTCTTTATCTCTATGCAGCTGCTAAAGCCGATTTAACAAAGACTCCGCTTTGTTAGTTATCGTGTAAAAGCACACACATGATATAACAAAGAACAGATACCCCGCTTATGGAGGCTCCGGTTTATTATATGATATATACACTGTCATAAATATGTACAGATGAAGAGCCTATGGCTTCAAGTATAATAAGGCCGAAGGAGAGCTATGTTCCATGGCCGCTTTGTCTCCTCCTCCGATTGACGTGAGTCTTCATGCTCTCGAACATCAATGAGGTAATAAGATCCGTTGTGCAGGTTTTTGCTGACCACAAAAGGTCCTTCCCAAGGGGGGGGGGATAACTTGTGCATATCAGTCTGATCCTGGATGAGCCGGAGCACCAAATCACCTTCTTGAAAGGTTCTTGTTTTAACCCGGCGGCTGTGATAACGTCGAAGATCTTGTTGATAAATCGCCAAACGTGCTGCTGCAAGATCACGCTCTTCATCCAACAGGTCCAGAGAATCCTGATGTGCCTTCTCATTATCAGCCTCAACATAAGCTGCAACACGGGGCGAATCGTGACGGATGTCACTAGGAAGAACTGCCTCCGCTCCATACACCATGAAGAAAGGTGTGTAACCCGTAGACCTATTGGGTGTGGTGTTGATGCTCCATAACACAGAAGGTAACTCCTCAACCCAACAACCCGGCGTCCGCTTTAAGAGAACCATAAGCCTTGGTTTGATACCCCTTAGAATCTCTTGATTTGCCCTTTCCGCTTGACCATTAGATTGGGGGTGAGCCACTGATGCTAGATCAAGCCGGATGTGCTCACGTTGACAGAATTCTTCCATCTCCCCTTTTGACAGATTAGTGCCATTATCTATTATAATACTGTGTGGAAAACCAAACCGGAATATCACCTTTTTGATGAATTGAACCGCCGTGGCTGCATCACACTTGCTGACTGGCTCTGCCTCCACCCATTTAGTGAATTTATCAACTGCTACTAACAGGTGGGTCTTCTTGTCCTTAGAGCGCTTGAAGGGTCCAACCATATCAAGCCCCCAAGTTGCAAACGGCCACCTAATTGGAATCATCCGCAACTCTTGAGCCGGAACGTGTGCACGGCGGGCAAAATTTTGACATCCATCACATCTCTTGACTAAATCCTCCGCATCAGCATTCGCCGTCAACCAGTAAAAACCACGGCGAAAAGCTTTGGCAACCAACGACTTTGAACTGGCATGGTGACCACAATCCCCTTCATGGATTTCTCACAAAATCTCATGACCTTCTTGAGGAGAAATACAACGCTGAATTGCTCCTGAAACACTGTAACGATGTAACTCCCCGTTGAGTATGGTCATGGACTTGGAACGCCGGATTATCTGTCGAGCCAACATTTCCTCATCTGGTAACTCGCCCCGGTTCATGTAATCCAGATACGGGATTGTCCAATCCGGTATGGCATGCAGAGCTGCCACCAATTGAGCCTCCGGATCAGGAATAGCCAAATCTTCTTCAGTTGGTATTTTGACTGACGGATTGTGCAACACATCAAGAAAGACATTGGGCGGAACCGGTTTACGTTGGGAACCAAGACGACTTAAAGCGTCCGCCGCTTCATTCTTCCGCTGGTCTATATGGTCCACCTGATAACCTTTAAAGTGACCAGCCACTGTGTCTACCTCTCGCCGATATGCATCCATGAGTGGGTCTTTAGAATCCCAAGTGCCAGACACCTGCTAGGCCACTAGATCTGAATCGCCGAAGCACTTAACCTGGCTCAAATTCATCTCTTTAGCCATCCGAAGCCCGTGGAGTAAAGCCTCATATTCAGCTGCATTGTTAGTACAAGGGAACATTAAATGGAGGACATAACAAAACTTGTCACCTCATGGGGAAGTTAATACGACTCCAGCCCCCGAGCCCTCCAACTGTCTGGACCCATCAAAATGAATAGTCAAATATGTATTATCCGGTTTCTCTTCAGGTGCCCGTAACTCCATCCAATCGTTGATGAAATCCACGAGTGCCTGGGACTTGATCGCCGTGCGGGGTATATATTTGAGCCCATGAGATCCAAGATCAATAGCCCACTTGGCAACCCGGCCAGTTGCCTCTCTGTTTTGAATGATGTTGCCCAGAGGAGCTGAACTGACCACTGTGACAGGATGGCCCTGAAAATAGTTTTTAAGCTTTCGGCTTGCCATAAACACCCCATACACCAGTTTCTGCCACTGTGGATACCTCTGTTTTGACTCAATGAGCACCTCACTGATATAATAAACCGACCGTTGAACCGGATACTCCTTGCCAGGCTCCTTGCGCTCTACCACAATGGCTACGCTAACAGCTCGGGCATTAGCAGCCACATATAACAACAATGGCTCTTTATCGATCGGTGCTGCAAGCACGGGCGGTTCAACTAGCTGCCTCTTCAGATCCTCGAACACTTTATCTGCTGCCTCACTCCAGACAAAGTCATCTGTTTTCTTGAGCATCTGATATAAAGGGATGGCCTATTCTCCAAGGCGGCTGATAAACCGGCTCAAGGCTGTAATCCGGCCGGCCAGACGTTGAACATCGTTAATACACACCGGTTTAGCCAAGGATGTAATTGCTGCAATCTTTTCCGAATTAGCCTCAATGCCTCTGTTTGAAACCAGAAAACCTAAGAGCTTGCCTGCCGGGACACCAAAAACGCACTTCTCCGGATTGAGCATCATCTTGTAAACCCGGAGATTGTCAAAGGTTTCCCGTAGATCATCTATCAATGTCTCCTCCTTTCTGGATTTGACCACAATATCATCCACATACACATGAACATTGCGCCCAATTTGTTTATGTAGGCAATTCTGAACACATCGCTGGTATGTCGCCTGGGCACTCTTGAGTCCAAAGGGCATAGAAACATAGTAGAAGGCTCCAAAGGGAGTTATGAAGGCTGTCTTCTCCTGGTCCTTAACCGCCATTTTGATCTGATGATAACCAGAGTAAGCATCCAGAAAACACAAACGGCCACAACCCGCCGTAACATCAATTATCTGATCAATGCGAGGGAGAGCAAAGGGGTATGCAGGGCAAGCTTTGTTTAAATCCGTGTAGTCCACACACATGCGCCAAGTGCCGTTTTTCTTAAGAACCAGCATCGGATTGGCTAACCACTCTGGATGAAAAACTTCGACAATAAACCCAGCAGCCAACAGACGGGCTACCTCTTCACCTATAGCCTTGCGTCTCTCTTCGTTGAAACGGTGGAGGAACTACCGGACCGGTTTGAACTTAGGATCAATGTTGAGTGTGTGCTCAGCGAGTTCCCTCGATACACCTGGCATGTCAGAAGGTTTCCATGCGAAGATGTCCCGATTCTCACAGATGAACTCGATGAGCGCGCTTTCCTATTTAGGATCCAGGTTAGCGCTGATGCTGAACTGTTTGGATGAATCGCCAGGAACAAAATCAACCATCTTAGTGTCTGTAGCCGATTTGAACTTCAACGCTGGGTCATGCTCTGTAGTTGGCTTTTTTAAAGAGGTCATGTCTGCCGGATCAACTTGCTCCTTATAGAACTTTAACTCCTCCATGGCACAAACCGACTTCGCATAAGCCGCATCGCCTTCTTCGCACTCCAAAGCAATCTTTCTACTTCCATATACTGTGATAGTCCCTTTATGACCTGGCATTTTAAGCTGTAGATAAACATAACATGGCCTTGCCATAAACTTAGCATAAACCGGCCACCCAAACAAGGCGTGGTACAGACTTTTGATCTTTACCACCTCAAATGTCAAAGTTTCTGACCTTGAATCGTAGTCATCTCCAAAAGCTACCTCCAAAGCTATCTTACCAGCAGGATATGCAGACTTACCAGGCACCACACCATGAAAGACCGTATTTGACGGTTTAACATCCTTATCTGTCAACCCCATACGGCGAAATGTATCATAGTACAAAATATTGATACTACTTCCCCCATCCATGAGCACTTTACTGGATTATCAATAATTGACCTGGATTATCAATACCTATTTTGTGGAGTAGAGATGTGATGCCGGTTTCTCCTTCGATCCATACTTTGGACAGGGCTGATTTAACATACGCTCCAAATTGTTGCCTGGACCTCCACCCCTCTGGGGCTGCTTGGCTTTACGGTGCTGGCCATTCTCCTGTGCGTTGGTATTTGTGACAAAGTCCAAGCTACTATTGGCCTTGCGCTTACCAGTGTTTCCATGGCCTGTCGGATTATGCTGTTGGCCTTTGGCATTGTTGTTCTTCTTACCTTTCTCCGGTTTGTCCTCCTCTGAATCCGGATCCTTGGTATTATCTGAATCGTCATATTTAACCAAAGCGGCCATGAGTTTTGACATGTCGTTGCAGTGACGTTTGAGCCTTCCCAACTTCTGTTTTAACGGTTTGAAACGGAAATTGCCCTCTAACGTTAACACTGCGGTGTCTGCATTGATACGGTCTGATGAATGCAAAATTGCCGAGACCCGTTTGACCCAATGGGCCGTGGACTCCCCTTCCTCTTGGACACAAGCGGACAGATCTACAATTGACATTGGCTGCTTACACGTATCCTTGAAGTTCTGGATAAACCGGTGCTTCAGTTCGGTCCATGATCCAACAGAGTTGGTCGGCAAGCTCTTCAACCAAGTGCAAGATGTTCCTTCCAACATCATGGTGAAATATTTAGCACACACCGCCTCATCCACATCTAACATCTCCATTGCCATCTCATAGCTCTCCACCCACGCCTTTGGCTGCAAATCGGCGGTGTAATTTTGTAACGCCCTCGATGCGGCTATATCTCCCACGTGTCGAAGCACGACTTAGAGGCATAACCGCATTGAAAGCAATGTCGCAAGTGAGGTAATCTTCACACAACCCATGTAATACATAAGGGAAAAAGATACATAGTTGGCTTACAATCGCCACTTCACACAATTACATGAATAAAGCATTACAACATCCAAATACAATCAAGGTCCGACTACGGAATCAAAATAAAAGAAGAACCCCAAATGCGACAAGGTCCCCGATCGACCCCAATTGGGCTCCACTACTGATCACTAGAACGAAACAACACAAAGGACAAGATCTTCATCGAGCTCCTCCTTTAGCTTGGTTGCGTCATCTGCACAGACTCATCAACACCTGCAAGCTGGTTTTGGAAGTATCTGTGAGTCACGGGGACTCAGCAATCTCGCACCCTCGCGATCAAGACTATTTAAGCTTATGGGTAAGGTAAAGGTATGAGGTGGAGCTGCAGCAAGCGACTAGCATATATGGTGGCTAACATACGCAAATGAGAGCGAGAAGAGAAGGCAAGGCACGATCGAGAAACTATGATCAAGAAGTGATCCTAAACAACCTACGTCAAGCATAACTCCAACACCGTGTTCACCTCCCGGACTCCGCCGAGAAGAGACCATCACGGTTACACACACGGTTGATGTATTTTAATTAAGGTCAACTTCAAGTTTTCTACAACCGGACATTAATAAATTCCCATCTGCCCATAACCACAGGCACGACTTTCAAAAGTTCAAATCCCTGCAGGGGGTCCCAACTTAGCCCATGACAAGCTCTCATGATCAACGAAGGAATAGACCTTCTCCCGAGACATTCCGATCAGACTCGGTATCCCGGTTCTACAAGACATCCTCGACAATGGTAAAACAAGTCCAGCAAAGCCGCCCGATGTGCCGACATCCTGATGGGAGCTGCACATATCTCGTTCTCAGGGAAACACCAGATAGGTCAAGCTACGAGTAAAACCAGCCCTCAAGTTTCCCCGAGGTGGCCCCGCAGGCTGCCCATTTCGGACCAACACTTAGACAAGCACTGGCCCGGGGGGGGGGGGGGTTAAAATAAAGATGACCTTGGGCTGGCCTAACCCAAGGGAAAATAGGCTAGGTGGCGAATGGTAAAACCAAGGTTGGGCATTGCTGGAGGAGTTTTATTCAAAGCGAACTGTCAAGGGGTTCCCATTATAACCCAACCACGTAAGGAACGCAAAATCCGGGAACATAACACCGATATGACGGAAATTAGGGCGGCAAGAGTGGAACAAAACACCAGGCATAAGGCCGAGCCTTCCACCCTTTACCAAGTATATAGATGCATTAATTAAATAAGATATATTGTGATATCCCAACAAGTAAACATGTTCCAACAAGGAACAATATCTCCATGTTCCAACAAGGAACAAACTTCAATCTTCACCTGCAACTAACAACGCTATAAGAGGGGCTGAGCAAAGCGGTAACATAGCCAAACAACAGTTTGCTAGGACAAGGTGGGTTAGAGGCTTGGTTCAACAATATGGGAGGCATGATAAGCAAGTGGTAGGTATCGCAGCATAGGCATAGCAAAAGAGCGAGCAACTAGCAATCAAAGATAGAAGTGATTTCGAGGGTATGGTCATCTTGCCTGAAATCCCACAAGGAGGAAGAACGAGTCCATGAAGAAGACAAACGGACGTAGACGAACGGGTCCTCACAAACGCGACGTTACCGGAACCAACCTGAAGAAGCAAACACCGGAAAGAAGCATACAACATAGTAAACAACCAACACATGAACATGATATGATATGTGGGATGCGGTATGTGATGCATATGCATGATTTGCAAGGGAATGAATGAACCTGGCCTCAACTTGGAAATCCAAGTGTGCCACTGGAAAGGTGAGATGATTTTGCTTGAAAACGATATAAAGAACGCCGGAATTGGAGGCACGGTTTGGAAATCGCAAGCAAAACAAATATGGCAATGGTCTGCGATTTATAGCAAGTGACCATCTAAATGCAACAAGACAAACATGCTACAACACTCAAACATGGCAACAAAATACATGGCAGGGATCCATTCATGATGCTTCACAAAAGATGAACACTGAGCTACGGCCAATTCATCCATTAACAAGTCCAAACAAGCATGGCAAAAGAGCAAACGGTAAACAGATTTCAGACTTAGTGAAATTAACACAAGCCTGGAATGTCAGATCAGGTAGCACACTTCGGAGCATGAAAACTATATGACACAGGACCTAAACATGGCAAAGTAAAGCATGGCATGGAGCTACTCAAAGAGCTTAACAAAAGTCCCTTAGGGACCTTGAGCCAAAAGGGATCAGAAAATACAATTGCAAGCATGTGAACATGGAAAAAAGCATAATCAGTTCTCAGACTTAGTGAACACTGAGACACGCAAAATCAGGTATCAAGTAGGCATGTTTACGAGATCGATGCACTCACTACAGAGCAAGTCATGAAAATTTAATCATACACCCATCAATAATACACATTGTACAAGCTAGACATGGCAAGAACAATAACATAGCATGCATGGATCAACTACAACATCATCGGCAAAATTGCTAACAAGTAGACAATCTGCCCAGATTCACGAAATGACAAAAGTAGAGCTCGATTGAATCAAGCTAGGGTGCTCCATAATTGCAAACAAAGACATGGATGGGCTGACATCGCAGGCGGCGGGGAGACCCAGGCGGCGGGGCGCGGCGCCTCAGCAGAGCGGGCCCGGAGGGCCAGATCCGGGCTGCGGCGGGCCTGGTGGCAGGGGAGGAGAGAGAGGGCGCGGCGCGGGGTGAGGTGGCAGACGCCGGTTGGCTGTGGCCGCGGGGAAGGCGACGTGGCGCAACACCATTGGTTGAAGTGAGGTGGCTGAGGGCGGCGGACATGTCCGGCCGATGGCGGAGATGTGTCTGGTGGCGCGGGGTAGAGGAAGACTAGGGTTTCGTCCGCGGAAATGGATGGGGAGGACATATTTATAGGTAGAGGGAGCTATGAGAGTCCAAATGAGGTGCGGTTTTTGGCCACGCGATCGTGATCGAACGATCGAGAGGATGGAAAGGGTTTTGGTGGGTTTTGGGCCAAATTGGAAGGGTGTTGGGCTGCAACACACACGAGGCCTTTTCGGTCCCTCGGTTGACCGTTGGAGCATCAAACGAAGTCCAAATGGTACGAAACTTGACAGGTGGTCTACCGGTAGTAAACCAAGGTCGCTTGGCAAGTCTCGGTCCAATCCGGAAATGTTTAACCCCCACACATGAAAGAAAGGTAGAAATGACCACCGGAGGAGAACGGAGCGCCGGAATGCAAAACGGACAACGGGGAAAATGCTCGGATGCATGAAATGAACACGTATGCGAATGAAATGCACATGATGACATGATATGCAATGCATGACATGCAAGCAATGACAAGGCAACAACAACGAATAACTGGAGGACACCTGGCACATCGGTCTCGGGGCGTTACAAATTGGGTACCTTACGAGGTCCCTTGAAATCCTTGGGCAGTCTCACATTACGCAAAGCGGGAGTTAAACACGGTACCCCTAAGGAACTGAACATCGCCCCTGGCTCCACGGAGGCCGTGGGGTGAACCGGAGTATGCTGTCGTGCTCCGTGTCGAGCTATCAACTCGGCCTCTCGACGTGCGCGGCCATGGTCCACAACATCTTGCGCATTAGCACCTCCCCTGGTCGGGTTGTTCCCTCGTGGAGAATTTCAGCGACGTGCACTATTGGACACGGCCGGTTCATCCTCCACATGTCTACTATAACTCCGGCTTGGATGGGGAGTGGAATGAATCCTCTCACGGCTGTGTGAATATGCTTGCTGTTGGTTTAGTGTTGTTTGAAGGAGATCCCCGGCCCGACGCGCTTCCACTGCAACTGGTGACTCGCCGTCGGTTGGGAGGGCCGCCAGGCGTGAAGCGGCGGCCACAATGTTGTCCAACGGGTTGGAATAATGCCCGGGCGGCGTTGATGGCACAACGTTGTTCTGGCGAGGCAGGCCCGTCGTGCGCGGCTGAACCGGCGCTCCTACTCCCGGCGCCCCCGCCTGGTTTAGCGTGGGTTGGTTACCAACTCCTGCATCTGGCGTGTTGAAAAGATTCTGCGGCTCATAAACCGACGGGAGACGTGATCGATACCTTCTTCTCATGACTTCCTCTGAAGCGTTCTGATCCAGTCTAATCCGATAGGCCTGTGCTTCCAACTCGGCCCGTTCCGTAGCCATCCTGGGATTCTCCACTGCCAGGTCCGCTTTAGCCTGGGCTATCTGATCTTTCACTTTTACAATCTCCACATTGTGCTGATCCCTGGCTGCTGCGTCCACCTCCGCGGACATCAATGTTGCCAGAGTGTCGAACGAATCAGACAAGACTTGGGCCGGAGGTGGCGCCGAGCTTCCTGCCCCTGTTGGTGTGGCCGTCGTTGAACCGGAGAGCATTGCTGCGGCGGTAGATGAATGAGGCGCCGATTGTGTGCCGGCCATGAAGATGGCGGCCCGGTTTGGCGGACCGGGGGAATCCGGAATACTGTTGCCCTCGGATCCTTCCTCAATCCGGCCATCCTGCAACTGGTAAAGCGATTCGGTCTCTCCAGAAGACTCGTCATCAGAACAGACTACGGTTTCTCCATCGGACACCCGTCCATCCTCGTACCCCGATCCATGGATGACACCTACGAAAACATGCCTTGCCTCGGGCTGAACCGGCAAAGACCTTGCATGCCGAGCCGTTTAGATGATGTCGGTGAAGATGTCCGGCTCGGGGGCCGGTTCGCCGATCTTGCCGATGAAGACGTGAATCCCACCAAAGGGGACCCGGTACCCATATTCGATTGAATTGGCCTCAGGACCCCATCCTGCACTGTCGATGTAGAGCTTGCTGTGACGACTCTTTGTCATCCGGCCCACAACGTATCCCTTAAGTCCATCGAAGCTGCCCTTCAAGAACTCAAAACCATCGTGCGATAGCCCCACGGTGGGCGCCAACTGTCGTGGGTTTGTCACGGCAGATGTGCTCATGAAAGGACTTAGTCGTGGAGCCATCACAACGGGTTAGCTTAAAGGGGTAAAACCGGACAAGGGGACACGGGAGTTTATACTAGTTCGGCCCCTTCGATGAAGGTAAAAGCCTACATCTAGTTGTGATTGGTATTGCTAGGGTTTCGAAGGCCAGGGAGCGAATCCGCTTTGTCTGGCTCTCGAGTTGTTGTTGTTGTCTGTCTCTAAACCGTGGCCGGGTCGTCCCTTTATATACATAGGTTGACGCCCGCCGGGCTACATAGTCCTGAAGCCGGATCATAAATGTATCCGGTTCGGCCTCTCTCTCTCTATCTTACTATACAAGTTACATGACTAAGCCGGTTTACATTTACAGGCTGTAACCCGCCTTTGGGCCCTCCGTAAAGCGCCATCATCTTTACATCTTCATGGGCTTCTAATCTTCAAAGAGTCAACCCGGCTACATAAGGCCGGTTTACCTCCAGTAGTAATATCCCCAACACATACATAATTACGCATTAAAAATATCATGGGCACAGATAGTGAGGGGGCACGACTACGGCATGCCCCAAGACGCGGCTTAAACCGCACTAGGGGCTTCCCGCTTTGTTATTTTTCACTCTTTCGGGACATTAATCTCTGGAAACCCTGTCCGGCAGCATGATTGCCGAACACATGATGCAGCAACCAAGGAGGGAGAAAGCTACATCACACCATGGAACTCCCAGGTGGATTACGATAACGAGTGAAATACTTGCTTTAATATTATTTCTCAGCTTGCCCTTGGAGGGGACATAGTCCTACTTTTTGCTTATCGCACTACCTGTATCATTCTGCTCTAACGCACGTTTTTTTAATAAACAATGCATTGCATTAAGGCTTTTATTGCATTCTTTTTTTATATATATGTTCATTCGTGACATCCAGCACCCGTACACTCTGGTACGGCCAATACGCTAGGGGCTTAAGCATACCCCATAATACGGCATGAGAAGTCCGAACACTTTCACAAGTGCAGCACCCCGAACTTATAGCATTATATGCATCAACTCCGAATCATGTCTTTGGTCAATAGTTGGGTTTGCCCGGCTCCCATGTTTTGGTACCTTACGTTTCGCTATATCGGCTAAGGTAGCACTGGGAGAACTACTGCGATTGTGCCCCGGTTCAGCTGGGCTAAGCACCTCAGTAGAGAAAGCTAAAACTAACTGTCATGATAAGGCGAGACACTGGTCGCTGTTCGAGAGGTTTTCGAGTCCCTAAAGACTTATGCCGCTTAGAGCGAGGAGTCGGCCCTGTCCGGCTTAAGGTGTGTATCGCGCCCCAGATTCGGCCTTCCGAATACTAGGGGCTTCGCCGAAATTTAAAATTATAGAATTCTATGGCTAAGTGAGAGTGATAACGCATTATAGTCCGATTGCCTTGTTCGTTGTGCTGAGCACCTCCCTTGAAGGACCCAAAAATGGGAACAAGAGTGCTCAGGTTTATCCCAAACACCCCAGCACTCGTGGCATGGGGGTTGATACGTCCATTTTGCATCATGCTTTTATATCGATATTTATTGCATTATGGACTGTTATTTCACTTTATGTCATAATACTTATGGCTATTCTCTCTTATTTTACAAGGTTTACATAAGGAGGGAGAATGCCGGCAGCTGGAATTCTGGGCTGGAAAAGGAACAAATATTAGAGACCTATTCTGCGCAACTCCAAAAGTCCTGAAACTCCACGGAACATCTTAAAATAAATAAAGAAAAATCCACGCCAAAGATGAAGGCCAGAGGGCCCACACCCTGCTCACGAGGGTGGGGGGCGCCCCCTACCTCGTGGGCCCCCTGGTGGCTCTCCGACGTCCATCTTCTCCTATATGAAGTCTTTCGATGAGAAAAAAATCAGAAGGAACTTTTCGGGACGAGACTCCGCCACCACGAGGCGGAACCTTGGCGGAACCAATCTAGAGCTCCGGCAGAGCTATTCTGCCGGGGATACTTCCCTCCAGGAGGGGGAAATCATCACCATCGTCATCACCAACACTCCTCTTATCGGGAGAGGGCAATCTCCATCAACATCTTCACCAACACCATCTCATCTCCAAACCCTAGTTCATCTCCTGTATCCAATTCTTGTCTCAAAGTCCGGGATTGGTCTAGTAGGTTGGTAGTAGTGTTGATTACTCCTTGTGGTTGATGCTAGTTGGTTTATTTGGTGGAAGATCATATGTTCAGATCCTATATGCATATTATTACCCCTCTGATTATGAACATGAATATGCTTTGTGAGTAATTACGTTTGTTCCTGAGGACAAGGGAGAAGTCTTGCTATTAGTAGTCATGTGAATTTGGTATTCGTTTGATATTTTGATAAGATGTATGTTGTCTAGCCTCTAGTGGTGTTATGTGAACGTCGACTACATAACACTTCACCATTATTTGGGCCTAGAGGAAGGCATTGGGAAGTAATAAGTAGATGATGGGTTGCTAGAGTGACAGAAGCTTAAACCCTAGTTTATGCGTTGCTTCGTAAGGGGCTGATTTGGATCCACATGTTTCATGCTATGGTTAGGTTTACCTTAATACTTTTGTTGTAGTTGCAGATGCTTGCAATAGAGGTTAATCATAAGTGGGATGCTTGTTCAAGTAAGAACAGCACCCAAGCACCGGTCCACCCACATATCAAATTATCAAAGTATCGAACGCGAATCATATGAACGTGATGAAAACTAGCTTGACGATATTCCCATGTGTCCTCGGGAGCGCTTTTCATATTATAAGAGTTCGTTCTGGCTTGTCCTTTGCTACAAAAAGTATTGGGCCACCTTGCTGCACTTTATTTACTTTTATTACTTGTTTCTCGTTACAATTTATCTTATCACAAAACTATCTGTTACCACTTATTTCAGTACTTGCAGAGAATACCTTGCTGAAAACCACTTATCATTTCCTTCTGCTCCTCGCTGGGTTCGACACTCTTACTTATCGAAAGGACTATGATAGATCCCCGATACTTGTGGGTTATCAAGACTCTTTTCTGGCGCCTTTGCCGGGGAGTGTAGCGCCTTTGGTAGGTGGAATTTGGTAAGGAAAAATTTATATAGTGTGCTGAAATTTACTGTCACTTGTTACTATGGAAAGTAATTCTATGAGGGGCTTGTTTGGGGTATCTTCACCCTGTCCAGTAGAGCAAACAGTTGCTCCTCAACCTACTGAACCTATTGAAAATGAAACTCCTTTTGAATTTCCTTCGGGTATGATGGAAAAACTGCTAGCTAACCCTTTTACAGGAGATGGAACAAAGCATCCTGATGAGCACTTAATATATGTGGATGAAGTTTGTGGATTATTTAAGCTTGCAGGTATACCCGATGATGTTGCTAAGAAGAAGGTCTTCCCTTTATCTTTGAAGGGAGACGCATTGATATGGTATAGGCTATGTGATGATATGAAATCATGGAACTATAAAAGATTGAAATTGGAATTTCATCAAAAGTGTTACCCTATGCATCTTGTTCATCATGATCGCAATTGTGTATATAATTTCTGGCCTCGCAAAGGAGAAAGCATCGCTCAAGCTTGGGGAGGCTTAAATAAATTTTATATTCATGCCCCAATCATGAGCTCTCGAGAGAAATAATTATGCAAAGTTTTTATGCTCGGCTTTCTCATAATAATCAAACCATGCTCGATACTTCTTGTGCTGGCTCTTTTATGATGAAGACTATTGAACTCAGATGGAATTTATTGGATAGAATTAAATGCAACTCTGAAGATTGGGACCTCGACGAAGGTAAGGAGTCAGGTATGACACCTAAGTTTGATTGTGTTAAATCTTTTATGAATACCGATATATTCCGTAAGTTTAGCACTAAATATGGACTTAACTCTGAGATAGTAGCTTCTTTCTGTGAATCTTTTGCTACTTATGTTGATCTCCCTAAGGAGAAGTGGTTTGAATATCATCCTCCCATAGAAGTAAAAGTAGCTGCAGCTATTAAAGTTGAAGAAAAGACTGTCACTTATAATGATCCTATTGTTCCTACTTCTTATGTTGAGAAACCACCTTTCCCTGTTAGAGTAAAGGATCATGCCAAATCTTCAACTGTTGTTCGTAAAAGCAATATTAGAACTTATACACCTCCTGAGCAAGTTAAAGTAGAACCTAATATTGCTATTGTTAAAGATCTCTTGTCTGATAATATTGATGGGCATGCTATTCAATTCGAAGGTGAAACTGCTAGAATTGCTAAACCTTGTTCTACAGATAAACATAGACCTGTGGTAGGCGTGCCTGTTATTTCTGTTAAAATAGGAGATCATTGTTATCATGGCTTATGTGATATGGGTGCGAGTGCTAGTGTTATACCGCATACTTTATACGAAGAAATTAAGAATGAAATTGCACTTGTTGAGTTAGAAGGTATTGATGTCACAATTAAACTTGCCAATAGAGATACTATTTCACCAATTGGAATTGTTAGAGATGTTGAAGTATTGTGTGGGAAAACTAAATATCCTGCTGATTTTCTTGTTCTTACTTCTCCGCAAGATAGCTTTTGTCCCATTATATTTGGTAGACCCTTCTTGAACACTGTTAATGCTAGGATAGATTGCAAAAAGAATGTTGTTACTATTGGCTTGGATGATATGGTTCATGAGTTTGATTTCTCTAAATTTAGTAAACAACATCATGAGGAAGAACTACCTAGTAAGGATGAAATTATTGGTCTTGCTTCTATTGCCGTACCTCCTAGTGATCCTTTAGAACACTATTTGCTAGACCATGAAAATAATATGTTCATGAATGAAAGAAGGGAAATAGATGAAGTATTCTTTAAACAGGAACCTATTCCGCAACACAATTTGCCTGTTGAAATTTTAGGGGATCCTCCTCCACCCAAGGGTGATCCCCTGTTTGAGCTTAAACCGTTGCCTGATAATCTTAAATATGCCTATCTTGATGAAAAGAAGATATATCTTGTTATTATTAGTGCTAACCTTTCAGAGCATGAAGAAGAAAGATTATTGAAAACTCTGAAGAAGCATCGTGTTGCTATTGGATATACTCTTGATGATCTTAAGGGCATTAGTCCCACTCTATGTCAACATAAAATAAATTTGGAAGCAGATGCCAAACTAGTTCGTGATCCTCAACGACGTCTGAATCCTAAAATGAAAGAAGTGGTAAGAAAAGAAATACTAAAGCTTCTGGAGGCAGGTATAATCTATCCCGTTGCTGATAGTGAGTGGGTAAGTCCTGTCCATTGTGTCCCTAAGAAGGGAGGTATTACTGTTGTTCCTAATGATAAAGATGAATTGATTCCGCAAAGAATTATCACAGGTTATAGGATGGTAATTGATTCCCGCAAATTAAATAAAGCTACTAAGAAAGATCATTACCCCTTACCTTTTATTGATCAAATGCTAGAAAGATTATGCAAACATACACACTGTTGCTTCCTAGATGGTTATTCTGGTTTCTCTCAAATACCTGTGTCGGCTAGAGATCAATCAAAGACTACTTTTACGTGCCCTTTTGGTACTTTTGCTTATAGTCGTATGCCTTTTGGTTTATGTAATGCACCTGCTACCTTTCAAAGATGCATGATGGCTATATTCTCTGACTTTTGTGAAAAGATTTGTGAGGTTTTCATGGACGATTTTTCCGTCTATGGTTCCTCTTTTGATGATTGGTTGAGCAATCTTGATCGAGTTTTGCAGAGATGTGAAGAAACTAATCTTGTCTTGAATTGCGAAAAGTGACACTTTATGGTTAATGAAGGTATTGTCTTGGGGCATAAAGTTTCTGAAAGAGGTATTGAAGTTGATAAAGCCAAGGTCGATGCTATTGAAAAGATGCCATGTCCCAAGGACATCAAAGGTATAAGAAGTTTCCTTGGTCACGCCGGATTTTACAAGAGGTTCATTAAGGACTTCTCAAAAATTTCTCGGCCTCTGACTAATTTATTGCAAAAATATATACCATTTGTCTTTGATGATAATTGTGCAGAAGCATTTGAAATACTTAAGAAAGCATTAGTCTCTGCACCTGTTGTTCAGCCACCTGATTGGAATTTACCCTTTGAAATTATGTATGATGCTAGTGATTATGCTGTAGGTGCTGTTCTAGGGCAAAGAGTTGATAAGAAATTAAATGTTATTCATTATGCTAGTAAGACTCTAGACAATGCTCAAAGAAATTATGCTACTACTGAAAAAGAGCTTTTAGCAGTTGTATTTGCTTGTGATAAGTTTAGATCTTATATTGTTGATTCTAAAGTAACTATTCACACTAATCATGCTGCTATTAAATATCTTATGGAAAATAAATATGCTAAACCTAGACTTATTAGATGGATTCTCTTGCTACAAGAATTTGATTTGCATATTGTTGATAGAAAGGGAGCTGAGAACCCCGTTGCAGACAACTTGTCTAGGTTAGAGAATGTTCTTGATGACCCACTACCTATTAATGATAGCTTTCCTGATGAACAATTAAATGTTATAAGTACTTCTCGTAGTACTCCATGGTATGCTGATTATGCTAATTATATTGTTGCTAAATTTATACCACCTAGCTTCACATATCAACAAAAGAAAAAGTTTTTCTATGATTTAAGACATTACTTTTGGGATGACCCACATCTTTATAAAGAAGGAGTAGATGGTGTTATTAGATGTTGTGTACCTGAGCATGAACAGGAAGAGATCCTACGCAAGTGTCATTCCGAGGCTTATGGAGGACACCACACTGGAGATAGAACTGCACATAAGGTATTGCAATCTGGTTTTTATTGGCCTACTCTCTTCAAGGATGCCCGTAAGTTTGTCTTGTCTTGTGATGAATGTCAAAGAATTGGTAATATTAGTAGATGTCAAGAAATGCCTATGAATTATTCTCTTGTTATTGAATCGTTTGATGTTTGGGGCTTTGATTATATGGGACCTTTTCCTGCCTCTAATGGATACACACATATTTTAGTTGCTGTTGATTATGTTACTAAGTGGGTAGAAGCTATTCCAACTAGTAGTGCTGATCATAACACTTCTATTAAAATGCTTAAGGAAGTTATTTTCCCGAGGTTTGGAGTCCCTAGATATTTAATGACTAATGGTGGTTCACACTTTATTCATGGTGCTTTCCGTAAAATGCTTGCTAAATATGATGTTAATCATAGAATTGCATCTCCTTATCACCCACAGTCTAGTGGTCAAGTAGAGTTGAGAAATAGAGAGTTCAAATTAATTTTTTAAAAGACTGTTAATAGGTCTAGAAAGAATTGGTCCAAGAAACTTGATGATGCATTATGGGCTTATAGAACTGCATACAAAAATCCTATGGGTATGTCTCCGTATAAAATGGTTTATGGAAAAGCATGTCACTTACCTCTCGAACTAGAACATAAGGCATATTAGGCTATTAAAGAGCTCAACTATGATTTTAAACTTGCCGGTGAGAAGAGGTTATTTGATATTAGCTCACTTGATGAATGGAGAACCCAAGCTTATGAAAATGCCAAGTTGTTTAAAGAAAAAGTTAAAAGATGGCATGACAAAAGGATACAAAAGCGTGAGTTTAATGTAGGTGATTATGTATTGCTATACAACTCTTGTTTAAGATTTTTTGCAGGAAAACTTCTCTCTAAATGGGAAGGCCCCTATGTTATCGAAGAGGTCTATCGTTCCGGTGCCATAAAGATCAACAACTTTGAAGGCACAAATCCGAAGGTGGTAAACGGTCAAAGAATTAAAAATTATATCTCAGGTAATCCCATAAATGTTGAAACCAATATTATTGAAACCGTAACCCCAGAGGAATACATAAGGGACACTTTCCGGAACGTTTCAGACTCCGAAAAGGAATAGGTATGTGATACGGTAAGCAAACCGACTCCAAAACAATTTTTAAGGCAATATTTCTCCATTTTGGAATATTTAGAAAAATAGAAAAATAAGTAGCAGTCCGGGAAGGACACGAGGGCCCCACGAGGGTGGTGGGCACCTCGTGTGCCTTCCGGACTCCGTTTTCTTGCACGATACGTATTTTGGTCGGTAAAATTTCATTATATAACCTCCCGAAGGTTTTGACTCCCGTATCACGCAAACCTCCTCTGTTCTTGTTTCGAGCTGTTTCCTATCAGGGTTTTCCAGGCTAGGCATCATGTTGTCTCCCTCCTCCAACAATGGTGACAACGATGCTTGGCTAATGAAGATAGATCTGAAGAGGGAAGAACCCACGAGGGTCAACAAGGATGAAAGGATCAAGAAGGCCACGGAGGATCAAGCTCTGGCAGCAAAAGACATCCTTCAACTTGATCATAACCTTCTTACCCCAACTGAGATCGAAGCTTTCAAGATGATTGAGTTAGCTCGTATACAAAACAAGTATCTCACACAAGAAAATATTTTGTTGAAGGAGCATATTGTCGCACTCAAGGGCATTATTCGCAAGCTGGTGGACCTCTTACGCTCGATGTGCGATTATCTGTCACCTCCACCTTCTTCATCGACAAAGGAGATATAATCACATGGGTATGGGGACTCCCCTTGGCAACTGCCAAGCTTGGGGGAGGTGCCCCGGTATCGTATCACAATCACAACTCCTATCTTTATCGTTTTTCTTAGTTCGATCCTATTAGTAGTATCTTGATCTAGTAGAATAAAGTTTATGGCATGATCTAGTTTTGAGTTTTGCTTTATGATCTCTCTTTGTAATTGAGTCCATGAGCTATATATAATAAAGATTAGTGTTGAGTCAAGGGCTTGATTATTTTGCCATGATCTTGGGTGAATAAAAGAAAAGAGAAAAAGAATAAAAAGAAACAAAAAGTTCATATTGATCTTATTGAGAGTAATGACTTCACATAGAAAGAGTATGATGATTAAAAGTTGTTGGGAGTTGGCAGACATAGCTTTGATCATTGTTGCAATTAATAGGAAGTAATAAGAAAAGAGAGGTTTTCACATATAGATATATTATCATTGACATCTTTTATGATTGGGAGCACTCATTAAAATATGACATGCTAAAGGGTTGATGTTGGACAAGGAAGACAACGTAATGAGTTATGTATTTCTTATATCTGAGATAAAGTATGTTGTCATGGATCCTCTAACTTGTTGAGCTTGCCTTTCCCCCTCATGCTAGCCAAATTCTCAGCACAAAGTAGAAATACTACTTGTGCTTCCAAATACCCTTAAACCAGTTTTGCCATGAGAGTCCACCATATCTACCTATGGATTGAGTAAGATCCTTCAAGTAAGTTGTCATCGGTGCAAAGCAATAAAAATTGCTCTAAATATGTATGATTGATTGGTGTGGGAGAAATAAGCTTTATATGATCTTGTGATGTGGAAGTAATAAAAGCGACGGACTACATAATAAAGGTTCATATCACAAGGGGCAATATAAAGTGACGTTCTTTCGCATTGAGATTTTATGCATCCAACCATAAAAGCGCATGGCAACCTCTGCTTCCCTCTGCGAAGGGCCTATCCTTTATTATTATCTTCTACCTTATGCAAGAGTCATGGTGATCTTCACCTTTTCTTTTTCATTTTATCCTTTGGCAAGCTCATCATGTTGGAAAGAACATGATATATATACCTAATTGGATGTAGGGGAGCATGAAACATTATTGTTGACATTACCCTTGAGGTAAAAGGCTGTGGGGCAAAACTATAAGCCCCTATCTTTCTCTGCGTACGATTAAAACTCCGTAACCACAAGTATTGCGTGAGTGTTAGCAATTATGGAGGACTAAATGATAGTTGAGTATGTGGACTTGCTTTTTAGCTCTGACAGACTCTTTCCGATGTTATGATAAATTGCAATTGCTTCAGTGACTGAGATTATAGTTTGTTGGAGCCCAATAAGGTTTATGATTTATACTTTTGCATTGTGAATAGATCATCACTTGAACAAAAGTAATCATATGACAAAAGCTATATATGTTGCTGTTATGAGAATAATCATGATGCCTTCATGTCCGTATTTTATTTTTTTATCGACGCCTCTACCTCTAAACATGAGGACATATTTATTGTTATCGGCTTTTCGCTTGAGGACAAGCGAGGTCTAAGCTTGGGGGAGTTGATACGTCCATTTTGCATCATGCTTTTATATCAATATTTATTGCATTATGGACTGTTATTTCACTTTATGTCACAATACTTATGGCTATTCTCTCTTATTTTACAAGGTTTACATAAGGAGGGAGAATGCCGGCGGCTAGAATTCTGGGCTGGAAAAGGAACAAATATTAGAGACCTATTCTGCGCAACTCCAAAAGTTCTAAAACTCCACGGAACATCTTAAAATAAATAAATAAAAATCCACGCCAAAGATGAAGGCCAGGGGGCCCACACCCTGCTCACGAGGGTGGGGGGCGCGCCCCCTACCTCGTGGGCCCCCTGGTGGCTCTCCGACGTCCATCTTCTCATATATGAAGTCTTTCGATGAGAAAAAAATCAGAAGGAACTTTTCGGGACGAGACTCCGCCGCCACGAGGCGGAACCTTGGCGGAACCAATCTAGAGCTCCGGCAGAGCTGTTCTGCCGGGGATACTTCCCTCCGGGAGGGGGAAATCATCACCATCGTCATCACCAATGCTCCTCTCATCGGGAGAGGGCAATCTCCATCAACATCTTCACCAGCACCATCTCATCTCCAAACCCTAGTTCATCTCTTGTATCCAATTCTTGTCTCAAAGTCCGGGATTGGTGCTAGTAGGTTGCTAGTAGTGTTGATTACTCCTTGTAGTTGATGCTAGTTGGTTTATTTGGTGGAAGATCATATGTTCAGATCCTATATGCATATTATTACCCCTCTGATTATGAACATGAATACGCTTTGTGAGTAATTACTTTTGTTCCCGAGGACAAGGGAGAAGTCTTGCTATTAGTAGTCATGTGAATTTGGTATTCGTTTGATATTTTGATAAGATGTATGTTGTCTAGCCTCTAGTGGTGTTATGTGAACGTCGACTACATAACACTTCACCATTATTTGGGCCTAGAGTAAGGCATTGGGAAGTAATAAGTAGATGATGGGTTGCTGGAGTGACAGAAGCTTAAACCCTAGTTTATGCGTTGCTTCGTAAGGGGCTGATTTGGATCCACATGTTTCATGCTATGGTTAGGTTTACCTTAATACTTTTGTTGTAGTTGCAGATGCTTGCAATAGAGGTTAATCATAAGTGGGATGCTTGTTCAAGTAAGAACAGCACCCAAGCACCGGTCCACCCACATATCAAATTATCAAAGTATCGAACGGGAATCATATGAACGTGATGAAAACTAGCTTGACGATATTCCCATGTGTCCTCGGGAGCGCTTTTCCTATTATAAGAGTTCGTTCCGGCTTGTCCTTTGCTACAAAAAGGATTGGGCCCCCTTGCTGCACTTTATTTACTTTTGTTACTTGTTGCTCGTTACAATTTATCTTATCACAAAACTATCTGTTACCACTTATTTCAGTACTTGCAGAGAATACCTTGCTGAAAACCGCTTATCATTTCCTTCTGCTCCTCGTTGGGTTCGACGCTCTTACTTATCGAAAGGACTACGGTAGATCCCCTATACTTATGGGTCATCAGGGGCAGAAGCCGACGACTAGCCATCTCTCGGATTTGATAAACAACCAAACAGAAGGTAATATTTTAAATTCAAACAAGCGTTGCATAGCGCATATGAACAAGTTTTCATAGATACAGGATTACATGAGTGAGTTTACTCAAATATTACATCTTTTGTACACTCGTCCGCTCTGAGACGGGCACCCTTCAGGACACCCTCATAGTACATCTCGGGGTGGCGATGCTCCTTGCCCACCGGTGTCCCTTCCTTAATCAGCTTCACGGCATCCAGCTTGGCCCATTGCACCTTCACACAGGCGAAAGCCCGGCATGCACCTTCGATGCAGACGGACCGCTTGATGACTTCCAGCCGTGGGCAGGCATCCACAAGCCGCCTCACCAGGCCGAAGTAACTGTTGGGAAGGGCGTCGCTAGGCCACATCCGGACTATAAAGCCCTTCATGGCCTGTTCGGCCGCCTTGTGTAGCTCGACCAGCTGCTTTAGCTGGTCGCTCATGGGCACCGGGTGTTCGGCCCCAGTATACTGAGACCAGAACAACTTCTCCGTTGAGCTTCCCTCCTTGGCCTGGTAAAACTGTGCGGCATCCGACATGCTGCGGGGCAAATCTGCGAACGCTCCCGGAGAGCTCCGGATTCGGGTAAGTAACAAGTAATTTACTTTCACATGTTTGATCTGCATAAGGAATGCCTTACCCGCCGCTATTTTCTTCATCGCCTCAATCTCCTAGAGGGCTCTTTGGGCTTCAGCCTTGGCATTTTTCGCGCTTTCGAGGGCCGCGGCAAGCTCGGACTCTCGCGTCTTCGAGTCACGCTCCAACGCCTCGTGCTTTGACACGAGAGCTTGGAGCTCTTACTGCACCTCGCCCACCCGTGCCTCCTGCCTTTCCCGCTCGGTGCGCTCCTTGGCCGCTCTATCTTCGGCCTCGGATAGCGCTTGCTTCAGGGTCGCTACCTCGGTAGTGGCCCCTGGCAAATTTACGATGATCCTATCATTTTGCAATCGTGTCTTCTTTTATATATACATATCTATAGACAGGGTATTACTTACCCTTGTTCTCCTCAAGCTGCCTCTTGGCAAGGCCGAGCTCTTTCTTGGACCCCTCGAGGTCCTGCTTCAATGCGGCAACCTCCGCAGTCTGTGCGGCAGGGGCCAGCAGCGAAGCCTGCATAGGCATATAGACATACTTATGTTAGACTCCTGCGATATTGTTTGATCCTCTATTCGGCTTTTCTTTTCGAACACCGAACAGAGCATCAGGGGATACTGTCTATGCGGTAATATTTTTCCTATATTTCAAAAACTTACCTCAAAGCCTGTTAGAAGGCTGGCACAGGCTTCAGTCAATCCGCTCTTGGCGGACTGAACCTTCTGGACCACTGCACTCATAATAGTGCGGTGCTCTTCGTCGATGGAAGCGCTCCCAGCAGATTGTCCGGTGCCTCTGGTTGGACAGAGGTCACTGGCACAGGCGTCTTGCCCCTTTTGGAAGGAGGCTGCCTGCCTGAGTCCGGAACCGTTGGAGGTTCCGGCGTGGTGTTCGACTAATGGCCGAACTCGGAGCCCTCGGGAACCTTGCTCCCTCTGCTCCCGGAGTCCGGAAGGTCGCCTTGAGGCGCCTCCGGGATTGTCTCCCCTCGACCCGGTGCCTCTTGAGACAATACCTCGGCGTTGTCCATAGGGCAAGGGGAGGTGGCGGTCGGAAGTGGATCACTATCCATATCCGACGAGCCCAGGGAGCCGTCCGACGATACGTCGATACAGGCTCGTGGCGGTCTGCATAATCATAATTCGGCATTAGGAGAAGCAGTGCGACAAAAGAATGCTATGAGTTACTCTGGTATCTGAATACTTACGAATTCGTCAGGGGGTTGGCCCTGAGCAGCCACTCGTCTTTGCCTTCGGCGACGGTGGTGGAGTAGTCCGGAAGGAGAGTCCTTCCCTTCTTGGACCCTTTGCTCCCTAGTAGGGGCGGCCTTCCTTTTCTTGTCTCCCCCGACTGGAGGGGGAACATCTTCATCTTCCTCCTCGTCTTCGGGGGAGGAGTGCGTCGCGGAGTTATCAGACGATAAGTCCGATAAACCCTGGCGTCGGGAACTCTTTCGGGTTCCCTTGGCCTTCTTGGTCTTCTCCGACACCTTGTAAGGAGCCGGAGTCAGCATCTCCGTCAGGAGAGCGTCCGCAGTGTCTTCGGGCAGAGGGGTCGGACAGTTAATCTGCCCCGGCGTCTCCACCCAGTCCTGTCAAAGGCATGGAGCTCAGGCCCCGCACATGGTTAAGCTGGGGGAAGTAAATATCCTACCGGATGTATAGAACTCACCGAATGCACTTGGCGCTTCGCGCTTAGCCCGCGGTCCTCGGTGAGGGAGGGAGGGACCTTGGCGCCCTTGAACATCACCTTCCAGACGTCCTTGTGCGTCGTGTCGAAGAGCTCGCTCAGAGTCTGGTGCTGGGCTGGGTCGAACTCCCACAAGTTGAAGTCCCTTGTTGGCACGGGAGGATCTGGCGGATGAGCATGACCTGGACTATATTGACAAGCTTGAGCTTCTTGCCGGCCATATTCCGGATACATTTCTGGAGTCCGTCCAGCTCTACCGATGAACCCCAGGACATGCCCTTCTCTTTCCAGGAGGTGAGCCGCGTGGGGATTCCGGATCGAAACTTGGGGGCAGCCACCCATTTGGCGTCGCGCGGCTCGGTGATGTAGAACCACGTCGATTGCCACCCCTTTATGGTCTCCACGAAGGAGCCTTCAAGCCATATAACATTGGGCATCTTGCCCACCATGGCTCCGCCGCATTCTGCTTGTTGGCCGCCCACCACCTTCGGCTTGATATTGAAGGTCTTTAACCATAGGCCGAAGTGGGGCCGGATGCGGAGGAAAGCCTCACACACGACGATGAACGCCGAAATGTTGAGGACGAAGTTCGGGGCCAGATCATGGAAGTTCAGCCCGTAGTAGAACATGAGACCATGGATGAATGGATGGAGGGGAAACCCTATTCCACGGAGGAAGTGGTGGAGGAAGACTACGCTCTCGTGAGGTTCAGGGGTGGGAACGATCTGCCCCGCAGTGGGCAGCCGATGTGCGATATTCGCGGCCAAGTATCCGGCTCCGCGCAGCTTCTTGATGTGTCCCTCCGTAACGGAGGAAGCCATCCATTTGCCTCCCGCTCCGGACATGATTGGAGAAGGTTGAGGGGAAGGATGTGGGCTTGGGCGTTGGAGCTCGAGTGCGCAAGAGAGGATGAGCAAGGAGGAAGAAGGCGTGGGTAGAAAAAAGTTAAACCTTGTCCCTTTATAAGGGCGACCGAAACTATGCACCCCCACTAGCCTGGTAAAACTCTCTTATCCCCCAAGCGCCGTAATCAATGGCGCGGTTGATTACCCACGCCCGTATTGATGAGAATCCCATAATAAGGGGGACACGATCTCTGCTTTGACAAGACGTGTCAAAAAACTGCCTCACGTTATGTGCGGGGCTAGTTAAATGAAACGGTTCGAATAATCACCGGGCCATGGCTTAACGTCATGTTGCCAAAACAAGTTAGCAGATTAGATTTGTGGAAATATTATTCTCTCTATGGTGGTATGTGGAACTTATTTTGCAGGGTCGGACACTATCCTTGTATTCAAATTCTTCCGTGGTGTATTCAGAGGAGGAACCCTCCTTGCAATGCCGAAGACAATACTGCGCGCTGGACTCATCGTCATTGAAGCCTGGTTTAGGGGCTACTGAGGGAGTCCTAGATTAGGGGGTCTCCGGACAGCCAGACTATATCCTTTGGCTGGACTATTTGACTATGAAGATACAAGATTGAAGACTTCGTCTCGTGTCCGGATGGGACTCTACTTGGCGTGGAAGGCAAGCTGGGCAATACGGATATGTATATCTCCTCCTTTGTAACCGACCTTGTGTAACCCTAGCCCTTTCCGGTGTCTATATAAATCGGAGGGTTTTAGTCCGTAGGACAACATACAATCATACCATAGGCTAGCTTCTAGGGTTTAGCCTCTCCGATCTCGTGGTAGATCAACTCTTGTAATACCCATATCATCAAGAATAAATCAAGCAGGACGTAGGGTTTTACCTCCATCAAGAGGGCCCAAACCTAGGTAAAACATCGTGTCCCCTGACTCCTGTTACCATCCGCCTTAGACGCACAGTTCGGGACCCCCTACCTGAGATCCGCCGGTTTTGACACTGACAACATGGATGCACTAAAAAAGAGGCAGCTAAAGAAAGCAAGAAAGGAAAAAGATGAGGGAAAAGAAGCACAAATGTTTTGTTCACCACCAGGGACTAGTGCCACTGAAGGTGTCCCAGTAGCGCATCAAGGAAGCATTCCTGTCATGCATGTGTCTGGAAATATTTTCCAGTTCCAGGGCTCACATGCCGAGGGATCCCAATCATCAAACACAAGAGTGATACTAGACCCACCAAAGTCTACTACGAAAGGGCGTCCGAGAGAGAAAAGATTCCAGCACCCGTTTGACATTGCAAAGCCAAAAAAAGAGAGGAAGTGTAGAGTTTGCGGGTCGACAGATCATGATAAACGCAAATGTACCTCACCCATCCCGCACTGAGAAATGCAAGTTAGATGGGCATTGAAATGCAAGTTAGAGATTTTACTTATCAATTTTACCCATTTTATTGTGTAAAACGGCGTCGAGACACCATGTAATGAAAAGTTATCAGCACTGAAATATGTAAGTTATCGTCTAGAATGTAATGGGGATTTTCAGAAATGAGAATGAGATTAGTTATCGTTCTTTGTTTGTGAGCAAAATGTTATGACGCAATGAAAAAGAAAGTTATCAGCACCTGTTATAGTATGTTATCAGCATTGAATATCATAATTACCAGCAAAAAATGTATAAAAAAGATAGTAATCAGCCCAGAAAAAAATGTATAAAACTATCATCGTTCTTAAACATAAAACTTATATTGGTGCAAATTTCTCACATCAATTACTCCTTATTGAACAAGTGATAGTGCCATTGCGTGCATTTGTTAAGAGGATGGTCCAGCCACATGCTTGTCAATATCTTCCTCGGCACCGGGATCTGCTCCTTAGTTATTGTCGGGATATTTTTACCATCCTAGAACTCCAAGATCTTGAACGCGAAGAAACCACAATCAGTGCTGTAAGGAAAAAAAAGTAAAAAATGTGTTAAAAAGCAAAATAAGATAAGCAAAAAGGTGAACAAACTTTTAAAATGCTACACTACTAAGTTACCGGGTATTTAGTTGAAAAAAAATGATGGGGTACTAGCCAAAAAAAACTAACCCATTGTCCTGTTTGAACACATCGATGTACACCAGATCATAGTCTTGGGTCTGCTTACTCGAGTCCTTGTACGCAATCAACCAGGCTTTTTTAATGCCATTCATAAGCTTCGTTGCATGTGTGATGAGCGAAGGGCTATCTTGTGGATGAAGAGAATCAAGAACTTCAAATCGTTTTGCCTTGAGATTAAGGCACAAGACATACCAATGCCCGTCCTTTGGTAGACGTCCCAAATTTTGCAGTGTTGGAAACAGTAGCTGTTAAAAAATGTGAACACATGAACACAATAAGTTATGAAGTTATCAATGCATTTATAGTTAAAAAGGCAAAGTTATCAGGACACCGACAACATATGTTACCAGTAGGCATACATGAAAGTTACCACAGAAAGGAAAAATGTGAACACATGAACACAAGAAGTTATCAATGCATTTACAGTTAAAAAGGCAAAGTTATCAGGACAGTGACAACATATGTTACCGGTAGGCATACATGAAAGTTACCACAGAAAAGTAACATAACTAGGTACCAGCTAAAATTCTTTAATGGTACAATGTCTGACAAAACCAAAATAAGAGCCTGATAAAATTGCCTGTTAGACCAACTAAAAAACAGCTTGTACGATTTAAAAGAAGAAAAGTATGTAGTTTACGTAAAAAATTGTACCTGATTTTGGTGACTAAGTATGTAGTTTGCATCACGACGGAAATGTTTGATTAGGAACTTGCTCGTCATATCATGTATGAGAAGATATACTGACAGCAACCCTGGAAAGATGATCTTCCCTGGCGGTACAGAATCAGAAAGAGTTCGGATGTGGAGCTCTACAATATTATTTGAAACTTGACCACCTTCTATCACAGTATTAGCGAGCTCCTCCAATGTGACCCACCGCCCATCGATGTCAATAACCCTAATATTGAAAAGAAAACAAAGAAAAAAAAATAGTATATAAGCAAATGTTTTGCCGGTGAGGGGTTAAAATACTAGAGAAAAGGATAACAGTAAATGTCATTACTATTTTATCTTGGAGTCAACTGAATCAGTGGTGTGCTTGATAACTTCTGCGTAAATAACCTCTTTGAGTGCAGATGCTGTGAGGCCACAATATGGAGGCAAAAGGAACTGCGATGGGCGGCTTACCCTAACTTTTCGAATGTACGATTTAGGAGTCACACTGGCTGAATGATTACCATAGGGAGGTTGAATAAGTAGTGTAGCGAATTCAGGGCTGGTGGGGTGGTCTAGAAGAGAAGTGAAGGGAGTTATCAGAGTTGGGAATGATGGAAAGAAATATTATGGGGAAACAAAAAAGAAAAGAAGTTATCAGAGTTTAGAACAGTAAATTATCAACATGAAGATAATGATGTTATCAAGGTTGGCAGTAGGAAAAAGTTTGTTAAATAAAATCTTCCTATCAGTACCTTTTACAGAACCGTAATTTGCTTTTTCTCTAACAGTGGCACGTTCGACTTCTTCAACCCACATAATTACATCGTCGTCTTCAACATCCGCATCATAAACTCGAAATTGACGCTCTTCAAAAAGTTGCGATCAGGTCAGTTTGTGAACTGACAAAAGGAATGTCAAATATGTGGAAAAACAGCTAAAGAAGAAAGTGATAGATAGTACAGAATGATGATATAATTACTGTAGAGAGAAAAAGGGAAGAAAATGAGGGGGTCAGGATTGTTAAAGGGGCAGCATAAATGTATTAGAATGGTTTGTCTGTGCATGTAGGGAAAGGAAGGGGAGGGGTGTATTTACAGCATCGATAAAGGAAACAAAAGGGTTGGAGTTATCAGCATGGTGATAGCAGAAGTTATCAGGGTATGATCACAAATGTTACCATTTAAGTAAGTAGTTAGCAAAAAAAATGAAAACATGTAGGTATCTAGTTAGAACAAAAAAATACTAGCACAACATTCGCAAAAAGTTATCATGGTGAAAGTTACTAAACGATAAAATGGTAAGCTGGAAAACAAGGTACAAAAATCTTTCATGTAGAGCGATGTATTTATCAGTTAAAAGTAGAGCGCTACAATTATCAGTCAGATGTTATCATGGTGATAGCAGAAGTTACCACACAAAGGGTTGAAGTTATCAGCATGGTGATAGCAGAAGTTATCAGGGTATGATCATAAATGTTACCATTTAATTAACTAGTTAGCAAATAATTATCAGTCGGATGTTAGTAAAAGTTACCAGGAAAAATGAACAATAATAATCACGTATAATACATCCACACACCAGACAACATAAAAAATAAAAGAGCGCAAATGTGAAACGAAAACACATATTTCATTACATAGCACACACGTAAAAGCATAAGTCATTACATGTGAGAGGGGGGGGGGAGGTTGTCCATACATAGGATAAAAGAGCATAAATATACACACAAGGATCAAACTAAAAGCATAAAAAGGTCTTCGAAAAGCAGACATCCATCCCATCACTCTTTTGTGATAAAGCGAAGACACGTATATGCCTTCACTTACCAAGGTTAATAGGATTATCTTCTGCATTCTTTAAATCTCGTGGTCCTGCCGCCATATGATCAAT